>NC_042518.1:19490672-19803172 GCF_900963305.1 Echeneis naucrates
TTGCTGAAATCACTTCACAAACTACTAAATACATGCTTTTCTGTTGATTTCTTGCTGGAAACTGCTTAATTTAGTGTTTTTCACAGTAGTGCACACATAATTCAGCATGTAGAGTGAGATTTTCACATTTCAACAAAATGTAACTCAATTGCAGAAATCACTTCACAAACTACTAAATACATGCTTTTCTGTTGATTTCTTGCTGCAAACTGCATAATTTAGTGTTTTTCACAGTAGTCCACACATAATTCAGCATGTAGAGTGAGATTTTCACATTTCAACAAAATGTAACTCAATTGCTGAAATCACTTCACAAACTACTAAATACGTGCTTTTCTGTTGATTTCTTGCTGGAAACTGCTTAATTTCATGTTTTTCACAGTAGTCCACACATAATTCAACATGTACAGTGAGATTTTCACATTTCAACAAAATGTAACTCAATTGCAGAAATCACTTCACAAACTACTAAATATGTGCTTTTCTGTTGATATCTTGCCGGAAACTGCTTAATTTTCACATTTTCACAGTAAACACCTTAATTAGCATGTAGAGTGAGATTTTTCACATTTTCAACAAAATGGAACTCTTCTGCAAATCACTTCACAAACTACCAAATACGGCTTTTCTGTTGATTTCTTGCTGAAACTGCTTAATTTACGTTTTTTCGTGTAGACACAAGTATTCCACACATCAATTCAGCATTGTAGAGTTGAGATTTTCACATTGTCACAAATTAAAACTCAGTTGTGAAATTCACTCACAACTATAAATCTGCTATTCTGCTTCTGTTGATTTCTTGCTGAAACTGCTTATAGTGATTTTCACATAGTGACATATAATCGCATGTATAGTTGAGATTTTCACATTTCAACAAAATTAACTCAATTGCTGAAATCACTCACAAACTACTAAACGTTCTTCTGTTGATTTCTTCTGGAAACTGCTTATTTTAGGGTTTTTCACAGTAGTCCACACATAATTCCGCATGTAGAGTGAGGATTTTCACATTTCAACAAAATGTAACTCAATTGCTGAAATCACTTCACAAACTACTAAATACGTGCTTTTCTGTTGATTTCTTGCTGGAAACTGCTTAATTTCGTGTTTTTCACAGTAGTCACACATAATTCAGCATGTAGAGTGAGATTTTCACATTTCAACAAATTGTAACTCAATTGGTGAAATCACTTCACAAACTACTAAATACGTGCTTTTCTGTTGATTTCTTGCTGGAAACTGCTTAATTTAGTGTTTTTCACAGTAGTCCACACATAATTCAGCATGTAGAGTGAGATTTTCACATTTCAACAAAATGTAACTCAATTGCAGAAATCGATTCACAATTTACAAAATACATGCTTTTCTGTTGATTTCTTGCTGGAAACTGCTTAATTTAGTGTTTTTCACAGTAGTCCACACATAATTCAGCATGTAGAGTGAGATTTTCACATTTCAACAAAATGTAACTCAATTGCTGAAATCACTTCACACTACAAATACATGCTTTTCTGTTGATTTCTTGCTGGAAACTGCTTATTTTAGTGTTTTTCACAGTAGTCCAACCATAATTCAGCATGTAGAGTGAGATTTTCACATTTCAACAAAATGTAAACTCAATTGCTGAAATCACTTCACAAACTACTAAATACTTGCTTTTCTGTTGATTCTTGCTGGAAACTGCTTAATTTGTTCACATTTTCACAGTAGTCCACACATAATTCAGCATGTAGAAGTGAGATTTTCACATTTCAACAAAATGTAAATCAATTGCTGAAATCACTTCACAACTACTAAATACGTGCTTTTCTGTTGATTTCTTGCTGGAAACTGCTTAATTTAGTGTTTTTCACAGTAGCCACACATAATTCAGCATGTAGAGTGAGATTTTCACATTTCAACAAAATGTACTCAATTGCTGAAATCACTTCACAAACTACTAAATACGTGCTTTTCTGTTGATTTCTTGCTGGAAACTGCTTAATTTTCACTTTTTCACAGTTGTGCACACATAATTCAGCATGTAGAGTGAGATTTTCACATTTCAACAAAATGTAACTCAATTGCAGAAATCACTTCACAAACTACTAAATACGTGCGTTTCTGTTGATTTCTTGCTGGAAACTGCTTAATTTAGTGTTTTTCACAGTAGTCCACACATAATTCAGCATGTAGAGTGAGATTTTCACATTTCAACAAAATGTAACTCAATTGCTGAAATCACTTCACAACTACTAAATACGTGCTTTTCTGTTGATTTCTTGCTGGAACTGCTTAAATTTACTGTTTTTCACAGTAGTCCAAAGCAATTCAGCAATTAGAGTGGACTTTTTCACATTTCAGAAACATGCAACTCAATTGCTGAGATCACTTCACAAACTTACTAATACGTGCTTTTCTGATTGATTTCTTGCTGGAAACTGCTTAATTTAGGTTTTTCACAGTAGTCCACACATAATTCAGCATGTAGAGTGAGATTTTCACATTCAACAAAATGTAACTCAATTGCTGAAATCACTTCACAAACTACTAAATACATGCTTTTCTGTTGATTCTTGCTGGAAACTGCTTAATTTAGTGTTTTTCACAGTAGTCCACACATAATTCAGCATGTAGAGTGAGATTTTCACATTTCAACAAAATGTAACCTCAATTGCTGAAATCACTTCACAAACTACTAAATACTGCTTTTCTGTTGATTTCTTGCTGGAACTGCTTAATTTACGTGTTTTTCACAGTAGTCCACACATAATTCAGCATGTAGAGTGAGATTTTCACATTTCAACAAAATGTAACTCAATTGCTGAAATCACTTCACAACTACTAAATACGTGCTTTTCTGTTGATTTCTTGCTGGAAACTGCTTAATTTCGTGTTTTCCACAGTAGTCCACACATAATTCAGCATGTAGAGTGAGATTTTCACATTTCAACAAAATGTAACTCAATTGCTGAAATCACTTCACAAATACTAAATACGTGCTTTTCTGTTGATTTCTTGCTGGAAACTGCTTAATTTTCACATTTTCACAGTAGTCCACACATAATTCAGCATGTAGAGTGAGATTTTCACATTTCAACAAAATGTAACTCAATTGCTGAAATCACTTCACAAACTACTAAATACGTGCTTTTCTGTTGATTTCTTGCTGGAAACTGCTTAATTTAGTGTTTTTTCACAGTAGTCCACACATAATTCAGCATGTAGAGTGAGATTTCACATTTCAACAAAATGTAACTCAATTGCTGAAATCACTTCACAAACTACTAAATACAAGCTTTTCTGTTGATTCTTGCTGGAAACTGCTTAATTTCACATGTTCACAGTAGTCCACACATAATTCAGCATGTAGAGTGAGATTTTCACATTTCAACAAATGTAACTCAATTGCAGAAATCACTTCACAAACTACTAATACGTGCTTTTCTGTTGATTTCTTGCTGGAAACTGCTTAATTTAGTGTTTTTCACAGTAGTCCACACATAATTCAGCATGTAGAGTGAGATTTTCACATTTCAACAAAATGTAACTCAATTGCTGAAATCACTTCACAAACTACTAAATACGTGCTTTTCTGTTGATTTCTTGCTGGAAACTGCTTAATTTAGTGTTTTTCACAGTAGTCCAGAACATAATCAGCATGTTAGAGTGAATTTTTCACATTTCAACAACATGTAACTCAATTGCTTGAGAATCACTTCACAACTACTGAAATACGTGCTTTTCTGTTGATTTCTTGCTGGAACTGCTTAATTTAGTGTTTTTCACAGTAGTCCACACATAATTCAGCATGTAGAGTGAGATTTTCACATTTCAACAAAATGTAACTCAATTGCTGAAATCACTTCACAAACTACTAAATACGTGCTTTTCTGTGATATTCTTGCTGGAAAATGCTTAATTTTCACATTTTCACAGTAAGTCCACACATAATTCAGCATGTAGAGTGAGATTTTCACATTTCAACAAAATGTAACTCAATTGCTGAAATCACTTCACAACTACTAAATACATGCTTTTCTGTTGATTTCTTGCTGGAAACTGCTTAATTTAGTGTTTTTTCACAGTAGTCCACACATAATTCAGCATGTAGAGTGAGATTTCACATTTCAACAAAATGTAACTCAATTGCTGAAATCACTTCACAAACTACTAAATACGTGCTTTTTCTGTTGATTTCTTGCTGGAAACTGCTTAATTTAGTTGTTTTTCACAGTAGTCCAAACATAATTCAGCATGTAGAGTGAGATTTTCACATTCAAAAATGTAACTCAATTGCTGAAATCACTTCACAAACTACTAAATACGTGCTTTTCTGTTGATTCTGCTGGAAACTGCTTAATTTTCACATTTCACAGTAGTCCACACATAATTCAGCATGTAGAGTGAGATTTTCACATTTCAACAAAATGTAACTCAATTGCTGAAATCACTTCACAAACTACTACATACGTGCTTTTCTGTGATTTCTTGCTGGAAACTGCTTAATTTAGTGTTTTTCACAGTAGTCCACACATAATTCAGCATGTAGAGTGAGTATTTTCACATTTCAACAAAATGTAACTCAATTGCTGAATCACTTCACAAACTACTAAATACGTGCTTTTCTTGTTGATTTCTTGCTGGAAACTGCTTAATTTCGTGTTTTTCACAGTAGTCCACACATAATCAGCATGTAGAGTGAGATTTTCACATTTCAACAAACTGTAACTCAATTGCTGAAATCACTTCACAAACTACTAAATACGTGCTTTTCTGTTGATTTCTTGCTGGAAACTGCTTAATTTAGTGTTTTTCACCGTAGTCCACACATAATTCAGCATGTAGAGTGAGATTTTCACATCTTTCAACAAACTGTAAACTCAATTGCATGAATCGACTTCACAACTTACTAAATACGTGCTTTTCTGTTGATTTCTTGCTGGAACTGCTTAATTTAGTGTTTTTCACAGTAGTCCACACATTAATTCAGCATGTAGAGTGAGATTTTCACATTTCAACAAAATGTAACTCAATTGCTGAAATCACTTCACAAACTACTAAATACGTGCTTTTCTGTTGATTTCTTGCTGGAAACTGCTTAATTTCACATTTTCACAGTAGTCCACACATAATTCAGCATGTAGAGTGAGATTTTCACATTTCAACAAATGTAACTCAATTGCTAGAAATCACTTCACAAACTACTAAATATGTGCTTTTCTGTTGATATTCTTGCTGGAAACTGCTTAATTTCACATTTTCACAGTAGTCCACACATAATTCAGCATGTAGAGTGAGATTTTCACCTTTCAACAAAATGTAACTCAATTGCAGAAATCACTTCACAAATTTACTAAATACGTGCTTTTCTGTTGATTTCTTGCTGGAAACTGCTTAATTTAGTGTTTTTCCAGTAGTCCACACATAATTCAGCATGTAGAGTGAGATTTTCACATTTTCAACAAAATGTAACTCAATTGCTGAAATCACTTCACAAACTACTAAATACATGCTTTTCTGTTGATAACTTGCCAGAAACTGCTTAATTTTCACATTTTCACAGTAGTGCACACATAATTCAGCATGTAGAGTGAGATTTTCACATTTCAACAAAATGTAACTCAATTGCTGAAATCACTTCACAAACTACTAAATACGTGCTTTTCTGCTGATTTCTTGCTGGAAACTGCTTAATTTAGTGTTTTTCACAGTAGTCCACACATAATTCAGCATGTAGAGTGAGATTTTCACATTTCAACAAAATGTAACTCAATTGCTGAAATCACTTCACAAACTACTAAATACGTGCTTTTCTGTGATTTCTTGTTGGAAACTGCTTAATTTACTGTTTTCACAGTAGTCCACAAGCAAATCACAATTGAGATACATTTTTTTGACATTTCAAGAAAAATACAATCCCCTTCCTGAAATCTCTTCACAACTTACTACAAACATGCTTTTCAGTGGATGTTCTTCTGGAAAATGTTTAATTTACTAGTTTTCACAGCAGTCCACAAGCAATTCACCATGTAGAGTGAGTTTTTCACATTTCAATAAGATGCAACTCAATTGCTCAAATCACTTCACAAATTACTGAATACACGCTTTTCTGTTGATGTCTTGCTGGAAACTGCTTAATTTACTTTTTTTCACAGTAGTCCAGAAGCAAATCACAATGTAGAGTGAGTTTTTTCACATTTCAACAACATGCAACTCAATTGCTGAAATCACTTCACAAACTACTGAATACATGCTTTTCTGTTGATTTCTTGCTGGAAACTGCTTAATTTACTGTTTTCACAGCAGTCCACAAGCAAATCAAAATTGAGAGTGAGTTTTTCACATTTCAAGAAAAATACAATCCCCTTGCTGAAATCTCTTCACATCTTACTACAAACATGCTTTTCACTGGATGTTCTTCTGGAAAATTTTTAATTTTCTATTTTTCACAGCAGTCCACAAGCAATTCACCATGTAGAGTGAGTTTCTCACATTTCAAGAAAAATGCAACTCAATTGATGAAACTTCTTCACAAAAAATTAATTACGTGATTTCTGTTGATATTATCCTGAAAAAGCTTTTTAATTTAATACTTTTCACAGCAGTCCATAAGCAATTCACCATGAGTGAGTTTTTCCCATTTCATAAAAAAAAAAAGCTGAATTCACAGCTTCATATGTCCAACCACATCCATACTCCCACTCGCATCCACACCAGCACCTGGCAGCACTGCAGGACTACACCGGGGTCCAGGCCTCCATCAGTGATCATCCACTCCACATGTGCCAGTCCTCACAGGGCACGTCAGACTCCGGGAGTCAGATAGTCACTGGCACAGCCACAGTCAGACATTATGGGAGAAATGGTGTTCAAGGTTCAGTCGACTGGGTTTCAGTTGTAGTAGTTCCTACAATTTCTTGTCCAGCAGCCATTATATTTCAGTGCTTTGGAAGGCAAGCCAGTAATGGCAAAGGTTTGTTACCTGAAAACACTGTGATGTAATACCGAATCATGGCCAGGGGTTGTAAAAAATAAGCATTAACGTGGGACATGGGTTCATAATTAGTCCATTAGTCCTTATGTTCTGAAGTAATTTTTGATTGGCTGCCGTAAAAAAAACTTAATTTGCTTTTTGTTCATTCCAAAGAAGAATATTTTTTTTCTAATTCCTGTGGTGTGTTTCAGTGTGACAAGACCTTGGGGAAAAAAGATAATTAAGGTCTTTAATTACCTAAAATAAAATGGTCAGCAAATGCCAGATGTCTCCACAAATACAAATCACTTGGTCATCATTTGGTTGATCTTTATTGCTTTCAAATGTTGTGCATAGGATTGTGTAATTTATAGCCTCTTATCAAATCTAAATCTGGAAGGGATGTTCTTTACCGTGGATTGACTTTAAATAATTAACTGAAGGCAGGAGTGTAACAATGGCTGAATTTTACGTTTGTATTAACTAATAAGTTAAATCAAAAAAAGCTCATGATGTAAATGTGCAGATCAAGCATAAACTGGGTGAAACAGGGGAGCTCTGATATGTAAATGGAATAACATGGTATGACAATGATGATTAAGCAGCTGATCACTAACTTGGGAACTTGGGTGAGTGAACAGAAGGTTGTTTATCAAATGCAGGGCGGATTTATCTGAAGAAGAAAAGCTTTTAAAACTAAAATTTGGATCAGTATTATCTAATAGCCATGTCTTGCACCACTCAGAACGGCCAGCTGGGAGAGCAGATAACAAGTTCTTCTAATAAACTTCTTTATAAGATTAGGGGGCCAGGATTTTTATTCTAAAGAGAAAGAGATCCTAGATTCACTGGGTCCCTCTGGAAAATGTGAATGCCACATTACACCACAGCAGGTGCAAGCTGTTTTAGTAAAGTTGGCAAAAGCAAATCACCAGGTCCTGGTGGCCTGCCTGCCTTCTTGATTAAGTTGTGCAGCCGAGTTACGTGCTGCCTGGTGCCCCATTTTTCAGAGGTCCTTTTACAGCCACACAGTGCCTGACCTGTGGAAAAAATCAGTTACTGTCCCATTTCCACTCATGCCCTACGCTTGATAATGACTACAGGCCAGTCTCATTGACTTCAGTTGTAATGAAATGTTTCGAAAGAATTATTGTTGATATTGCTCAAATCTGACATTGCTAGTTGTCTAGACCCCTTACAGTTTGCTTCCAGAAGAAGTTGTACTACAGAGGATGCAGTTATCACTGTCACCCACTTGATTAAAAAAAATCTTGCGAATCCGAAAGCTTATGACCGTGTTTTATTTGCTGATTTTAGTTTGACTTTTAACACAGTGCAGCCTTACCTGATCATACAGAAACTAATTAATATGAAGGTTGACAGTTTTATCATCAAATGGTTTTATTCTTTCTTAACAGATTACAACAAGTCAGGGTAAACAGCTCGCTCTCAGTCACGAGGCAGTGTGGCATGGGCATGCCACAGGGTTGCGTCAGCAACTTCTGTGTTAAACACTAAAAAGACAAAGGAGATGACTTTGACCCCAAGGAAATTGCAGCTCATGACCCAGTAATTATTAACAACTGCATCATTGAACAAGTGTACCCGGGCCTTATGGTGTCCAATAATCTATTGTGGAGTAATCATGTGGACTTCCTCTGTACCAGACTTGCTCAGAGGTTACACTTACTCAGAAGGTTGCAGCTGTTCTGTGCCAGAACATAACTGAGTCTATGTTAACATTGTATAACATTGTATAACACTGTGTTAGTCGGTATTGTAAGATATGGCATGGCAGTATGGTTCGGCTCCCTCACAGTCCAGTGTAAGGTCAGACAGAGAATGGTGTCCACAGCAATAAAGATAATAGGCAAACACGATAACTTCCAGCCCCTCCAGGGAACATATGAGGGAGCTGTTGTTAAGATCTTGAGTGACCCCTCTCATGCTCTTTTTCAGGAATATAAGTTTTTGCCTTCAGAGATGCGCTACAGAGCCAGCAGGTGTAGGAGCGACCACCTTAAAACATCCTCCATTTCTACTCCTAAATAAACAAACTAATACCTCTCGCAGCGGAGCCCCCCCTCCGCCCCCCTGTCACCCCACTAGGGTAGTGTGGAGGCCTATAGCTGTGGATCCACTACCCTAGCCCCACCCTAGCTCCATTTCAGCCCTCTCCCCCAATTTCCCCACCCGAGTAGGGTAGGGGGGAGGCCTTCAGCTGTGGATCCACTACCCTAGCCCCCGCTGTCTGTCAACCTGCTGGCCCTGTGCCCCCCACCCCCCCGATTGTGTTTTATGGTTTCATCATACAAAAGCAAAATAAAGCAATTGATTTAATTTTACTTTTATCTGGGTTAAGGGGTTTTAAGGGTGCCCCGGTTTTTGAGCTAAGTATTTTATCCGGGTTTTAAAGGTCCGTCCATATACATGTGTTTCGATCCATGTATTTAACCGTTTATGTATTTGTTGTATATAACCTTCTTTATTAAGGGTATATGCAATATTTTTGGGGGTACTGTATTCTTCCTTTGTATGGATAGTATGATGATAATTGAAACCGTGATTCGCACTCGAACAATGTCTATGTTGAATGGTGTGACTACTGTATGCATGTATCTATACGATTGTTGGCAGCAAGATGCACTGTATAGCCCAAAACAAATTTCCCTCGTGGGACAATAAAATTTATCTTATCTCATCTTAAACACAACCTTACTTTGGGTTGGCGATTCAACTGGCCACGAAAAAGGCGGGATACGTTCTATACGAGATTGAGATTCTAGTCATGACCTTCCAAGCACGACTGGTTCCTGGCTGAATTGGTTGCCAGCCTGTCTGGTGATTGGCTTGGTTATTAAGTTAATGTCCGAATTATTCTTCTTTTTCCTGATGAAAACAGACCCTGGTTACTCGAGACACTGGAGGCTGAGTGCATTGCAGCAAAACTTGTTCCGGTCGCAAGCAGCCTTGGCTTCAACTTGGAACTTAGAAGTCAGCCCTTGTAGTTTAGCGGCTAATTTCTGAGTTTCTTTTATTTTTGGATTTTTTGGTTGCTCCGTCAGGTCTCCTGGGGAAGCTCTCCCCTTCAGAACTTCCCCAGAACTCCTCCAATTCACAACTCATAAAATATCATATTGACTACTTTTATGATCACGTGTGTGGTCTGGTTATCGGTGCGAATTTGGTCCAATCAAATTTCTCCCTCTAGCTTCAGGGCATAACAAGGGCGGTGTTTGAATTTGAAGCTACACCTTTCATTTACCCAAGTTTAAAATCACATATAAATCAAACAGAAATATATAGTTTTGAGTCCAGTTAAGTCCAGTTTTCTCTACTCACTATGGTTAATTTGGTGGACATGGGTTCATCTTCTCCTCATATTCACTGCAAAAATACAATTAAATGGTTACTCTTTACTCACAACATCACAGGAAACAAAAAGAAATGAACCAAGAAAAAGCATGTTCTTGCATGTCTTAACTGGCCACGGAAAATCTGAACTGCATGACGGTGTACTGTTTATGAAGTTTCTTTTTCTTTCTACAGAACATTTATAAGCAGAAACCAAGCACATAGATTATGGTGTTCAGGCAATACACCATCGGTTCCGGTGGTTCGCCATTCAAATGGCCCTGTGGTTACTTGATTGGAATAGTTCATTGTCCGGTGTTATTTTTATCTCTGCCAAATTAGCTCGTAGAAAAATGGTTCAAACAGTCATGCCCAGTCATGCCAAACTGGGCATGTTTGCAGTCTCTTATTTTATCAGAATAGTTATTTTTTTATCATATCAATCCTTGTGTTCTTGTTGGCCTGGATGGATTCACTTGCGGCAATTTTCAAACATTTGATAGTGTTATCAGGTCAGTCCGGGGAAATGTCACAGAATGGTACCTCTTTAGCTGGGGTTGGGCAGGTTTGACTGATTTGTGGTGTGAATTGAAATGTATTATATGGGAAAGCAGGGTCTTTCGATGCCAAAGTCAGATAAGAGTCCAGGATAGCACTCTGCGAAATCTATGCTGTAAGCAACAGTCTCTTTGAAAATTTGAGAGATTGGAATCTTACCCCCTTTCTGGGACTCACAACACAAATCACAAACTGCATCTAAAGCTGATTTGTAGAAGTATTGTCAGGGTAGGTGTGATCAGTTTTTACACCAGGCTAAACAAACAAGAACTAATCAGCAATAACCATCATGAACATAGCACAGAATAAGCAGGACTCAAATGCACGACAACGACCAGTCAAAGTCAGCAAAACAAAGTTTATTCCGGGAAGTACACAGGGAAGCAAACAAACCAGGCAGAGGTATCCAAGACATGAGGCAAAAAGGCAAGGTCAACTGTTGCTGTGAAAGAATGCTGAAACATGAGCTGTAACTGACAACGAGACAACACACAAAGGGCGAATATATGTAGGGCTCAAGGCACAATCAGGGATTGGGTGTGTGTTGCCTTTATGGCCTAAGTTCGTATATGCTTTAATTTTGAAATGTATTTTATTTTGAAATGGGTTTTCTCTACGGAGGGAGTTGCATGTGTACAATTCGCTTCCTGTTAGTAGTGAAGAAGCTAGCTGAATCAACCTTCCTGTGTTTCTGTGTTCATCCGAACAATTCATGCTGTAAACGCCACAGAAGCAATGTCGTAAGTAGATAATTTCATGTTTGAATATAAATAATTGTGAAAAGAAGGATATATTATTTACATGAAAAAAGGATTTGATTTGTTGTTTTAAAATATTTAATTTATGTAGATTTACAATGTGAAAAGCACATGTTGAAAAGTAAAATGCATTTTTTGTATTTTTATGTTACAGTTTTCACTCTGTTCTGTATGATGGTACAAAAGAGGAACAGTAAACAGCAAAGAAAAGCTCACCGTGCCTCGACTCAATCATTTGCAGAGAAGAGTTTAGCTAGTTGTATAGCTGCAGTTGCTACACTGTAGTGAGGACAACATAGTGAAAAGACAGTGAAAAGCTGGTGTTGTACATCGTGGTAAGATGGATGGGAAACAAAATGACAAGATTTCAGTGGCTGGCAGGAGTGCACGGTCATCTGCATCATCAAGTGGCTCATTAATACGTGCACGTGCCAAAGCAGAAGCAGCTAAAGCACGCCTTGCATTTGCTGAACAAGAAGCTAAAGTTAAGATAGAGAGAGCGGCTAAGGAGGTTGAGCAAAAGAAAGAAATAGCTGATAGAGAAGCTGAATATCAGAAGATAAAGGCCAATAAAGATGCTGCATATCAGTTTGAGAAAGTAAAGAGGGATGCTGAGCTTGAAGAACTTGCTATACGCCGGGAAGCGGCAGCAGCAGAGGCTGAAGCAGCTGTGTGGGAATCAGCGGATGCCCAGGCATATCCGTCGTTGCTGGATGAGGTAGGCCCATCAGAGGAGGACAAAATGGAGCGGACAAGTGAATACATCACCTCTCATTTTGACCCACAGTCACATAAAAGCTGTCCTCCAACTGACTCCCCAGATCGAGGAGCCATCAAAGCTCACTCACCAAAAAGTCAGCCCCCAGCAAATGAGACATTATTTAGCCCTCACAATCCCTTTAATCCACAACACCAGACCCATGCATCTACAAATGAAACATCAGATGCTAATGTCACCGGCCACCATGACTTTTTTGACTATGTGCATGCCCCGCCAGTAGTCAAAATGGAAAATCAGGCTACGCACAGAGCATCTGACCAACAGAGGGATTCAAAAGAGTGTCAGTCCAACCTGAACAAGTCAGCACAGCCGTTCTATCCCATGTCCATGCCTACAGCTTCCTACAGTACACCCACAACTGAACACCTGGCGCAGTACCTGGCTCGGCGTGACCTGGTGAATTCAAGTTTATATCAGTTTGATGATAAGCCTGAACACTTTCGTGCTTGGCAGTCTTCATACATCAATGTCACACAAGGGCTAGGCCTCACACCTACTGAGGAGTTGGACTTGATGGAAAGCCTTTAGAGCAAAGAGCCTGGAAGAAAGAAAGACTTTTCTCAAAGAAAGAGGTATCTGCTTTAGGTGTTGTAGCTCAACCACTCACTTTGCTAAAGACTGTCAAAATGCAGTTAAGTGTATGGAATGTGAGAGCACCTATCATGACTCTGCCATGCATCCTGGACCTGCATCTCAAGCTAAGGCTTCTTCAGCCTCACCACACAACGGCGGGGAGGGAGAAGAAAACAACACTAACACAGTCGTTAACTCAAGTTGCACTGAGGTTTGTGGGCCAGGACAAATTGGTCGCTCATGCGCCAAGATCTGCCTGGCAAAAGTATACCGCAAAGGTCAACCAGGAAAATACATTAAGACCTACGTCATCTTGGATGACCAAAGCAATAGGTCATTGGCACGCTCAGGTTTATTTGAGTTTTTTAATGTAGAGTGTGAACCATACTCTTACTATCTGAAGATGTGTTCTGGCACCGTCGAAGCATCCGGGCGCAGAGCTGAAGACTTTGTTGTCGAGTCACTGAATGGAAGGGCTGTAATCCCTCTCCCACCACTCATCGAGTGCAATGATATACTCGACAATCGGTCTGAAATCCCGACTCCAAATGCAGCTCAAAACCATCCTCACCTCGCCAAAGTAGCAGAACACATTCCTGATATCGACCCGACCACTGAGATCCTCCTGTTCCTCGGCAGGGATGTGATAAGAGTGCACAAGGTCAGGGAACAGGTCAACGGGCCCCATAATGCTCCCTTTGCACAGCGCCTAGACCTGGGATGGGTGCTAGTTGGAGAAGTATGTTTGGGAAGTGCACACAAACAGACTGTCAACACCTTCAAAACGACTGTGCTTGAGAACGGTCGACCCTCACTTCTACCACCTTGCACAAGCTTCTTGCACATCAAAGAGAAGATTGATCACGGCACAGCAGCAAATGATGACAAGTCGGAAACTAGTAAACCTGCAGAAGAGGTGTTGGGACAAACTGTCTTCAGTCATACTGAACATGACAACAAGCTAGCACCCTCAATTGAAGATGACATCTTCTTGAAACTGATGAGCAAAGAAGTCTACAGAGATGAGTCTAATAGCTGGGTTGCCCCACTCCCATTTAGGCAACCAAGGCAACATCTACCCAACAACCGAGAACAAGCAGTCAAACGATTTGCATCACTCCAGTGCAGTCTAAATAAGAGACCAGAGATGCAACAACAATACATGGCCTTCATGGAGAAATTGTTGGAGAACGGTCATGCAGAGGTAGCACCATCATTGGGGGAGAGGGAAGAATGTTGGTATTTGCCAACTTTTGGGGTTTTCCACCCACAAAAACCAGGCCAGATCAGGGTCGTATTTGATTCGAGTGCTAAACACCTGGGAATTTCTCTCAATGATGTGCTCCTCACAGGACCTGATCTCAACAATACGCTCCTTGGAGTTCTGATGAGGTTCCGGAAGGAAAAGGTTGCTATCTTGGCAGATATACAGCAGATGTTTTACTGTTTTCAGGTGCAACAGGACCACAGGAATTACCTGAGATTCCTGTGGTACAAGGATAATGACATGACAAAGGAGATCATAGACTACAGAATGACAGTTCATGTTTTCGGCAACAGCCCATCGCCTGCTGTAGCTATCTATGGACTTAGACGAGCCATCAAAGAGGGCGAACAAGAACATGGAACTGACACTGTCAACTTTGTGGAGCGCCACTTCTATGTGGACGATGGCCTTCTTTCTGTGCCAACTGAGGCTGAAGCCATCGACTTGTTGCGCAGAACACAGACTTCCCTTGCCGATTCAAACCTCAGGCTTCACAAGTTTGTGTCTAATAGCCAAACTGTGTTGGCAGCTTTTGCACCTGAAGACTGTGCTGCAATCGTGGAGGGTGTGGATTTCTGTGGAGAGCAAGTCCTTACTCAACGCAGCTTGGGTCTCCTATGGGAGATAAAGAGTGACACTTTCACCTTCTCTGTGGACCATGACATCAAGCCGTTTACTCGTCGTGGTATCCTCTCCACAGTGAACAGTGTTTTCGACCCCTTAGGGTTTTTGGCTCCAGTAACAATCCAAGGGAGAGCCCTCCTCCGTGAACTCACAGCACAGCTGTCTGACTGGGACACAACCTTACCTGAAGATAAGCTCAATAAGTGGCAGACATGGCGTAACTCTCTAATGGACTTGAGACATCTTCATGTACCACGTACATACACTGCAGCTTCCCTCGCCAAGGCAGTGCATGTAGAGCTGTGCATATTTGCTGATGCATCTACCAAAGCCATTGGTGCTGTAGCTTACCTGAAAGCTGTGCAAGAAGATGGTGAAACCCATATTGGATTCGTCATGGGAAAGGCCAAACTTGCACCCCAGTCGGAACCAACTATTCCAAGGTTGGAACTTTGCGCAGCAGTCCTAGCTGTGGAAATGGCAGATCTAATTCACGACGAATTGGATGTGAGGCTGGATTCCACAAAGTTCTTCACTGATAGCAAAGTGGTTCTGGGTTACATCTAAGATAAGATAAGATAAGATAAGATAAGATAGACTTTATTAATCCCTTGGGAGGTCTCCGTCAGGGAAATTGTTGTTCCAGCAGGTACAGCACCGACAAGAACAGTAAAAGAAAGCACACAGTTTGAAATATATAAACAACAAATGTACAACCGTAAATATTCAGTTTTTTTAGTGTCCCATCTTCTCCAATCCCTCTTTCTTCCTGCTACTCCTCCCCCTCCCACCTAGTGCAGAGTTATACAGTTTTATTGCTCGGGGGACAAAGGAGTCTTTGAATCTGTTGGTTCTGCACCTGGGGAGAAGCAGTCTGTCACTCAACAGGCTTTTCTGTGCACTGATGACAGGCTGCAGAGGGTGACTGGCGTTGTCCATAATAGCCAGCAGTTTGTTTCTGGATCTCCTCTCTGCAACTGTCACCAGAGAGTCCAGCTTTGTGCCAACCACAGAGCTAGCTCGCCTGATCAGCTTGTCCAACCTGTTTGAGTGCTTTGTGGATGTACTGCCACCCCAACACACCACAGCATAGAAGAGGGCACTGGCAACCACAGACTGGTAAAACATCTGCAGCAGTTTCCTGCAGATGTTAAAAGATCGCAGTCTCCTCAGGAAGTACAGTCTACACTGGCCCCTCTTGTACAGGTGTTCTGAGTTACATGACCAGTCCAGCTTGTTATCCAGCCAAACCCCAAGGTATTTGTAGTTACCTACAACCTCCACCTCATCACCCCTGACCAGCACTGGACGTGGACACGGTCTGAACTTCCCAAAGTCCATGACTAGCTCTTTAGTCTTTGAGGTGTTGAGGTGCAGGTGGTTCCTTTGGCTCCAGACAACAAAGTCATTCACCAGACTCCTGTACTCTTCTTCTCTATCATCCCTAATACACCCCATGATAACTGTGTCATCTGCAAACTTCTGGATGTGACACAGCTCCGAGCTGTAGCAGAAGTCTGAGGTGTATAGGGTGAAGAGAAGGGGGGCCAGCACTGTCCCCTGCGGTGCTCCTGTACTGCTGACCACAGTGTCAGACGTGGTGTCCGTCAGCCTGACATACTGCGGTCTGTCGGTGAGGTAGTTGGAGATCCAGGACACCAAGCAGGGGTCCACTTGCATCCTCAGCAGTTTGTCCTGAAGCATAAGGGGCTGGATGGTATTAAAGGCACTTGAGAAATCCAGAAAAAGGATCCTCACCGTGCCGCCTCCCTTATCCAGGTGCGAGTGGGCGCGATGCAGAAGATACAGGATGGCATCCTCCACACCAACACCTGCCCGATAGGCAAACTGTAGGGGGTCCTGGGCATGTTGCACTTGGGGCCTGAGGAGGTTGAGGAAGAGCCGCTCCAGTGTCTTCATCAGCTGTGATGTGAGTGCCACTGGTCGGAAGTCGTTCAGCTCGCTGGGCCGGTTCTTTTTAGGAACTGGAACGATGCACGATGTTTTCCATAAAGTGGGCACTTTCCCTAGCTGTAAGCTAAGGTTGAAAACATGCTGGAGTGGCTCCCCTAGTTCAGCAGCGCAGGTCTTAAGCAGCCGGGGGGACACCTTGTCAGGACCTGCCGCTTTCCTGGGGTGAAGCTTCCTCAGTTCTCCCCTGACCTGGTCTGCAGTTATGCAGGGAGAAGGATGTGGGGAGGGGAGGGGGGAGAAGGGGACAGCATTGTTGTTGTGGAGAAGGTGCACTGGGGGGAGGGGAGGAGGAGGAGGGGGCTGCAGTGAGGGTGGGAGGGTCGTGGGCTGGTCAAACCGGTTAAAAAAGTTATTAAGTCTGTTTGCCTCCTCCACTGACCCTCTTGCTGTCACAGTCTTTACCCTGTGGCCTGTGATGGTATTAACACCATCCCAGACCTCCCTCATGCGACTTTCACTCAGTTTGTGTTCAACTTTCCTCCTGTAGTTGTTTTTTGCCTCTTTCAGGCACTGTTTCACCTCCCGCTGTGCTGATTTAATTGCCTCTCTGTCCTTGCTCCTGAAAGCTACCTTCTTCCTGTTAAGGACAGCTTTAACCTCTTGAGTCACCCAGGGTTTATTGTTTGGGTAGCAGCGTACAGTCTTAGCAGGGGTCACCACGTCTAAACAGAAATTTAAATAATCGGTCAGACAGTGTGTCTGCCCTTCAATGTCCTCACCATGGGGTTTCAGCAGCACATCCCAGTCCGTGGCTTCAAAGCAGTCCCTCAGGGCGTCCTCCACTTCAGACGACCACTTCCTGATAGAGCGTGTTGTATTCGACTGCCTTTGCACCAGGGGGGTGTACTGGGGCTGTAGGTGGACCAGATTGTGATCAGACTTCCCAAGTGGGGGGAGGGGGGTGGCTCTGTATGCATCCCTGACATTGGTATACAGAAGATCAATTGTCTTATTATTCCTCGTGGGGCAGTCTACAGCCTGGTAAAAGGCAGCCAAGGTGGAGTCCAATGTGGCATGATTAAAATCCCCAGAGATGATAATGAACGCCTCAGGGTGCTGTGTCTGCAGCCTTGCTGTTACTGTGTGGATCTTCTCACAGGCAACGGCTGCATCGGCGCTCGGAGGGATGTAAACACAGAGAGCGATCACGTGACTGAACTCCCTGGGTATGTAGTAAGGCCGAAGGCTAACGGCTAGCAGTTCCAAATCCGGACAACACAAGACCTCTTTCACAGTGACGTGTCCTGGGCTACACCAGCGGTGGTTAATATAAATAATGAGTCCCCCACCTCTGCTTTTTCCGCAAGCGTTTGCGTCTCTGTCGGCTCTCACTACGGTAAAACCCGGCAGGTCCACATTAGCATCCGGTACCAGGTGATTTAGCCACGTCTCCGTGAAGATGTACAAGCTGCTCTCTCGGTAAGTCCGCTGGTTGTTCAGTGCAGACAGTTCGTCTATCTTGTTCGGCAGAGAGTTGACGTTCCCCATTATAATACTGGGGATTGATGGTTTAAAACGCCTCCGGTTGTCCGCTAGCTTAGCCTTTAGCTTAGCGCCTGCCTTGCAGCCTCTGTATCTCCTCCTCAGTTCTGCCGGTATATGGTGTCGAATTCCGGCATGTGCTGTTGTCTTTAAGCCCAGTAGTTCTTCCCTCGAATAAAAAAAGTGACTGGCTCCGGGTGGTAAGTTAAATATATCCATAGGATATAAGGAAAAGAAATAAAAAAGGAAATAAACAATTCGGTGCTGTGGAGCAACTGGAGAGGCTGCCATCCCTACAGCGCCATCTTGAAAATCAGCGCCATCTTCAATGAATCTAGACGCTTCTATGTCTATGTACATAATAGAGTACAGCGCATTCGCCAAACCACTAAGCCTGATCAATGGCACTACGTGTGCACAGAAGATAATCCTGCGGACTACGCATCGAGGTCTGTTCCTGCCTCACTCCTGGCACAGACAACGTGGTTCACAGGACCCGACTTTCTACTTAACCCTTCAAATGAACCTGAAGCAGACCAGTCCTTTGACTTAGTGAAACCTGAGTTGGACCCAGATATCCGTCCACCAGTGAGGAGCTATGCAACACACCTTCAAGAGAAAGGTCTTAGTACAGAACGCTTTCAAAGGTTCTCCAGTTTCAACTCTCTTGTTCGAGCTATAGCACTGCTAATTCACATCGCAAGGTCTTACAACCTTTCCAATCACAGGGACAAATGTAAAGGATGGCATAAGTGTGATCTATCTCGTACTCCAGAAGAACGGAGATAGATCACACTTGATGATGACTTTCTCAAGCTGAGAAAGTCATCATCTCAGCTGTTCAGAAGAGAGCATTCCCAAAGGACTTTGAAGCCTTGACATTGAACAAGCCAGTACCTCTAAGCAGCAGTCTTCATTGTCTTAGTCCAACCTTGCAGAACAATCTTATCTGTCTCGGAGGTCGCTTGAAAAATGCTAACCTGGAAATTGGAGAGAAGAATCCAATAATCCTCCCAAAAGATGATCATGTGTCTTTGTTGCTTGTCAGGCACCATCATGCTCAAGTTAAACATCAAGGCCGTCATTTGACAGAGGGAGCTGTCAGAGCGGCAGGGTTATGGCTCCTGGGAGGAAAAAGGCTCATCAACTCTGTCTTGCACAAATGTGTAACATGCCGTAAGCTTAGGGGAAAAATGCAGGAACAACGCATGGCGGATTTGCCACCCCAGCGTCTCCAGACCTGCCCTCCTTTCACGTATGTGGGGTTGGATGTTTTTGGACCCTGGCTCATCACCACTAGACGCACAAGAGGAGGACAGGCTGAAAGCAAGCGATGGGCAATACTGTTCTGTTGCATGAGCTCTCGAGCCGTTCACATCGAGGTCATTGATTCAATGGACACCTCAAGCTGTATCAACGCTTTAAGGCGTTTCTTTGCCATAAGAGGACCTGCGAAACAACTCATGTCTGATTGCGGCACCAACTTCATGGGAGCATGCAAGGATCTGGGAATAAGTAAAAACCAACCAGACCCAACTGTGCAGAGGTACCTAAACCAACAAGGATGCTCATGGGAGTTCAATCCCCCGCATGCTTCGCATATGGGCGGGTCTTGGGAACGTCTTATTGGCATGGCTAGAAGAATTCTGGACTCAGTCCTTCTTGAACAGCACAGTCGCTTAACCCATGATGTTTTGTGTACGCTAATGGCAGAAGTGACCGCCATTATCAATGCAAGGCCTCTAATCCCAGTCTCAAATGACCCTGAGGATCCATTCATTCTGTCACCGTCAATGCTTTTGACTCAAAAAGTGGGAGTCCCACCTCCAATTGGAGACTTCACAGACAAAGACCTCCTCACCAAGCAATGGAGACAAGTACAAGCTCTTGCCAATACATTTTGGAGCCGTTGGAGTCGACAGTATTTGCCAACTTTGCAGTACAGGAGGAAATGGAACAAATCACACCCAAACCTACAAGAAGGAGACCTCGTTCTTCTCAAAGACAGTCAAGCTGCCCGCAACAACTGGCCAATGGCTATGATCACAAAGACTTTCTCTGGAAGTGATGGAAAAGTGAGAAAGGTGGAATTGAAGACCACAGACCAAGGACATTCAAAGACGTTCTTCCGACCAGTCTCAGAAGTTGTTTTACTTCTTGCTAAAAGTGATGTTCAGATACCTGTTTAGTTCATGTGGTAATTAGTTAGTGACCTCACAGAGGCCAGGCGGGGAGTGTGTTGCCTTTATGGCCTAAGTTCGTATATGCTTTAATTTTGAAATGTATTTTATTTTGAAATGGGTTTTCTCTATGGAGGGAGTTGCATGTGTACAATTCGCTTCCTGTTAGAGGCTGATTTGTAGAAGTATTGTCAGGGTAGGTGTAGGTGTGATCAGTTTTTACACCAGGCTAAACAAACAAGAACTAATCAGCAATAACCATCATGAACATAGCACAGAATAAGCAGGACTCAAATGCACGACAACGACCAGTCAAAGTCAGCAAAACAAAGTTTATTCCGGGAAGTACACAGGGAAGCAAACAAACCAGGCAGAGGTATCCAAGACATGAGGCAAAAAGGCAAGGTCAACTGTTGCTGTGAAAGAATGCTGAAACATGAGCTGTAACTGACAACGAGACAACACACAAAGGGCGAATATATGTAGGGCTCAAGGCACAATCAGGGATTGGGTGTGTGTTGCCTTTATGGCCTAAGTTCGTATATGCTTTAATTTTGAAATGTATTTTATTTTGAAATGGGTTTTCTCTACGGAGGGAGTTGCATGTGTACAATTCGCTTCCTGTTAGTAGTGAAGAAGCTAGCTGAATCAACCTTCCTGTGTTTCTGTGTTCATCCGAACAATTCATGCTGTAAACGCCACAGAAGCAATGTCGTAAGTAGATAATTTCATGTTTGAATATAAATAATTGTTAAAAGAAGGATATATTATTTACATGAAAAAAGGATTTGATTTGTTGTTTTAAAATATTTAATTTATGTAGATTTACAATGTGAAAAGCACATGTTGAAAAGTAAAATGCATTTTTTGTATTTTTATGTTACAGTTTTCACTCTGTTCTGTATGATGGTACAAAAGAGGAACAGTAAACAGCAAAGAAAAGCTCACCGTGCCTCGACTCAATCATTTGCAGAGAAGAGTTTAGCTAGTTGTATAGCTGCAGTTGCTACACTGTAGTGAGGACAACATAGGGTGCACACAGACGAGGAAGGGGCAGCGAGACGGGAAGCTGGAACAGAGACAGTTGAGTCATCACAAAAATAAAACAGGAAAGACATGAAACATGAAGGGAAAAATAAAATACTTAACAGAGTACAGTGAAACATGACAATAACACACTTTGTTCAGATGCAGAGCTTCCTCCAAGTGGAGAGCACCAAAAATTTTTGGTCCCTAAAGACTCCCAGGCTGTTTTAATTTGGTGTAAATTTCAATTAAAATTTCTGTGAAGGTTTGAGATGATAGGACCCAGAAGCAGACAAAGTCAATGAAGGAAAGGTTCAATGTTCCTTATTAGGAAAAGAGGGTCTTTAGGTGAAAAGGGAGGGGGGTGGGCAAGGGGCAAGTAGCTGATGATCAGAACTGGGGTGAGTGCTGAAGTCCAGCTGTGCTGAGGCTTTGAGATGGTGGTGAAGTTGGAGACTGGAGCTGAATGTGGCAGGCAGGCATTGACCTTGGGAGCTTGAGCTGGACAGTAAATTGGACTGATGACTTTGGTGATGGGAATCGGTCCGATACACCTGGGAGCAAGCTTCTTGGACTCCACCCGAAGGGGCAGATCTGCGGCTGCTGATGATGCTACTGATGATGTTGGACTGCCGTTGGAGGTTCTGGTGGGCTCGCTCCTAGGTTCTCCTACAGCATCTCACCAAGGCCAATGTGATATCTGAAACGACTCTCCATTCAGTCAGGCCTCACCTTTTTCTGTTTCTAATGAAAAGGGATCAAATGACATGCTTTGTCTCACCGCTTGCTTTATTTTTTCATTGCTCCTGTAGGTGAATGCCACCACCAACTGTGCACAGATAGCACTCACTGATGTGAACAGAGATGTAAGACCCTGTAAGGCATCAGGGATTGCTGGAGAACATAGGGAGTTTAAGCATAAAGAGATGAGCTGAAAAGAGCTGCAACTGACTCGAAAGAAACTTGAAAAGAGGCAAAGATATTGTGTAATAAGAAATAAAGTCACAAAGCTTAAGAGAAAGAAGAAAAAAACATAATTCAGGAAAGGATGAATGATAGTAGCAGGCTTTGGAAAACCCTGAATGAAATTATGGGCAGAGCCAAGAATAATACATCACCTATCATTGAGGCAAATGGAATTTTTTTAAATAAAGCCAAAGGACCATTTCAATGAGTATTTCGCAGACAAAGTTCAGAAAGTTAAGTTAAGAAGGTAAATGGGCCCTCCTAGTCAGAACCGGAACTGTATGTCATCTCAAATAATATCCAATTTTATAATGAGCAACAAACAATGCAGTTTCGAGTTTCTACCTATAGGAATTGAAAAGGTGGCTAAAGCTACAGGCAGGGAGAAATACTAATAAATCTGCTGGTATGGACAAATTGGATGGACGGTTACTTAAAGTTGTCCAAAGTATAATTTCCTCGCTAAAATGCCACATTATCAATCTGAGTCTGAGACGGGAACTATTCCCTCAGACTTGGAAATCTGTCAAAAGCATACCTCTTCCTAAAAACAAACAGGAGAGGCTTGTATTTTTCTGATCTTAGATCGGGAAGTGTGTTTGAGTTTATTGTAGTGACAGAATAGAGACAATTGGATATTTGGAACAGTAGAGGCTTTGAAGCTTTTATATTATATATATCAGATTATATATATAGATTTGTTGAATTTGTTCATAGGTTTTCATGGTCATTGGGGTTTACAGTGCTACAAAGCAAAGGATTTTTTTTTAACCTGTTCTGTTCATCAGCTGAGACAGGCAGTATGAATGTTCCTGGCGCATTGTTGTGCTGAAACAGTTGCTCTGCAAAGGAGGAGTTGCCAGTTGCGTTTAACTTTATTGGCAATGGTATTGGTTTGCTGGTGAAGCTACCAGGCTAAGGCTCAGGAGTGGATAGAAAGAGAGAACAGAAACAGGATAGACTCATATTTTCCATGCAATATGAGTTGTGCACTTCGTATGTATGCAAGTGTATATATATGTGTGTAAGTGTACTCTATGGTGTGTCATTGGATGCTGTGAGTAGCTGACTAGCTGATGTGGGGGGCCCGAACAACACGCCCCTGGCCCAGGATAGTGGACAGGTCAGGACTAAGCCAGAGAGATAACTTTTATAAGACAAAACCCAATGGCATGAAACAGAGAAAAGGCTAATTGCAGCTTCCATAGTGCTTTGTCAGAAAGTATCAATAAATTTGTAAAATTGTCCTTGAATCTTCTGCGGGAGATGTTTTCGAACATTCATTCTTTTTTTATTTTCTTTTCCAGCAGAGAGATGATACCGCGCAGACAGACAGTCAACTGCCAACACAGATCATACCTGATAGCACAGACAGCAAGGCCCAGCCTAAGAGACTTCACATCTCCAACATCCCTTTCAGGTTCAGAGACCCAGACCTCAGGCAAATGTTTGGCGTAAGTATGACAATATCTGAAAGGCACACAACTCAGTTTAATTTTAATATTTGGTTAAAAAACAGAGGTGTTGCTGCTAAATTGAAGGTAAAGAAACTATGTCAAGAAGTTTAACCTTTCTCCAGTGTTAGGGCCGGCACCGACCAGTTTTAGGTTTTAAATTTGTAAAAGTACATATATTTGTTGATCGCATTAAAGACTTTGTCAATGAACTCTATTTAAACAAAATAAAATAAAAAAAAATACATTTTACTAAATTATAAAATCAAATCAAACCAAAGAAAGACAGGCATGTCCAGGCATGTAAGGCCAATTCAGTTTAGAGTTGGTGTAAAAGAGTTCCTTTGGATGAGGGCTGGGTGTATAGAACATGGCAAACCAAAAGGTGCAATTATACAAATGTATTTCTTCGTGCAAGGTTGGAAAAAAAAATATTCAAAAATTATTCCTAAAAAATGTATATTCAAAAATAAAAATAAAAAAGTACAGGCTTTAAATCAAGCAAACAAAGTAGAACATAAGCAGACTCTCATACGCCGACAGAGCCAGAGAGAAGTTACATGGCACCATGGTAGAAGGTTGTAAAATAGAGGTGTTTAGAGTAGAGTAGAGTAGAGTGGAGAATAGAGTTTTGTGAATGGTAAGTGTGGACGAGCAAGCCATTCTGTCACTCATCCTCTCTCTTTGGAACGTTTGCAATGTTAAACAATGTTAACATTTGACTTTTTTAATTGTGGTTCAGTTGATGCTATATATTGACATTGACATTCTTGTGTGTCAGCGTGAGTTTCCAATCACTAAATGTTCTCCTAAAGCTGTGTGTGTGAGCTACTACTGTTTACTGACCAAGAAATTAATTAGTTTGCACATCTGATATTGTTGAAAACCCATTATTTATGTTTTCTTTTACTTTGGAGGACAATGCAACCTTACTTTAATTTACCATTAGCTGTAGTATGAACATGGAATGATTTGAATGGCCCATTGATTGACTGAGTTTATTTAAATACATTTGTGTTCTTTGGTTGTTTTTATGATCTTCACAGTCATTCTTGCCATGAACTTGAAAGGCTGTTATCTGCGTGTGAATGCTCTGTGTTGCTTTTCTCACAACAGTTCGTCTCACTTCTTAAGGTCAACAGGATGTTGCATAATGCTTCCAACATATTCTTTTCTCCTCTAAATCCACTGACATTTTCTTTCTTTGCTTTTTTCCCTCCTTGTTCTCCCCATTGCATGCATCTGTACATTTACAAAACACCCTGTTGCCAAGTGCATCTTTTGTCTGTATATTATCAAAATGTCACTCGAACTGGGGAGAGCATGCTGGAAAACATGATAAGATGGAAAATATGCAAATGAGAAAGAAAACTGATTAGTTTTGGATGAGTTTTTAAGTGCTTCTGAATGGAATTTTGAAAAAACATAACTGACATGGGTGTTTGCAATGATAGTGTACTGCTTTCTTTGTTGAGAACATTCGGAAACACAGCAGGTAGATCTGCTCTAAAAAGTATAGCTTGTATATCATAACTTATGGACACATGTTATGGACACATCGCACAACTAGCCATGCACACCCTGATAGGTGAGCCCTCGGGCCATAGGCCATGGGGCCCACATGGCTCACTCATTCAATCACTTGGATCAATCAGCAGCCATGTAACATGCGTATAGAGTGATTGACAGGAAACCTGACAAATTACAAAGCAATGTGAATTTTTCAGCTCATCATGACCTGAAAATGATAGGCCCCTGGGCTTCAGCCAAGTAAGTCCATGCATTTAAGCAGCATTAGGTGTGCTTGTCCTGTGTCCCTTTTAGTTCCTCAGTCAGTGGTTACAGCACGCACACAACATTCACAGCCAAGGGGCCCTGGCAGCCAGCTCTTCACTATTTCACAGCGCTTCACAGTTCACTTATTTCCTCAGCAACCGACTCTGTTCTGTACTTGGACAGCTTCACTTTTCTAAAACATGAATAGGACCCATCTCATCCTTCTTTCATTAAATTCAACTCATTAAACAACTCATCTAAGCACTGTGACTGGCCAGTCTCAGAAATGCCCAATCAGCTAAATTAATATACACACTCCTGTGTTGATAAAGCTGTGCCAGAGCACCCTCCATGCTTCTCACAAATACATAACGCGATGAAACTAAATAAAACAGTAAGTGCAACCTTTTTCAGATTTTGCTGGTAGTACCTCTACATGTGTAGGTTCCACTCGAGACCTGTATTTCCCTTTTGTCCGCAACCTCTCTTTCTCCAACAATATTCAAAATTTTCTTTGAGATTTTTCTCCAATAACTTCAAATTGAGGATATCGTAAATTAACTCTTAAAACTCTGTTCATTAGAGCACATTCCATAATGGCCAAGGATTCAGCCACCTCCCTCCAGTGACTGCACTGATTGTAGGTTTAACACCAACTTACCTTATTCTGCACATTTCTCAGCGCTCTCGGAGGGGGACACACCGTCCTCGCCCTCAGCCTGAGAACCCAAGCTTGATCATGTCAGGGGCACCAATTATGTTGAGGCAGAAAGTGAGGAATCACTTAAGATCTAATGCTGAAAGAGACGCCGAGACACAGTTGTCAAAAAGGGAGTCTCCTTATTTTCCAAGCAGCCCTACTAACAAGATAGTCGGAGATAACTCAAAGTATTGCAGAACCCAGAGGTGTTTCTTATACATGGCTGATGGTGTGTGTGTGTATGTGTGAGTCCACGTGCTTGTGCGCATGGACTGTGGAGCCTTCATTTCTGTTCACCAGATTTCCATTCTCCCATCCCAAAGGAATGTGAGCCATCTGCATTTATCCTGGTGACACAGCATTGTGTGTTGTGCAGACAAGGTTGCAGGTGTCTTAACACAGTCATGGTGCCTTTCCATAATAATGTCTGACTAATGTCCTCCTGTTATTTTCTCTTCAACATATGTACTGCATGTCAGAATTATTGATGAAAGCTACCTTTTAGCTGTGGATTTAAAGCCTATTGACATCAATAGACCAAGTAAGACATTGGCGTTGACCTTGTGACACCACAAATAGGGTTGGAATTTCCTCTGGCCTGGTTTCAGCCCTCCGAGTGACCTTGGGTTGCTCAAGCTGCACTGTAGATGTGCTCTTTGATGAGAAAATGCTCGTTGATTGGAAAAGTAAATAAAAAGAATATGAGCCATTTAAGAGTTTTTGAGACAACATGCTGATGTCACCATTCTGTAATTAGGCCAGGAAAGTAATACCTAAAAAATGCAGTGAAGATGAGTCACATTGACAATGATGTAATGCATATCAGTCTCAATTTCAAATTATTTTGTTGTTGGAAGAAACATGAAAGGATTTGGCACCAAGTACCAACCCCAAGTCACCCCAGCTTTGTTGCCAGCCTTTTTTCTTTAACCTTATAATACTTGTCTGATGGTTATTACATACATCTTTTGATGCACTTGGATACATCATTAGTGAAGTACCTTCACTGGCTTCAAATATCTGCTCAGTTTGGTGAAATGGATGGAAAAATGTCTTTGCAATAGATCCAAACTCTTCAAACAAAAAAAGTGAAGCAGGATTGGGTGCTTTTAGCTAATGACTTGGCATGACTGAAATTCAGCTCTCAGTGGTTTGATCCTCTGTAGGTCGTGCTGTGAAGAAGGGATAATCTGTGTTTATACTGAGTCACAACTGAGCATCACAACTTAGTTTTGTATTATATAGACTGCAACATCACAAGTCTTCAACACTTAAAGATTGAGAATGAGAGCAGCACTTCAGCACTATATGCTTTTTGTGGTCTGGTTATGAGCTCCGAGGAGGTCATATTAGTTACAGACTCAGGAAAACAAATATCAGACCTCACAGCCACTCCAAAAACATTACAGTTGAATGGCAATGAAATGGCCAACTGGTAAAGTGCACAGGACAAAGTAGAAATGGCTGATTGGCTGAAGGCCTTTATTATATATGTAGAAATGTATTTTGGATGTCAATTATTTTATGTGTCATTGTACTTTCACATTTTCTACATTTCATAACAAGAAAATACATATAGAGGAGGTATAAATGTCAAAACTGAAAGTTTTGGTCTGTTAACTAAAACAGTGTTTAAATTAGATGAGTAGCTGTCTGGGGTTTCTTTCCTGTCTTTCTGCTAATAAAAGTCTGTTTCCTCGTTTTGTTTTAGGCTGGATGTTAAATTCAGTGGTCAGCGCTGTTTACAGCCCTGAATTCTATGCAGGTGAGAGGACATGTCCTACCTCATCTGTCACTATCTTTTCTGTGCTTATCTTCCACCTCCTCAGTTTTTTCATCTGAATTTTTCCCACTAATGTCTTTATTTTGTCCTCCTCTTTTTCAAATTAACCTTCATCACCTTTTCTTCCTCAGCTTGCCTTCCAGACAAAGTCTGTTTATAAACTGTTACTCCATTTGGAGAACTCAGCATTGTTCTCAGACTCTCAAGACAGCTGCAAAATAAATATACATTATTTGACACCCCTGCCACAAACTTTCAGTTATCTTGGTGTCTGTGTGTTCACCTCCCCCAACCCTTACCAACCACCCTGCCCCTTATCCTGTCATTAGCCGTGTCCATTAAGGTGAGGCATACCTGAATTTTGTGATAAGAGGAATGACAGCAGCATAGCAGAGAAAGAGTAAAAGAAAATAAAGGATAAGAGAGAAGAAAGTTTAATTGTCCATTTCTGCAAGGACATTATAACGTATGAAATATATTTAAGTAAATTAAAATCAATATTTTCAATTTCCCCAGACAGTTGTTTGTCTAATTTACCTTGTTCTTTTAATTACAAAATGGCTTTGCATTGATTTGCATTTGTCTCATCTTTAACATAAAGTGGCATTCAAGCACCCTCCCTGTAGATCACCCGCAGGGAAGGTCGATGGGGTTGGGTGTACTGCCAAATGGGTGGCGGTGGAAGCAGGAGACCAGACCCGAGTGGCATAGACTGGCCCTGGGGACATGGAATGTCACCTTGCTGTGGGGGAAAGAGCCGGAGCTGGTGCGGGAGATGGAGCACTAGCGGTTGGATCTGGTGGGGCTTGCCTCCATGAACAGCCAAGGCTCTGGAACCATGCACCTTGATAGGGTTTGGACTCTTTTCTTCTCCGGAGTTGCCTAAGACGTGAGGTGCCAGGTGGGTGTGGGGATGCTCACAAGCCCCCGGCTGAATGCCACTGTGTTGGAGTTTACCCCGGTGGACGAGAGGGTCTTTTCCCTGCGCCTTAGGGTGACAAGGGGAAATAGCCTGACGGTCGTCTGTGCATATGCACTGAACTGCATGTTTTGGGCACTCGGGTGAAGAGAGGGGTTGAGCTGTCAACTAATCACCATCTGGTGGTGAGTTGGGTCAAGTGGCAGGGTAACCCCAAACGTGTGGTGCAGGTGAATGCGAACGTTTGGAGGAGCCCCCTGTCCAAGAGGCCTTCAACTCCCACTTCTGGCAGAGCTTTTCCAACATCCCTGTGGAGGCTGTTTGATGTTCCAATCATCCATTGCCAAAGCTGTAGCGGAGAGCAACCCTCAGACACCGGTGGTCAGGGAAGCCAGCTAGCTGAAGAAGGAGGCCTTCTGGGGTATGTTATCTTGGGGGATTCCTTAGAGACAGTTGCAGGGTACTGGCGGGCCCAAAGGGCTGCAGCCTCAGTGGTCGCTGAAGCAAAGCAGCTCGGAGAGGACATGGAGAAAGACTTTTGGCCAGCACTAAAGTTGTAATGGAAGACTGTCCGGCACCTCAGACACGAAAAGCAGGGAACCATCCAAGCCATATACAACAAGGGTGGGATGTTGCTGACAACAAATGAGGAGATGGATGAGGAACTCCTGAACCCGATACACCCACCCTCTGAAACAGAGACAGAGCTGGAGGATGAAGGGGATCATCTGCAATTTCCCTGAGGGAAGTCACTGTTGATAAAAGGCAAAAAAGAGAGGTGTTATATAATCATGTGCCCTAATATATGAATGCAGATCAATTGACTTGATTGTTGTTCTCTCTCTGCATTTGTCAAGCACCTTTTTCATTTTGGCTGTATGAGTAGAGACATTGGAATAGTGTGACTTCAAGTCACACTGCGCCACTTGGCCCTAAAATAAAGGTGACAGAAGACGAACAGGATCAATTACCAATCTCACACTCCACTTTGAGAAACTCTTATTGTTTGGCGCAAACCTTCCATTTTTCACCAGGTCAATGAATGATTCAGTTTCTACTAGCATGTTATTAGATCACCTTTTGAAAGAGATGTATAATTAGGGTTGGAAATGGGGTTTCGATCTCTCTCGACCTTTGTGTCAATCGCCCACCCCCATTAAGATTAACGATAACTTAATCTTTTAACTTTTATCTTATCTTTTAACCTTTTCTTTTATATCTTGGTTTCAGTGAAAGACAAAAACAGCTTGTCCAGTACAGTTAAAACTTGGGCTAGGATCATTGGTGTGCAGACCTTAGATCTACATTCCCTGTGGAGCAGGCAGGTGCTCCAGAAAGCAAAAAAACATTATTGCTCATTTAGAGCATGTTCTGAAGGAGAGAGGTTTTCCTTGATGCCCTCTGGGAGGCGCTATCTTGCTCCCAGCAGGAAAACAAACAGGCAATTCTTTTATTCCTTCAGCCATTAGGCTTTTGAATGCCAACATGAGTGCATAGCACACAGTTATTATTATTTCTTTAGGTTTTTAATCCATTTATTTATTTTATTTTTCTTTATTTTACTTATTTATTGCCACTACTGCACTTTATGGCTGGACCCATCACCTGTCCTGCACTTTGACAGATGTGTGTATTGTTGAATGAATATGTCAAATGTCCTGTCCTTGCTGCGACCCACGTACTGCAAACTGCAATACCTCCACTCTGCTCTCAGTTCTCTCTTTTTTCTTTCTTTCCCTCAACTTTTTTTATCGCAAGTAAAAATAGGAGAACACACATTCTCTCTGGAATTGAAATGCTAATGTCATCTAAAGGTGTAGAGCTGAACAAGACTTAAATCGGCTGCAGTATTACCTGCTCTGTTATCCCAGGTTTTCCCAACCCAGCATCCAGTGCAGCAGCAGCATATCGACGAGCCCTGTCTGTCTCAGTGACCTTCTTTCAGTGTTGCTTCTGGGCCTCAGAACATTTCTCCTTCCGCGGCATTCTGAAAAACAGTCACAAAGAAGAGAGAGAGAAAAAAAACAACAACACCTCCAAACAAAAAGGTGTTAAGCCTACACTAAATCCTAACCTAGACAATTTATCTTAAAAATATATTGATATCTAATATCCAAACTGAATCAGTAAACTGTATTCTATATTATATGATATGCAAAGAAATCGTGAACAATTCAACAATTCTGTAAATGTAGTGCAGGTGAGGTTAGTTGAGGTGAAATGAGGCAAGTCGAGGACAAGCTCAGGATGCTGCAAAAGCTGCTCAAAACTTTGATCAATCAACAAGAAGCTGCAATGTAAAAAATGTGTATTACTTAGACAGCTATGAATAACATAAGCAGCACTATTTTACATCTTAATATGTCATGTCTGTGTCTATGGGTGGCTGCAGCAGAGTGGTAGTCAATCATCCATCTATCTATTCCTCACTACAAGGAGTTCTAGAAAAATTTAGGCATATGTAAATCAATTCAAGTCAGTATGAGAGAGAAACAGAAATAATAGCAACAATACGCTACGATACAGTACGATCGCTCTGGATTATGGGTATTGTAATCTATTGTTGTCTCTGCTGACATCTAAAGGATCATCACATATATATAACCCACGGTGAGGCTGCCTTCAGCCATTATGGCCCTTATCTGTGGAACAACCTCCCAGAGAACCCCAGGGCTGCAGAGACTGCTGATATTTTTAAAAAGAAGCTCAAGACTCACCTTTTTTATTTGGCTTTTAACTCATTTTGTTTACTCTTTTACTAAAGAAGGTGCAGCTGATCATGAAGAGCAAAGGTTCACTCCAACCACAGGAGGGAGGGGCAGACCCACAAAGCACATACACACATATACAGCCAGTGACATCATTCTAAAATCTGAGAAAGGCTGACATTTAGAGACATTAGAAACATGAACTGTGATTGTGTAATAAACGTAGCAGCTATCATAAAGCCTGTTGTCACCAACAGAGTTCAAAGTCTTGTGACACATTTAAACTTTGAACGGTGTTTCTGTGACAAAGTATGATGAAGCAGTGTGGCTCCAAAGAGGGTTGGGTTTGATCCAATTCCAACAGCTTCACACAGAGCTGAGCTGAAGGACCAGCGGTTGCCACGGTGATTTGAGAATTTGCTCTGCTCAGCTCTCAGACTCCCCCCAAAAGTCTCCCGAAAGTGGCTTCTGATGAGGTCCCGCTCTAGTTCAAATTGTGAGCTAACCGTAGCTCACAGTGAAAACACCATGAGACAGAAGAGCCTGCAGATTGTGACAGTCTTTATTTGAATCACAAACTCCTTAAAATGAGCGTGTGCGAAAACAGAGTGAGATTGTTTTGAGGAAAACCTTGATTTACATTATGTTCAATTGGGGCAGAAACACGGGTTGCTGACATTCTGGGCACCCCCGTTTAAATTTGGTGAGGAGCTCACCTTTCAAAATCACATTTTATGAATCCCAACACCTGCGTCTACATTTTACCAAAAAAGTATTTGTCTCCTTTGTACGGTTTGGCTGTGAGCTCGAGTTTATTTTTTTCATACTTTTCTCACTCTAGTTAATGAGCAGCTCCACTCTAGCTTTGAGGAAAAAGTGATTTGGATATCTCCTTTGAACACTTGTAGTTTGAAAAGTTTACTTTTTATGAGAAAAGCACACGTTTTCCTCCGTTTTTACATGCAGTTATGAGAGAGCTAGGACTGAGAAAAAATGTGAATTTTTGTGGCGATTTTTTTTAGTTCCAATTAATTTCCTATGGGAAATTTGTTTTTTTTTTGGGAATAACTATGGGAAAAATCTGAATCTCAACACATGAGAACTTAGCACACTATTCCCGATCGAGCCAGACATTTTGATATATATATATTGTTGGGTTTTTCTCAACACTGCGGGCCTCATTAATTGCTGAAAAAGTGACGGAATAATAATAAGTATGGAGAAGATTAAGTAGTGCCTTGTGCTTTGCACAGAGGCACTACTTCCACAGCTATTTAAGGAGTCAAAAAGTATCTGAACAGAACATACTGAACCCACAATGCAGATCTGGGCAATGATATTTATTCCAACAAAGAAAAACTCAGTAAAGAGAACCAAGGCCAGGCTGGAACAGATTGCTGGAGATGGCTGGGCTGGGCGAGGCAAGACTGAGGGCAGGCTAAGGCAGAGCTGGAAGAAGGAGACACAAAGACAGGTGAATAACAGAAAACAAGGCCGGTCTGAGCTGGAGTCAAAGGATTCCTTGTTTTAGTAGCAATTACTTGGGTAGAGGACGAGAGCATTACCATGTGTGGGTGAAACAACGAACTGGCGATGAGTGGAGGGTGAGGCTGGCTGGCCCCGCCTAGCCCTGGGAGAAAAGAAAAACATGGACACAGAGCCGGGACGAACTGAATCCTGACAGAAGTAGTGCCTCTGTGCTTAAGCCCGTGGCACTAAATAATAAACTCGCAGGATAACAGTAGTGACTCTGTGTGGAGCTCAAGTCACTAACTAGAAAATTCCTTGGCAGAAATTTCGAGAGTGAGAGTTGTTGGCCGGATAGTACTGTGACTTGTGTGAATGAGAATATACACAGACGTATGTTCCTAGATACACGACTATTTACTTCAGACACTTGTAAAAACTGACAAGTGCTGTCTATCTGTTGTGTGTGTGTATCTGTGGGTGTCAGCTGTGTTTCTTGTGTGTGTGAAATTGTGCGTCTGTGTGTTTCTGTACGTATGTCTACGCTTATGAATAGGGCTGTATGATTCTGTCTTTCTGTATATGTGTGTGTGTGTGTGTGTGTGTGAGTGTGTGTGTGCGTGTGCCACTGTCTCTGTGTGTCTGGCTGTGTTTTTATGTGTTTGTCTCTCTGCCCAAAGTCTCTATAGCCAAAGGCTATAAGAGGCAATAGTGACTATGTACGCTCCGTACTTTGTAGTCACTAACTACAAAATTCCAGGGAAATTTTGAAGTACTACGGGGCCCGTTGCCCGGACGAGCAACCCACGTACCCTTCTGCGTTCAAAAGTCACATTCCGGTTTGGAGAACCGATTGCGTCCGATTCGATTATTTGACAGATATGACTATGACCTGGATGAATGAGACTATGCACAGAATGAGCATGAACAAACAAGTCTGTTGAACATACTAGTATGTTTAGTAAGGCCCTCCTACCCCATATATGCGGTATAGACTTGTAATGATCAGTGTTGCCAGCTCCTTGATAAGGAAAGTCAATCAATCAATGAATAAGCAAAATTTTTTTGTTATTTTTTCATGCTTCTCTCACTCAAGTTAACAAGCAGCTCCACTCTAGCTTTGACGAAAAATTGATTTGGACTTCTCCTTTGAGCTTTGTGTGTTATTTGTCTCTGTGTGTGCGTCTGTATATTTGTTTGTGTGTGTTTTTGTGAGTCTCTGTATGTGTGTCAGCTGTGTGCTTGTGTCTCTGTTTGTGTGATTGTGTGTGTATATTTGGCTCTGTGTGCATCTATTTATGTGTGTGTGTGTGTGTGTGTGTGTGTGCGTCTGTATATCTGTCTGTGTGTGTTGTGCAGTCTAACAGAAATGTCAGTAGTAACAGTTGATTAGCTGCTGTCATGTCAGAGGAGTCAGGGATGAGTCAGAGGAAAACATTCAAACTGTTTGCCACAATCATAGTGTTCGTCAGTTGTGTGTTTGAGTCTCAGTTTTTTTGTGTGTCTGTATGTGTTTATGTGTGTGGATGTATGTATATATTTGTGTGTGTATGTATTTGGATGTCTGTATATGCATTTCTGTATGTATGTGCTTGTGTGTCGGGTTTGTCTGTCTGTATATTTGTGTCTCTTTGTATGTGTCTGGCTGTGTTTTTGTGTGGTTGTGGTTCAAGAGATCCCATGGAACAACGAGGGGAGAAAAGCGTGACCTTGCCCGGAGGAAGTCTGGGGCCCCCTTCTGGAGCCAGGCCTGGAAGGAGGGCTGATGGTCAGGCACGCCATGGGGCCGCGCGTGCTGCCAGTTGGGTGGCAGTGAAGGCGGGCGGCCTCGGCGATCTCGACCTGGGCAGCAGAGGCTGGCTCTGGGGACATGGAATGTCACCTCGCTGGGGGGGAAGGAATCGGAGCTTCTGCGGGAAGAGCAGCCTTGGTTCTGGATCCCTACTCCTGGAGAGGGGTTGGACTCCATTCGTCTCTGGAGTTGCTCATGGGGTGAGGCGCTGGGCGGGTGTGGGGATACTCACAAGCCCCCAGCTGCGTGCCACTACGTTGGAGTTTTTCCCGGTAGACTAGAGGGTCACCTCCCTACACCTCAGGGTTTTGGGGGGAAAACTCTGACTGTTGTTTGTGCGTATGCACTAAACAGTAGTTCGGAGAATTCAGCCTTCTTGGAGACCCTTGGAGACCCTGCTCCTTCTTGGAGAATTCAGCCTTCTTGGACACCCTGAATGTAGTGCGGGTGAACTGGGAACGTCTCGAGGAGGCCTCTGTCCAACAGACCCTCAACTCCCACCTCTGGAGGGCTTTTCTAACATCCCAGTGGAGGTTGGGGCCATTGAACCTGAGTGGTCGATGTTCAAAACTTCTATTGCCGAAGCTGCCTCATGGGCCTCAAGGGGCGTTAACTCTCGGACACTGTGGTGGACACCGGCGGTCAGGGAAGCCGTCTGACTGAAGAAGGAGGCCTTCCGGGATATGTTAGCCTGAGGCGGTTGCAAGTTACAGACAGGCCAGAAGGGCTACAGCCTTAGCGGTGACGGAGACAAAGCAGTGGGAGGAGTTTGGAGAACGCATGGAGAAGGACTTTTGGGAGGCACCAAAGTCGGGAAAGCGGGGGAACATCCAAGCAAGTTATGGCAAAGATGGTTCACTGTTAACCTCAACTGAGGAGGTAGTCGAAGGTGGAGAGAGCACCTCTGGGGTGGAGGCAGAGCTGGAGGATGATAGAGGATCAGTGTCAATCTCCCCGGGAGGAGGTCACTGAGGTAGTTGAACAACTCCACAGTGGCAAAGCCTGGGGGATTGATAAGATCCGTCCAGAAATGGGGGGGGACCAGAGCATGTGTGGAAAAAAAAAAAAAAAAAAACGGGCGTCACACTCCTCAGACAAGGTGCTGGAAAGAAGGGTCCTGCCAATTGTCGAACCTCAGATCGAATAAGAGCAATGCGGATTCTGTCCTGGTCGTGGAACAACAGACTAGATCTTTACTCTCGCACGTATCCTGGAGGGGGCCTGGGAGTATGCCTATCCAGTTTAACATGTGTTTTGTGGACTTGGAGAAGGCATGAGACCGGGTTCCCCGTGATATGTTGTGGGCAGTGCTGTGGGAGTATGGGGTGAGGGAGTCTCTGCTGAGGGCCATCCAATCTCTGTATTCCCAAAGCAAGAGCTGTGTCCGGGTTCTCTGCAATTAATTTGGACTTGGTGGGGGTTGGCCTCCGCCTGGGCTGTGCTTTGTCACCAATCCCGTTTGTGATTTTCATGGCCAGGATATTGAGGTGTAGTCGTGGGGGAGGAGGGCTGCAGTTCGGGGAGCTAAGGGTTACATCCTTGCTTTTTGAGGATGATGTGGTCCTATTGGCTCCATTGGTCTGTGACCTCCCTTGCTCACTGGACAAGTTCGCAGCCAAGTGTGAAGCGGCTGGGATGAAGATCAGCACCTCTAAATCGGAGGCCATGGTTCTTAGCAGGAAACCGGTGACATGTGTACTCTGGGTAGGAAATGAGTTCTTACCCCAAGTGAAGCAGTTTGAGTATCTTGGGGTCTTGTCCTCAGGTGAGGGTAAGATGGAGCATGAGATTAGCCGGAGAATCAGAGCAGCAGGGACGGTGTTGCGTTCGCTCTACCGCACTGTTGTGATGAAGAGGGAGCTGAGCCAGAAGGTAAAGCTCTCTATCTACTGGTCAGTCTTTATTCCACACCTATCATCATGAGCAATGGGTCATGCCTGAAAGAACGAGATCGCGGGTACAAGCGACTGAAATGGGTTTCCTCAGGAGGGTGGCTGATGAAGATAGGGTGAGAAGTTCGGCCGCTCCTTTGTGTGGAAAGGAGCCGGTTGAAGTGGTTCCATCTGATAAGGATTCCACCGGGACGCCTCCTAAGGGAGGTGTTCCTGGCATGTCCAGCTGGGAAGAGGCCACGGGGTAGGCCGAGAACCAGATGTGGAGATTATATCTCCACACTTTGGGATCCCCCAGTCAGAGCTGGCAAATGTGGCCAGGGAAAGGGAAGTTTGGGGTCATCTGCTGGAGTTGCTACCAACGTGACCTGGCCGCAGATAAGCAGATGAAGATGATGATGATGATAATAACCAGCGTGTATTATTAAATTACATTTAATTGCTTGCGCTACAAAGTATTTCACTATTTTACAGTGTTATCTTTAAAATTTCAGAATTCAGAAACCAATAAACAGCCTTATCAAATTATAATGTGGGTCTGAAGCTGACCAACCCAATAAGAGCTCAAACAATACTTGGCTAGAATGTCTTTATTTATTTCTTGTCCAGATTACTTCAACAGATATCAAACAGAAGCAAAAATAGTTTTGTACATTGCATCAGTGCAATGTTGCATTCTTGTAAAAGGGGAACTACAGCCAATTTAGAAATTCACAAGTTATCCCGATGGTTTAAGATAGTTGAAATTGTTAATTGTTAGTTGTTCAAATTGAACATGAACAAATCTCTCCCAAATACATTCATTTTTCTCTAAAATTCTAATTTGTGATGTAATCTGATGTCTTTTCCAAAACAATGAAATGAGAATGATGTGATAGATGACACTGAGAGCACCCAGGGATGTTTTGAGTATACAGGTACATTTTCTGTTTCAGAAATGAAAGGTTACTAGGGCTGTAGTCACCCAAAGAAAATCTTGGTCAACTGAAATTGCACATAATTATCAGATAATTGATTAAGGCGAGGGGGAGTTATAATGGGAAAGATTGCAGTGCAGTGAGCTCAACAGCCACACGTATCTCTGTTCTCAATTTCCCTGTTTTGTTCCTTCAGGTTAGGCTAACCCACGGGTTTCCAACTCCAGTCCTGGAGAGCTACTCTCCTGCATGTTTTAGATGTTTCCTGCTCCAGCACACCTGATTCAAATGAGTGGCTCCTTATCAGACCTCAGCAGAGCTTGATGACTAGCTTATCACTTGAATCAGATGTGTTGAAGCAGGGTAACATCTAAAACATGCAAGGCAGTAGCTCTCCAGGACTGGAGTTGGAAACCCCTGGGCTAGCCCATTGTTGCTGACTGTGGAGCTAACCCCTTTTACTTTTCCAGGACTTGGGAAACAACAGATGTGACAGTTTACCATTTATTAACTGACACACTGTAGTCTGTACTGTACATTTACTGCCAGACTGACAACTTAATGCTAACCTTTTACTCACATCCACCTTCGCTTTCCTGCTGATCGCTTTCCCACTCGCTACACTAACATGCTCCGCAGAGGTTGACTCATTAATCAGAGCAGCAAGCCCACACAGACATTAGCATGCACTTGTATTACGGAAAGGCCCACACAGACACACACAATGCTTTACACACACTACACATATCACTACCACAACTTTTCATGTTAACTGGATAAACATATTAACACTGCTAGCAAAGACAAGGTTACAACTTGCCTTTTACTTACATGTTTGCAGGACAGATAGGAGCTTAAACATGTACTCATCACCTGATAAAATTGGAACTGAAGCTTAAATGACTGGTGCAAGATTCTTTAATAACTTCTTTGGACTGGTATAGCGGTTCAGTTAGCAAATGCCACACAGACTATTTAACGCATTCAAAAGGTAATGCTAACTCTTAGCTAGCTGATTCAACATACACATTCAAGTTTTCATACTTATGCAACATCAATGATTTAGTTATGTCAAGTTACAGCTAGTGTTGATTCTTACTACCTTACTTTCCCTTTCTGCTGCCCTTAGTGTTACATTAGCTGAACTGATGACAACTTGTTACAAGCCCCTAAATTGACTCATACCCAGGAGAACAAACACAACTAAACATGTCCAACAATTGGAAAAAAAAAAAAAAAAACACGTTGCTTTATTGATACAGGTGAACATTGCATGTGACCAACTCAAAAACCTAAAAGGAACTAAGAAAAAAACTGACTAAACTACCCCCCCTCCCAAACTAACTAAATACTGTCGGGCCAGGCAAAAAGGACAAAAGCAAGGTAACCCACATGGGGCCGGTGGAACAGAGTCCTCCCCTCTACCCTAAGATAATCCAACTAAAAAACAATTGAAATAAAGCCACGAAAACTGAACCACTGGACCCACCAGGAACAGCTATTATCACATGATCTTATTTTTGGTATAGTGTAAAAAAAATATTGTTGTGCTTAGGATTGTGTATATTATTGCCTCTTTTCAAGTCTCAGTCTGGAAGGGATGTTCTTTACTGTGGATTGACTTAAAAAAATGACTGAAGGCAGGAGGGTAACAATGGCTTAATTTTTTTTTGGGGGGGGGTTATTAATTAAAATGGGGTAAATCAAAACGTGCTGATTTTATACAGATGCAGCAAAGCATGAACTAGGTAGGTACAGAGCTTGAATATGTAAATGGCATAACATAATGTGATAATGATGATTCAGCAGCTGATGACTAACTTGGGAACTTGGGCGGAAGAACGGAAGGTTGTTTATCAAATACAGGGCAGATTTATCTGATGAAGGAGAGCTTTTAAAACAAAAATTTGGGTCAGCATTACCTAATAGCCATGCTGCACCACTCGGAACCGCCAGCTGGGGAGCAGATAAATGCAACCTTACTTTGGGTGGCAGCTGGCTACAAAAAGGGCAGAGGAGATGTCCGGCGAGATCAACCTTATCGAGGTCCTCCGTCGTGGCCTCCCTTTCCTGGTGAAAATAGACTGGCGACACTGGTTACCACGGCAACTCAAGATGCTGACGCAGATAAACTTGATCTGGTTGCAAGCAGCCTTGGCTTCAAGTTGGAAGTTAGCGCTTGTAGTTTAGCAGCTAAATTCTGACTCCTGAGTTTGTTTTTGTTGTTGTTGCTCTGTCAGGTCTCCTGGGGAAGCTCTCCTCTTCAGAACCTCCCCAGAATTCCTCTCTCCAACTTTTTCAAACTTCTACTCATGATACAATTTAGTATTGGCTATTAAATGGGGGCCGCCCCTCGGGCATGGTCTGGTTGTCAGCGCAAATTTCTCTCTCTTGCTTCATGGTAAAACAACGGTGGTTTTTGGATTTTAACTACGCCTTTCATTCACCCAAGTTTAAAATTACATCTAAATTATATCTAAAACAAAGGGAAATCACAACATCACAGATGTTGTGATTTCAAATGAATGAAGAAAATAAAATTTTCACGCATATCTTGACTGGCTGTGGAAAATAAGAAATGTATGACTGTGGACTGTGTATGAACTTTCAGTTGTAAGCAACAACCAAGCACATAGATTATGGTGTTAAGGCAATACGCCATTGGTTCAGGTGGTTCGTCATTCAGGTGGCCCTGTTGTGACATAATCAGAATAGTTCATTGTCCGGTGTAAATTCTATCTCTTCCAAATTATTTTGTAGAAAAGTGGTTCAAACAGCTGTGAAGTCCTCTTCTCAGGAGGGATTCAGTTCAGCATGTTTGCAGTCTCTTCTTTGATCAGAATATCCAATATCTTATTCTATCAATCCTTGTGTCCCGTTGGCCTGGATGCATTCAAGAGCGGCAATTTACAGCCGTCGCCTGATAATGTTATCGGGCCAACCCAAGTGGAGGGTAGGGGCGTTTGTTAGGTTAGGCAGGTTTTGCTGATTTGTGGCATGAATTGCTATTTATTGTTTGGGAAAGCAGGGTCTTTCAATGCCAGAGTCAGATAAGTGTCTGGGATGGCACTTAGCAGAGATCTGGGAAATCTCTGTTGGAGGCAACAGCCTCTTTGAAATCTGAAACCCCTTCCAGACCTCACAACAATATTTACCAGTAATTTACTGTACATAGACTGGATAAATCTCTCAAGATATATTAATTTGTGTTAAAGAGGGTCATTTGAATGTATTGTTATGAATGTTACTGCTCCCAGTAGAGCAATAGAATAGAAAAGCTCCCTGCTTTTCTATTCGCCGTCCACTTGCTGCTGGAACAATGCAAATTTCCCCATTGTGGGACATATAAAGGAATATCTTCTCTTATGTAATGTTGCATCATTGTTTTGTATTTTATAACCATAAATCTATATTTTGATGGGGTGTTCTAATGAATGAATGGATAATCCTGAATAAAAACAAGCCTTTATTTAAATGTATTGTTGCTACATTTTTCATTTTTGTGCAAGTTCACACATTTGTTTAACATTCTAGAGATGTTTTATAACAGTTTTTGTTTATTCTACAACATTTTAACTGTAAAACTACAGACAATATCTACAGCAAATATCTGCATTTAAAAAACAATTCTGAGTTTTTTTTACCATCATGTAACAGAAACCTGCTTTAATTTTACATTCAGTTATAATAATTTTACAATATGTCAATGTAATTTAGCATTGAAGACCATAAAAATATTGAATAATTCCTAAAAAAAAAAAAAAATCCCATTATATTAATATAAAGAGTACAGCCTTTATTTTTTGGTCAATATTTTTAATAAAAAACACACAGGTTAAATTAGTCATCTGATTTAATCACAAAACCAATTGTATATCCCAGGTAATAAGTACATCAAAGAGGAGCTAATGACTGGTAATGTCACCAGAAAACAACCTGAGCTTTCTTTTGTCTTTATTTGTCTCGACAGTTATGGACGAGTATATGTTGCCAACCCCTACAACCACATACTTACTCCAGCAGCCACATACAGCATTGGTGACATGGTAAGACTGCCTTACCTTGAGCTTGACCTATGATCACATTAAAGGCAAGTCTATCAAACCAGAGTAACAATTGTTAGAGCAAAATTAAGTAGAAAATTACTGTCACGCGGAAAACGCAGACAAAGTGTTGCAGGATGAGGACCCAAATGCAGGAGCCAGAAACCAGGTAGGTGACAATAAGGAATTTTTTATGTGAACCAAAATTACAACCTAAACTGAACAAGAAAGCACGGACAGAGCATGGACAAATCTGACAAGGGTCCAACAAGGACTAGACTGAAAACAGGACTTAAATACACAGTGCTAGACAAGACACAGGTGATTCACATTAGGGCAGGGAAGGCAATCAACATGACACAACAGGAAGTAAAGTAACAGGGAACACAGAAGAACCAGGACTTCAAAATAAAACAGGAAGTTACAAGGACAGAACACTAAACACCAGAATTAACTCAAAACCTGACAATTACTAAATTATAAATTTGGAGAATGCCTTGGGGGGTTGTTGCTGGGCAGAGCTGTGTCTGTGTGTGTGTCTCACAGTCATATATGAACAAAATGAGAGAGTAATATGTACACCTCATCAAACTTGACAGGTCCTTTGATCTTAGTTGAACTTTTGACCCCTCCGTTCTCGACCAATGAGATAGTTTCCCGCTCGTAACCACTCCCCCGTTGTTTTCCATGCTCCAGGCGATGAGGTCACAACCAACCAGATCATTTGAGGCCGGGGCCGAGTAGAATGGTGGCAAATTCATTTCCAGGTTGACGGGCAAAGAGGGAGGACGTGTTTTGCTAGAGTGACAGTTTGAGTATGTACCCGAGGCTCTCCACAGAGAGTGGAGACTGTCGGATGGCGGTGCCTGGGGGTACGTGTTCAATTATACCCCTCAAGAGATGTTGGAAAAAGATGAGGTTTACAGCCTCGCGGGATCGAGAGCAACACTCTCGGCCTCCTCCTCCTTCTCCTCCCGACCAATTCCAACACGCTTACACGGCTAACACGGCAGGCTAGTCACTCCGCCTCCTCTCAGCCGTACTTTAAAAGGAACGACGAGAACAAGAAGATAAAATCATGTCTTTCATACCTACAACGCTCCGTCCGCCGAGTCCTCGTCCTCCTGGGACGCTGACTTTGCGGTCTCGCAGGAAAAGACATCTGACCCGGATCGCTCCTTATCCGTTGATTGGATATCACGCAACGCCGCCAAACTCCCCGACGGCTACGCAGATTGCTCCTGACACGACACCTTCCCCGACAGGCGAGCCAATCTTCGACTGAAAGCGCGGTGGAGAGAGGGCATGTGACCGACGGACTGCTGTCCGCTGTTCTTTTGAACATGGTGAAAGCCATGGTGTCTCATCTACTGAACCACGTCATCTCTGTTTTTCGTTCTGAAATCTGCTACGGCTGTATCACCAACCACCCCTGTCAGAGGGAGCACGAGTGTCTGGAGGATGCGCCGGACTACTTCTACCTGAAGTACTTTGAGCAGGTGAACAAGATACTTTGGACGGCTAAATTTGTTCCCACCATCGCCGCGGCCTTGAAAAAAATCGCTCCATCCATGTGTCGGGTGAGAGGATCCAAGGTGTGGCAGAAGCCGTTCTCGACGATCTGAAATTCAAAAGGCGCATGAAGGAGAAAATCGCCGACCTGTACAATAAACTGGTTGAAAAAGGAAAGGCTCTGGAGTTGAAAAGCATCGAAGAAGCCTTCACCCTGTGGAACGGTGGAGAAGAGTTGAAGAAATGGGGGATTATTGTGGAAAACTGATGGTGCATTTGGAGGATCACTGGACTACCGGCCGGTTAGTCTTTATTTTAGAAGGGGTGATTGAAAACACAACAAACGATAATCCTGTCAATGAAATGAGAAAGAGGTTGGCCTCGGTTTGAAGTCACGCAGGACCCTTGTGGGGTTTACTCATCACGATTGCCTCGCAATTCCCGGATGAACGGTCATTACCCGAAGCATTTGATGAACTGATCAGAGAGATGAATTATGACAATGTGGATCATCTATTTATGATATATGCTTTGATTGTAGATGTCATAAATTGACGTGTAGAAAACAGTGTGCCTACACACGTCTCGAGTGAATTGCTGAAGCTGCATTGTGTTATTAGAGCCACCATCGGTGCCTCGGTGAGAGGACGGCCCTGTACAGCCTCGATGTTTGAATATTATAATGTGAGTGTGTGTGTTGATCCATCATATATTTTCAATGTATTTTTGAACCTTCATATATTTTCAATGTATTTTGAACCATCATATATTTGCAACGTATTTCTGATGCTTTATACAAAATAAAAGTATTATTAAAAAAGTAGAGTCTCGATTTTTTTCATAAACTCTGGAGAGGCGTGGGTGTGAACATGTCTGAGAAAAGCGTTATGAAGAAAGCATATTATAACCCGGTTCACCCGGGCAGCTTTGGAGGAGCGGACAGACTCCGCAGAGCCTTGCAAGATGAAACCGGTAAAAAAGTAAATGTGGAAAAAGTTAAAGAATTTCTATCAGAGCAGGATGCTTATACTCTGCACAAGCCGGTGAGAGTAAATTTTCCTAGGAATAGAGTGTTTGTGCCACGACCGATGGTTCAATTTCAGGCCGATCTCTGCGATATGCAGGCTTTGGCCGAGCACAACGACAGTTATCGTTATCTCTTGATGGTCATAGATGTATTTTCCAAAAAGGCCTACGTGAGAGTTTTAAAGAATAAAAGCGCCTCGGAGACTGCGAAAGCTTTTGAATCTGTTTTTAAAGAGAGTCGGACCCCTGAAAAGTTACAAACGGACTCTGGTAAAGAATTTTTCAACAAGAATTTCCAGAGGCTGATGAAGAAACACAAGGTAAAACATTTTGCCACGGCCAGCGATCTGAAAGCTTTGGTGGTGGAAAGATTTAACCGTACGCTGAAAACTAGAATGTGGAGGTATTTTACCCCTAAAAACACCCGCAGATATTTGGAGGTTTTACAGGATTTGGTGAAAAGTTATAACAACAGCTACCATAAAAGTATAAAAATGACCCCTCAGCAGGTGACCGAGGAAAATACCTATCAAGTTTTTCAAAACCTGTATGGTTCTTTTCCTCTCAGATACAAAGCCAGGTTCAAGATGAACTTGAAACAGGGGGACATGGTGAAAATATTCCGACTGAGGGGAAAGTTTGATAAAAAATACGAACGGAGCTTTACCAACGAGCTATTTACAGTGTCTGAATGCATACCGCGTCTACCGCCGGTATATAAACTCAAAGACTATGATGGAGAACCTATCGAGGGCACTTTTTACGAAGCCGAGTTGCAAAAAGTAAAGACGGCTCCCGATAAGCTCTATAGAGTGGAGAAAATTTTAGCCAAGAGGGTGGTGGGGGGTGAAAAGCAAGCCTTGGTGCGTTGGAAAAATTGGTCAGAAAAATTCAACAGTTGGATCAGAGCCGACGATCTGAAAAACGTATAAAACAAATCAAGTCCAAGAAAGAGACGGGGGGTCGTCGTCAAAGAATTACGGAAGGTTATTACAGAAGCGCCAAGCAATTTGCGGATGAGTTCAACACGTTTCTTAAAGGTATTGAATCGGACATTAAACTAGTCTTTAACAACGTTCACAAGAAATTTGAATATCACGCCCGGGGTCAGTTTCATCTTCGTTGTTTTCCACCCGTGGCTTACATCCTAGGTGTAAAGCCCGGAGAATGGATCAAGTTTGAATCGAAGACGGCTCCTTATCCCGCGGATATAAAAGCGGGGATGTATCACCTCTACTGTTACTCAGACATGGTACAACACCAGGTGGTGGGTGACTCTTACGCTCCTCTCTTGAGAATCGTCGATGTGCAGGGAACATACAAAGACGTGATCACACAATATTTCAACCCCGATTAATATCTGCCCATGGCCAAGAACCACATTGAAAACATTCGCATAGAGATTAAATCGGATCAAAACCTACCCGTCGATTTCACCTTTGGCAAGACTGTGTTGAAATTACATTTCAGGCCCGTCAAAAGTCTTTCCGGTGTATAAAAAAATTATTCAGAGTCTCAAAACAGACCCTCACCGTTTTGTGAGTTATTACGAAAATCAAGTAGGGGGAGCGCTGTACGGCTTTTATGGGTCCCCTGTGATCTACGGGAGAGGTATAGGCTCTGTATTTAGCAAGTTATTTCGTTTTGTAGTGCCTTTGGTGAGAAAGGGCTTTGCGTTCGCTAAACCTCACATCAAAACGGCGGCTAAAAACATAGCCTCCGAAGTGTTTACCCGCACCGTCGGTAAATTATCCAGCGGCGGTGGGTGAGAGAGCCCTGGATCTCAAGAGGGCGCTTGAGGTATCATGGTTTTGGCAAGAAGACCTAGGAAGAGACCTCCCGGGGAGCGTGTTGTTTCGGGAAGCCCGAAAACGCAAAAAAAACGCAAAGGAGGCCTCAAGAAGAAATCAGTCGGAAGAAACCGTCCTGAAGGGAGGAACTCGCGCTCCGGAGATATATTTCTTTAGGAAAATAAATATATATATATATATATATATATATATATATAAAGGATGGCCTTATTACACCACAAATCAAGCGAATGCAGTATGGTGGAGCTGGATTTATTTTCAGCGCCCATGACCCAGCTGTCTATCGATGAAAAACTCTAGACGGAGGTTTTGCCTTTGTCCGCGATTACAGACGGCGGCCCCATAGAGTTTTTTATACCGGGAGACAGTGACAAATATCTGGATCTGAACGACACCTTGCTGCACCTGAAGGTAAAAATCACCAACGCGGACGGTACGGACTTGGCCAATGACGCCCGCGTGAGCCTGATCAATTACCCCTTGAATACAATTTTTAGTCAATACGATGTTATTCTGGGAGACAGATTGATATCGCAATCCAGCGCCACTCACCCGTACAGAGCCGTGATAGAAACCTTACCAAACTATTCGGAAGGCGTCTTAAAAAGTCAGTTCAGCTCCGGGTTATTCTACAAAGACACGGCCAGTGCTATGGACTCGGTGGTGGTCACCAACGGGCCCAACAAAGGCCTGTGCAAGAGGGCCGCTTTTACCTCCGAGTCCAAAGAGGTCCACCTGCTGGGACCTTCCACGCTGACATATTTTTCAGTGAGAGGCTTCTTTTGAACGCGGTGGATTTGAGAGTCAAGCTCACCAGAGCCAGCGACACCATCATGTGCGCCGGTGACGCCACCTATCGTTTAAAAGTGCTGGGAGCCTCTCCGTTTGTGAAAAAAGCCACCGTGTCCCCAGCGGTGCGTTTAGGAAACGCCGTGGCCTTAGCAAAGGGAAACACTCTCTATCCTTTGACCCAGGTGAACGTGAAAACTTATTCCATCCTGGAGAATTCTCGAATATGTAACCAAGAGAATCTATTTCTGGGGACCATGCCCAAATACGTTGTTTTGGCTATGGTGCACCACGAGGCTTTCACGGATAGAAGAGACTTGTCTCCGTTCAATTTTATCCACAACAACGTGGAATACATGGCCCTGTGTCAGGACGGCAGACAAATTCCGGGCAAAGCTTTTCAACCTCAATTTAACCGAGGCGTGTCCGTCAGAGAGTTTTACAACATGTTTACCGCCACAGGGAGACATTTGAAAGATTTACCTCAAAGCATCAACAGGGTAGAATTTGAGCAGGGCTACTCTCTGTTTGTCTTTAACCTCAACGCCGCCGAAGACGCCGACGCCGACACCTTATCCCCTGTTTCCAACGGAAATTTAAGGCTGGAAATGAGATTCAGGGTGCCGTTACCTCATACCACCACCCTGATCGTTTACACTTGCTACAAATCTATTTTGGAAATCAACTCCAAGCGACGAGTATTGGTGGATTACTACTAAAAGTCAAACCGACGCAAAAAAAAAAGAAAAAAGAATAACCACCAGCTGGAAAGTCTCATGCATCGTTTACGGGGAGATGTTTTCTGCTGGATTTGGGCCCCGGATCAGTTGCCTTTACTGACGTCATCTTTCACACTCCCCGCCTACATGATTGTGAACACACACCCGGGACACAAGCCCGGAGAACACTGGTTGGCCCTTACACTGGAAGAAGACGGAACGGGGACTTTTTTCGACTCTTTTGGATTCCCTCCTGATGTTATATACTACCCTAAAGACATTTTAACATTTTTAGAAAAACGGTGCAAAACCGTGTCATATCACAGCAGACAGCTGCAACACACCTTGTCTACGGCCTGCGGCCAGCATTGTTTTTATTATTTATGTCACAGAGCCTGCGGTTTAACTTTTGAAAATGTTTTATCTTTGCACAGCGGTGAAGACAGCGGTGACAGCGGTGAAAAAATATCAAAGCTGTACGAGGAGTCGTAAAGACTGTCACCACACCGTCTGCTCTTTACAAATGTTTAAAGATTGTCACAAGCTGGATAAGAAATAAAAGACGCACAAAAAAAGAAAACGGCCTCGAGCGTTTTTATTTTTCAACTATAAACTTTATTAAAATTCAATCCACAGATTTCTGCATCTCTTGATATCTTTTCTCCACCAGGGGTGTTTCTTCATCATCATCATCGTGTCTTCTCTCTTTGGGGGGCGTGATCCATTTTGGGGATAGGATGATTTTCTTCTGAGCGGTTTCCAAACCACCGCTCTCTTCCTCTTCCTCATCCCCCGTTCTGAGTATGCTGTATTGTTTGCAAGCTTGAGGGTTATTCACGGAGGATAGGGGAATGTTGACCTCTGTTAGAGTATTTAAAAAAAAACATCCAACCCTTCGACGCCGGTCTGTGGATTTTTTTATTATAAGACGAGGACAAATGTTTAAACAGGTCCACTATATGAGAACCTCTCACAGTCTTTCCCTTATACACAAATTCACCGCTTGGAGTCCACCCACCGTTGCTCTTGCTTAATTTCTTCATGATATAGGAAGCATTTTTACGATTGCGAGGAGCCAGGTTTTGCAGTACTTCAGAGACCGCGTCGTCCTGTTGTTGTTGTTTTTGTTGCTGTGGCAACGGTTCCGCCTCTTCTTCTTCTGCAGCGGCATCGGGCGCCAGTTGTCTCTTCACCGCCCCCTCTCTGTCATCTTGTTTGACGAGGGTGAGATATCTTTGCAACAGGGCGTTGTATTTTTTAATTTTCTTGTAAGGCGTTAGTCCCGCCTCGTTTAATACAGCCCTCATTTTTTCCATCCAAATCACTTTCGTCCCCACGTCTCATGGTTTGAGCCGGACTTTCCGTACCCAGGACGACCATGGGGCCTGACGTCCGCGTCAGTTGGCTCAGCTGTTGAGGGTTCAGCAGAAACATCTTCTGGCTCGTTTTCTGACTCATGATTTAGTTTTTGTGAATCAGACCGCCGAGAAGCCGACCGAACATGGGCACCACAGCAGAGAGCAGAGGCAAAAGAAAACCTCCAGTCTGTTTCATGAAAACCCCTCGTTTTCTCTTCAGACTAGTTGTTTTGTCCGCCAGCAGCCTGATAGTTTTCTTCCGGCTTTTGAGTTTTTTATATTGACAAGCGTTCAATGGCACGTTTCCTTTCAGCACGTTTAAAACAGAGCTCGCTGAGACACTGAAGAAAGTCTGTCGAACAGTGCTGGAGAATGTCTTTACGTTTCAGTGGCGTGGCTCGACTCAAGGCCCTCAGTAGATGAGCGTTCCTTTTTATACGCGCTGACATACCGTTTTTTTTTTTTTTGTTGTTTTTTTTTTCAAATATGTAAATGATTTCACTTTGTTTTAGGCAAATAAACCACAGGCCACCGGCGAGGTAGTATTCCCAACCTGAGTCTGAATCTTTCTGGTGTGAGGTCCACCAATAAATAACCGAAAGGATCTTGAGTAGCGTCTTGAAAACTTTGAATAAAAAAATCTTTTTGATCCCGTGGGTTTTTAAACAGCACCAGGTAATTACTGTTTAAGCTGATGGTGCGACTGTATTTACCTTTGTAAAATACATTTTGGGTCAGCAGCATCACGCTCATATTTTTATGGTGTCTGTATTGCGTGAAAATTCTTACCACTTCCGGATGATCCGCCGCTTGTAATAACACGTCGTCTAATATAATGAGATGGTTTTGTTGAGGGGGAAATAATTGAGCGTCTTCAAAAGAATCCGGCAGTCCTTCAACAAATTTAATATTTTTATTTTTCTTCTGCAGTTCTTTGTACATGCTTTGATAAGAAGTATAAATCCATACAATATTCTCTGGTACACGGTTCATCACGTTGACAATTTTCCAAAAAATTTTTTACAAAAAAAGTTTTTCCACAACCGCTGGGCCCCACAACCTGGCATGAAAAGGGCAGGACCAATCTAGGATCAAAATCAATTTCTTCAACAAGGTGTGACATCCTTTTTTTTTTTTTTTTTTAAACCAAAAGGCAAAGTATAACCGGTAGGCAGCAATCATCTCTTGTCAAACACAACGCGAAACTTTTTCTGAAATGAAGAATTTTTTAAGAGAAATCCCCTTTTATCCCTTACAATGTTGTGCTGAGGGGTTTGAATGAACCCCTCCCGCTCCTGCTCCTCCCCACTCTCACCACGCTGTCTCACATAGCTCTCCACCAGTCGTTTGACGCTGTCAAAGTTGACTCTTTGACAGCTGTCATGCGTCTGTGTAATACCCTATAATTTTAATCTGCCGTAGGCCGTGGTGAAAGCGGCTACAAACACATTGTCTGCCTTGTTGGGAGGGGCGATGTAGTGATCTCCGTGCACCCACTGGATCAGAGCTACTCTGTCGTTGATGAAGTTAAAGTATTTGACTTTGTGCTTTTCTGAAAACATAAAAGAGAAAAACTCTTCGGGTTCTGTGATGAAAGACGTCTGCCAGAGGTTATTTCTCTGAGCAAACTTTCCCCAGAAGCTGTTGAGACACAATTTAGAAATTTGTCTTTTAGCCGGATTTGGTTTAAGTTGGGAGGCGTCCAGCAAAATGCCCTGATGCATCTGATATACCCTGACGTATCTTTCCCTGTTCTCCTCATCTACGACCTTGGGTGGGTAACCCAAAGCCTCCTGTTTACTTTTCAAAAACGTCTGCATGTACTTTAGAAAGACGGTGTCGTCCCTGCGATCGAAATGCCACACTTCTGTGATCTTGGCCAAACGATAGCCCATCTCCAAAGCCTTGTTAAACTCTGGCGTGACCCAGACCCCCTTTAAAGCCCTGGCCTCGTCACTGTGAGTGCACGCCCCCTGCTGAAAATTCATCTCTGCACAGGCGCGGCACAGAGTAAACACAAGTTTACCGGAAAGAGTTCTGTACGGTAGAACGGGGAATAGCAAACCTCTGGGCGGATACACTACGGCTTTGATTAGCCCAAAGTAGCTGCTGGGGTGTTCAAAATCTGGCTGTCATGCGCTCTGTGCAGTAATCCTCAGCTTGAGGGTAAGGGCCTTTGGTTTTATCAGCAAAACCTAAAGCTTTGGGCATGGCAGAGAGAGGCATGGCCAGAAAACTCAGCGAATCTATGTATTTATGACCGTAATCGGTTTCTGAAAAACAAATCACTTTGCTACCCTGCATGACCAAGGAGGGCTTTATGCCCAGCTCTATCATGGCGTTGAGGACCAAGTAGCTGTCAAAACCTTTAGCATTATGTGCTATAAAGACAGCTTTCTGATAAGAGGCCATTCTGAAATGTCTGACAAACTCTAGAGCGCATGTCATGCCATGGGCGTTCCATCTGACGCCATCTAAGGTTTTTGTGCACACCAGATACGGCACGTGCACGCCCTGCTCGTTCGTGAAGGTTTCAAAATCATAAAAGACTATTTTCTGATTATGATCCACGTCTGCCTGTAAAGGCTGCATGTAACACAGATGCTTCTCGCTCCCTGACTCCGCCTCCCCGGTGACCTCCTCGCATATGTTGCATTTGAATTTTTGGCACAAGTGAGGTTTGCTCTTGCCGTTCATAGCGACGTACCACAGTCTGTGACATTTACACACTGTTTGTACATCTCACATTGACTGGCGTACGATCCAGACCCTATCCTCTCAACAGACTCCTTGTGTTTACTCAGACAGTAAGCAGACCGACGCGTTCTGTTACAATCTACACAGAGGACCGGCTCGAACCTGACTTTACAACACGAACCGTCCAAACACACGGAGCAGTAGAAAAGATTGCACAATTTTTATGCCGTAATAGTGATTCTGGTGTAAAAACATAAACACAGTTTTGTCTTTTCTAGGGTTAGGGGTAAGGAATTTGGAGAGGGCTCGTGTGCCTTTGTTTCTATAAAACACTACAGTTTTACAATCCAAGACCCTCTCAAAATTTGAAACATCATCACATGTCACCTCCGTCTGATCATCAAAACCTACAGCCTACTGAAACTCTCTGGCCTTTCTCTCAGCCTCTCTATCGCAGATGGGGATGCAGCAGGTGTGCCAAATTAATAGCAAAGCACATTTTGTTGTGGAGGTTTTCCACCACGTACAAAAATCTTTACCTCTTTTTCAAAACCTCCTCGTCCAAAATTTTATCTACGCTTCTTTTCCCTCCGCCGCGAGGCTTGCGTATCGACCATTATTTGAAGACCGGCGTCCGTCATGACAGACATGTTGGACTGAACCAGTTCGTCCAGGAGATTCTGAAAGGCGGAGAGACCCCAGTCAGCGTTCTCAGCTCTGACTATAGAGGACACGCTCTTACTCAGTCTGTCCCCCCTCAATTCCATTTGTACAACATCATGAGGCTGTGCTCTTTCAAACAGGTCATGAGCGGCTCCCATCACAGAGCCGTAAAATTCTCCATAATCGGCTATGCCCGTCGGAGTGGGAAAATTTAAAATTTGCCTAATTTCTATATTATTGACTCTATTTCTAATCACAACCCCCTCTGCCCCTCTGCCCCCCTCCCTCTCATCCTCCACAAGCTCTGCCCCTCAGCCCCTGAAACTACACCTGTGTTTCCCCCCTCCTGAATCTCTAACAGGTGTACGGCCCTGTCTATGGCATTCAAACACTCTGTGTGTGAAACAACCGGTGGAGAAGGTGAATCAAACCCAGAGAAATGAGGAGAGACGGGGGGCTCAGTCGCAAAATCATTTTCGATAGTCAAATCGTTTATTACAGAACGAAGTTCATTTACAGCATTGGTCAGAGTTTCAGGATGATTCAACTCCTCTATAGCTAGGTTTATCGCCAGAAAAGGGTCCTCTGAAAAAATCCTACAACCGTCATTCCCTTTTTGCTCCATGTCACACCTTTTTGAACTCAAACCTCATACGCCAGTGCATACAACCTGTCAAGGAATCTATCGAGGTGTCTGCACGGTATCCTCCTGTAGTTTGGTGACCGCGTGTAGGATGGCGATCTAATTCTTCTTCTTCTTCTTCTGTATGAAGAGGACCTGCTTCTTTCGTATGAGGGGGACCTTGGTCTCTTGTATGACGGGGACCTGTTTCTCGCGAATTCCTCCTCCTCTCCTTCCTATAGTCTGAAAAAATAAATAAAATTATTTCCCACGGAGCTATACACGGTCTGTTCATGCAGGTACACAGTTTGAAGTACAGGCTGATGTGAAAAAATAAACTTACATTTTCTTCTGCTCGCGGCAGAGGAAGAAGATGAAGAAGAAGAGCTGCTCGAAGACTCCTTGGATCTTTTCCTAGATTCTCCTCAAGCTTCCTCCCTTCTTGAGACCTCCGGGTCCTGGAATAGCTGTTTATCCCCGTACGGTCACGGTTCTTCAGCCGTGGCTTTCCAGGAGCCTCTGGCCTCTGGAACTGTCTCTGGTACAGGCCCGGTCATGGCCATAGCGGTTGTTGGTGCGGGAGAACTTTCTCTGAAAGCTCTCTCGATTTCATCCAGATCTTGCGTACAAACTACCGGGAATAAATACCGTAAAAAATAAAAATAATAATATGAATATAATCTCGATAAAGACGCAACACTTACCATCAGGAAAATCATCAAAAGTCAGACACTCCAACTCACCCTCTAAAAGGCTGCCTGTAAAAACAAGTCTTTTAAGAAAATATAAACATCACAAAAAAAAAAAAAAAAACTTTTCAGAAACAATCAATTAACTGCGTTATCTGACTATGACTTACCGTTGTTCATTTCTTTCTTCCGTCGCTCTGAGCGGTGAAGAAGAATTTACAAACTTACATACACTTCCTTTGAAAAGGGACTTGCCATTACACGTCTGGGGAAAACCCAACCAAATGATATTTCCTCCTGTCTTCGCTCCCCTGCTGATCAGTGTCTACCTGAGTGTCATTCCTTTGTCCTTTTGTTCCTTTGTCTGTGGCCTTGTCTGGGAACCATCCCTGCCCCCTACTGAGTTCACCCTCCTGTGTTTATCGGTAATACACATCCCACTATATGATCCATGCATGAACTGTCTGTGACCACAACCGGGGACAGGGTATATCTGTTCGCCGGCCCTACATTGGGGGTCGGTCTCTGTCGGTCAGTGTCGGTCAATCTCTGTTACCGGACCCACTCTGCGTCGGTAGGCTCACCATGACCTGGAACTTCAATAAACTCACACCACCTCAGCCAACCTGGAACTAGACTCAGATTGTTTTTTTCTTCAACAGCGGTCAGCTGATCACAACTTGTCAATCGATCGTTTTGTCAATACACAGGCCGTGCTCGCTGTGGCCCTCTGCGTGCTTCTTGGTTTTTTTAACTCATCTGTGATTGACGGTCAATCGAGTGTTTTTTCTGGTAAACGCAGAGTCCGAGATTTTGTCCCTCCAGACACACCCTGATAGCTTTTTTAACCTTCATAGATAAACAAAACTTTTTTACCCAGTGTAATAAACGCATCAGAGTCAGGGTCTTGTCCTTTCTTGGAATGAGAAGATGTTCTTCTCTACTTCTCTACTTCTACTTGTTCTTTGTAAGATTTGCATAAAGAGAGAAACATAACTTTCAGAATAGTCTAAAAATGACTCTTATTTATCACACTGTATCTTGTAATGTGAAGATAGATTCGTCAGAACTTTTGAAAGTTTTGCCTAAAGAGTAACACAAATTTCAGATGATTTAACACACTCTGTCTATCTTGTAATGTGAAGACAGAGTCCCTTAACCTGTCTTGGAATGAGAAGATGGACTTGTTCTTTGTAAGGTTTGCATCAAGAGAATAACAACTTTCAGATTAGTCTAAAAATGACTCTTATTGAACACACTCTGTCTATCTTGTAATGTGAAGACACCTTCTTCAGACCTTTGATTCTTAAATTTCAGATGATTTTCAGATGATTTAACACCATTGTTTTGTACTGCCTCTTTGTAGAGAGAGAGAGAGAGAGAGAGAGGTTTGAACAACGGACGAAAATTAATAAAGACCCTCTTTGTAAAGAAACACTCTGTGAATATTTTTTTAAATACATACTCACACTTTCACTCTAGCAAAACACGTCCTCCCTCTTTGCCTGTCAACCTGGAAATGAATTTGCCGCCATTCTACTCGGCCCCGCCCTCGAATGATGTGATTGGTTGTGACCTCATCGCCAGGGGCGTGGAAAACAATGGGGGAGTGGTTACGAGTGGGAAACGATCTCATTGGTCGAGACCGGAGGGGTCAAAAGTTCAACTAAGATCAAAGGACCTGTCAAGTTTGACGAGAAGCTGTACATATTACTCTCTAAAATGAACGACATGGATTTTATTCCAATCTGTGTGTGTGTCCATCTGTGTGTATGGGTTTGGGATTAACTCTGACTGTCTGAGCCTGTGTTTGTGTGTGTGTATGTCTATGTGCGTGTGTGCCAATGTAGTAGGAGTCACTCATTAATTCATTGCTAGCACGTGTGGAATTTAATCGTCTCCGCGTTTGGCTGTTTGTCTGTGTGTGTGTGTGTGTGTGTGTGTGTGTGTATGAACAAAGTAAACAACATGGATTTAAATACTGTCTGTGTTTGTCTACGTGTGTATGTGTGTCTGTGTTTGTCACCTCTGCCCCAAAGCCATGTATGAACAAAGTGAAAACCTTGCTTTTTGTGAGTGACTCTGCTATTTAAGTTCCTGTTTTTCAGTCACGCAAGTGGAAAGCCCCCAAAGTTTGGGGTAGCGCATCAAGCGAAAGCCCAACCTCTCAACCAGCGTTTGCTAATGTTTGGTACCTGCCAGCCCCTTCGACCACGGACCTTGAACCCATGCAGATTAATCGCTACCACATCTGAGCTGCAGAGTCAGCATAGACTCAGTGCTAAATGCTGTTTGTACTGTGGTGAATCAGGTCATTACGTTTCCTTGTGCCTGATAAAAGATCGAGCTCATCCGTAAGATGAGCAGCATTGGTGAGCGCAACCTCCTTCAAGTCCTCCTCGTTCCTTCTCCGTGCTACTCTGGAGTGGAGAGGTCAGCAATCTTCCCCAAAAGTGGCCAGTACCCTCAATGGCAAAAAGCTCACTGAAATTACTCATGTTTCAGCTCAGGTTTCCCTGCTTATCTCTGGTAACCACCATGAATCCATTCAGCTCTATTTCTTTGATTCTCCACATGCTCCTGTACTGGTCATTATGAATACCTTGTCATGCCATATGGACTAACAAACACCCCTGCAGTCTTTCAAGCCATGGTTAATGACATCCTGAGATACATGATCAACAAAATTGTGTCTGTATATTTGGATGATATCCTGATTTTTTTTTTTTTTCTCCTCGCACTAACTCTGACCACATCGTTCTTGCCCGTCAGGTCCTCCAGTGCCTCCTTGAGAATCAACTCTATGCCAAGGCAGAGGAATGCAGGTCTCATCGCTACACTGTCTCCTTCCTGGGGTACGTCATCTCGGCCGGAGCCATTGAAATGGATCAGAAGAAAGTCAAGGCAGTTGTGGAATAGCCTCAACCAGCAACCCGCCATGATTTGCTACCCTATTCTCCTGGTCATCTGCAGTGGAGACAGTCTTCCAAGAGCTGAAAAGGAGGTTCACCTCTGCACCTATCCTGGTTCAGCCTGATCCCAACCGCCAGTTCATCGTTGAAGTGAATGCTTCAGGCGTGGGCATCAGGGCAGTCAGCCAAGGATAAGAAGGTACACCTTTGTGTTTTTTTTTCTCGTCTCGTCTCGTCTCACTCCATTAGAGCACAACTATGATATTGGTGACAGGGAGTTGTTGGCTGTTAGCCCTAAAGGGATGGTCTCGAGGGGTCTAACCCTTCTTGGTATGGACCACAAAAACCTTGAATACATTTGTACAGCCAAACGTCTGAATTCCTTTCAAGCTCGCTGGTCTCTCTTCTTCTCTAGGTTTAACTTTAACTTGTCCTTTCGCCCTTGATCCAAGAACGGCAAGCCAGATGCTGTCTCCCATATGTTTCCCACCCCTGGTTGTCCTGATGACCCCATGAACATCCTCCCAGGCCACTGTTTTGTTGGGACTGTTCAGTGGGATATTGAGGCCTTGGTTCACTCTGCCCAACCTGACAATGCAGCTCCCAGTCAGTGTCCTGTTAACCGCCTCTTTGTCCCTGTGCCTCTCTGTTCCCAGGTGCTGGAGCGGGGTAATTTCTCCCACCTCTCCTGTCATCCTGGAGCTAGGTGCACTTTGGCCTTCATTAGCAGATTTTGGTGGCCTACTATGAGGAGAGATGTTGGAAACTTTGTCTTGGCCTGTTCTGTCTGTGCACGGATCCCCATGTAACCCCCATCTGGTCTCCTGCAACCACTGTCCATACCCAAGAGGCCCTGGTCCAACATCGCACTGGCTTTTGTCACTGGCCTTTTCATGAATTCTCTTCATAGTCTTTTTTTTGTTTGTTTTAATTAGACGTATCAGAGAAAGGGGGAGAGCGTTTGGGCATTTTCGATCTTTTCTGAGGTCCACAGAGCTCTCTCTGGCAGTGAGGAGTATCTGTATGAGCAAGGTACAGCTTTGGTGCATGGCAGAAGGTTCTGGATCACATGGAGGAAGTTGGAGGTTTTGGTTGGTAGTGGATAGTTTGAATGCTTGCCAGTTTGCTGGGCTTCAAGACTAAGTGACTAGTACTGGGACTAAGACTAAGACTGGGACTAAGACTAAGTACTGGGAGATGATCACTGCTGATGTCGCCACAGACAGAGAACGTGTTTGCCTCTGCACCCCAGATTTAGCAGCAAGTGTAAAGATCTAAGATGTCTACAGAGCTGTGTGTAGTGGAATAGTGTGTTGGCTCATCATTGTTAAGCAGAACTAGATCAGTCTGCTCAATTATTTAATACAGTGCCTTATTGATTTGTGGTTTTATTACAAAAAGAGTGTTTGGCGTTGAAATCTCCCATGATAATTACTTTTTCCTTCTGGAGGAGGGTCTTTTGGAAAAGATGGGGGAAGGAATTACACCAGGGGGTTAATAAATCGACATCAGGAATATTCTGGAGTCAGTAGAGAGTTTATTTCTTGCAGTTATGTATTCATTGTTTTGAGCTTGTTCTAGGCTTCATATTGTTGTGCTTAGTGGAAGTAATGAGTGGAAGGATGATTGAGCCATTTACTAGAGATGTTCCTCCAGGCATTTCCACATTGCTTCATATGGTATTTTTTACTCCAGTATAGGTCATTCTGGAAAGCAGTGCATTGTATCATGGGTCTGGGGGGTTTCTGGCTAGGCTGAAGATGAGATAAAGGCTCATGATTTGGAGGAACCATGAAGCTGAATCATAGACAGGTAGGTTGGACAGTGTTTGGAAGCAGCTTGTATGAACAAAATGGACTTTTGTGGCTTCTATTTCTTCTTATGTGTGTGTGTCTGTGTCTCTGTGTCACCTCTGTCCCAGAGTAATGTATGAACAAAGTGAATTTAACCATGTGTGTGTGGTGTGTGTATCGGTGTTGTCTTATCTCTTTGTGTATGACACTCACTGTTCATAAATTACTGTACGACAGGGAGATACACAGGCAAACCTGGACTTAAATGGTTTCTGTGTTTGTTGAAGTCAATATTTTTTTTCTTAGTTCATACATGACTGGGGGACAGACATACACACATACAAACGCATGCATACAGACACATACACACAGTTGTGTATGCCACTCAGCTTGTGTGTGTGTGTGTGTGTGTGTGTGTTTTTGCCTGTGTGTGAATATCTCAGGGAATGTTCAGACTGATACAGGACTGTAAGTGCGTCTGTGGACCAATGACACAGAGATTTAAAAGTGAGATTAAATATGGAGGAAGCTTTCCAATAGATTAATAAAAAATAATGCTGTTCTCTATGGATTGCAAGAGGGGACCAGCTGACTTTACTATATAATGTGCTTACTATGTAATGGTGAGTGATGAATGGATCACCAGTAATGAAACGTAACTTACTGTGGTAAACTGCATCAAGAAGTTTCAGGGTTGATGCAGCAGTATTCATATATGACATCACCAAGGTCGAGGACAGGCTTCATGGATGATTGCACAATGATTTTATTGCAATGAGTGGAAAAGCAGTTTCTATTTCTATACAGAAACCCAATTTTGGCTTTAAGCTTTTTTTTTTTTTGAGATGGTCCACATGGCTATGAAAAGAAAGTCTGGAATCCAGCCAGATGCCCAGGTATTTATAAGAGTTGGCAATTTCAATTGGGTCACCATTCAGAGAAAGAATGCCCAGCGAGTTTGAGTCTGGGCATTGCACCGAAGTAACCACAAAAAGTAGAGTAAACTGTACTTATCAAAACGATCCATTTATCTTTGTTTTAGATAAAATTTCAAACTTGGGTGAATGAAAAGCGTAGCTTCAAATCCAAACACCGCCCTTGCTATGCCCTGAAGTTAAAGAGACAAATTTGTATGGACCAAAGTCACGCCGACAACCAGACCACACCTGTGTCGGCCCCTAAAGAAAGCTAGTCAAAATTTTAATTTTATCGAGTGTTGAATTGGCGGAGTTCTGGGGAAGTTCTGAAGAAGAGAGCTTCCCCAGGAGACCTGACGAAGCAATAACAACAAAAAAGCCTGCAGCGTCTCAAGTTGCCAGGGTAACCACAGCCACCAGTCTGTTTTTTTCAGAAAAGAGAAGAATAATGCGGACACTAACTTAATAACCAAGCCAATTGCACAAAAGACAACACTGCCGCTGAGGGACGAGCCAGACCAACAGCCACTTCAGCTGAGGACCAGTCTAGCTCTACGTCTAGCTCTACGAAGGACCTTGATTCGGCCGCTCTCGCCAGACATCTCTGCCCTTTTCGGGGCCAGCTGCCATCCAAAGTAAGGTTGCGTTTATCTGCTCCCCCAGCTGGCTGTTCTGAGTGGTGCAAGGCATGGCTAATGGGCAACAGTCTATCAAATTTTTGTTTTAAAAGCTCTCATTCGTCAGATAAATTCACCCTCTATTTGATAAACAAACTTGCATTCATTCGCCCAAGTTCCCAAATTAGTCATCAGCTGCTGAATCATCATTATCACATTATGTTATGCCATTTACATATTTAAGCTCACCTGTTTCACTCAGTTTGTGCTTCGATAAATTAAGCCAGTTACCCTCCTTCCTTCAGTAATTTTTCTTAAGTCAATCCACAGTGAAGACCCTTCTAGATTGAGACTTGACGAGGCAATGATACACACAATCCTAGACACAACAAAATCAAATCTGAAAATACTGAGAAAGCATTAACCTTTACTAAACAAAAATACTATGACTGTGGACCAAAAGCACAAAAACTATTACCATTCCAGTTAAAGAAACAAAGCACAAAAGCAAGTGTACCAAAGATAAGACATTCATCAAAAAAAAATTATTTAAAAGGACAGAAATAGTAAATATTTTTTTTAAATACTGCCAAAAGCTATATACTCCAGAAACCCAATAAATTAATACAGAAAAAAATACAGAAATACTTAGAATAGGAAATTACCGGAGGTAACAAAAGAACGAAATTAATAAAGCCCTAACTGAGCAGGAACTGGTGGAACTTATAAGACAAACTAAAAATGAGAAATGTCCATGCTTTGATGGCTTTACAAGGAATTCTATGAAGATATAACACCGACCCTGTGTAAAGCATTTAATTGGGCTCTAGAGAACAAAGAATATGTTACAACATGAAACTCTCCCAGGTTTATGAATAACAGAAATTATTGCAAAGACCCAACACACTGTTCATCATATCAACCAATCTCACTGTTAAATGTTGATCAATAACTGCTTTCCTCTGTATTGGAGAAAAGATGAATGAAAATCATCCCAAACTTAAACATTGATCAGTTTGGATTCATCCCTATTAGGCACTTGAACGATAAAGTTAGAAGGACAATAAATATAATGGAATACTCACAAAACAAAAAAGAGCAACTACTTATGTTAACATTGGAGCCTTTTGACAGAGCACTGAGCCTTTTTATATTTGAAATCTGTAAAAATTCAATTTTCATGAAAAATGTATCAGTTGGATACAAATGATATACAAATCTCCAAATGTGTAAATTAGAGTTAATGAAACCCTGTGAAAAGCATTTCAGCTCCTAAGAGGGACACAACAGGGGGACCCCCCTCTTTCCCCTTAGTTTTTATTTTGGCCATGGAACTGTTGGCAGAAAAGATAGGAAGTAATAAGATAAGAGGAATACAGATTGTAGATGAAAAACAAACTGGCAATGTATGAAGATGATGTAATCTTGTATTTAACTAATGTGACTCAATCACTCCCTGAAGTGATCGACAAAATTAAGCAGTAATTGCAGGGAGTCCAGAGACCATTCAGTGTACAGTATAGTAGTTTATCAGGATACAAACTAAATACAAGTAAATCAGAGGCAATGTTAATAGGCCAACCTATAATCCAAGAAATCAAACTAAAATATAAATTGAATTGAACTAATTTAACTAACTAATTTAATTAATTTAAATAATTTTGGAATTCTTGAAAAAAAAAAAAAACCTAAAACAAGACCTGCAGAGATGGTCAGTTATTCCAATATCAATTATAGGGAGAATTGAAACAATAAAAATGTATGTTTTTCCAAGATTTATTTTCTTCCAAAATCTACTAATATTTATTCCTAAAAAAAAAAAAAAAACTAAATAATAATAATAATAATAATAATAATAGGGTCAGATTAAGCACTTTTATTTGGGCAGGGAGAAAATTTTAAAACAATTTAATATTTAGAGAAAACACAAGAAACTTGTGCGACAAAAAAAAGGACCAGACTCAGTGATCACCTTCCTAGCAACAAACTTTCACCCTGCTCTATGTTCCCTACAGATAATATCCAACTAGGCCAGTGAGCGGTGATAGCTATCATGTCTTTGGGGTCATCAGGTGGGAACCTCCTTTCACCGGTGTTTCGTCTAGTTAGGCCCGCAACACCTCCAGAAGGCTAGACCGTGAACACTGGCGTCCCAGAGTCACCCCCTAATGCCAGCCATCACCACTCCTCACACAAAGACAACCATCTCAAACAGCACGACTATCACCTACTCTGACCTCTCACCAACTGCACCAGTGAAAGTGGGGTGGGGATACAGACCCTGGTTCGGGTAGGGGAGAGAAATAGAAGAGGTGGAGATAAAAGTAGGGATGGGATACAGACCCTGGTTTGGGTAGGGGGCATGAAAGTATAGAGGGTGCAGTAGGTGGAGGCAATACAAGCTACACTAGCAGATTCAGCAACTAAACTCATCTAAACAATCCTATATTCAAGTAAAATCAACACACCAACACAGGCCAACTCACCTGGACTAACCGCATGGTGGCAAAGAGGCTCAAACAGCCCATACCCTCCACTTAAATACACTTCCCCTTCCTGGATTTCTTCCTCTGCTTCTCCCTAGAGTCTGTCTATCTTAAGAGCTCCCCCTGCTGGGCCCCCAGCTACTATTACCTCTTCTAACCCAAATCCACTGACTAGATCTTACTGCCTCATCTGACATTTCCTTCACTATTTTCCTCACCCTCTGGCCGCTTCCTCCTAACTCCCTCAACAAAGCAACAGCAGATCTTGCTACAAACCCTCTACATCCTACTTCTACTGGACAAATCCTAACCTTCCATCCTCGCTGCTCAGCATCCTTACCTAAATCTGCATACCTGAGCTTTTTCCTTTCATATGCTTCTTCAACTAAATCCTCCCAAGGCACAGTCAGCTCTATGAAATATACTTTCTTTCTACTCCTAGACCACAAAACTATATCAGGCCTTAGCTTTGTGCAGGCTATTTCCTGCGGAACAACAAGCTTTCCTCCTAAATCTACTTGCATCTCCCAGTCATAGTCTTAGCATCCTCTAAACTGCCTTACTTCCTTATTATCTTATTAACTTTCCCTCCTTCCTGCACAAACTGTATTGCAACTCTCTTTGTCTTAGACCCTCCTAAAACTGCCTGCCTCCGTATATCTTCAATGCCTGCAGCTAAGCTTTTTAAAACCTGGTTATGTCGCCACGTATATCGGCCTTGTGAGAGACTAACCTTACAACCGGACAAGACATGTTTTAAAGTTGCAGTACCTGAACACAACGAACATACAAGACATCATATGTTGCCCCTATCAAAAATCTAATCCTACTTTCCTCCATACTCCACAGCTCTTTCCAACTAAGCATTTTCTTCTCTACACCTTCCCAGTTCAACCACTGTCCTTGCTTAGCCTGAGCCACTGCCCTCGCACCTCTTAATATTTCCTCCTGTCCACGAACCTGCTCTACAACTAGCTTCCTCTTCTCTTTGGGACCTGCTCTACTCCACACCGGTTTGCCTGAGCCAAGCCCCAAGCCTCCCCGGCCTATCTGTACATTACCCACAATCTCTGTATGCCTAAGAGCTGCTTCTGCTTTCTGCACTGCCATTCCTGGATTCCATTTTCTCCCCTTTGTTGGGTTTGGAACCACTTTACTAACAACCACATCTTTACTCCCAGATAACAGGAGCTCTGTCCTAAACTTAGTACATTTAAACTCCTCCACTAGACTAGATACTGGGAGCTGAAGTACGCCTTTCCCATACAATGCCACAGCGCTTAAACATCTCGGAACCCCGAGCCACTTCCTAATGTAAAAGCTTACTAGTCTTTCCATTTTCTCTGCAGCCGATATTGGAATCTCATATACTGACAGTGGCCACATCAATCTAGGAAACAATCCAAACTGCAAACACCACAACCTCAACTTTCCTGGAAGTCCTGATTTATCTATTCTATCCAGTCCCTCAGCAACATCCTTCCTAAACTGCACTACCTGTTCTCCGTCATCCAAATCTGCCTTGTACCACCTACCTAAGCTCTTTACTGGTTTTTCCCTAATTATTGGAATTGCTTCTTCATCTATTACATACTAGCCCACTTTAAGTTTTTATTAAGTCTCTCAAGTATTCTTTTCATACATGGCACTGTTGTAGTTATCAACGTCATGTCGTCCATATATGCCCTAATTGGTGTAAGGCGCATCACATCCTGCCGCCTCTCTCCACCTACAACCCACCTAGAGGCTCTAATAATTACCTTCATTGCCATTGTGAATGCTAATGGAGAAATCGTACACCCTGCCATAATACCTCTTTCTAACTTCTGCCAACCTGTTGTAAAGCCTGCCGTACTTAAACATAGTCTGATATCTTGGAAATAGCTTCTTACTAAATTGACAACTACTCCAGGCACTCTAAAATAATCAAACGCCTCCCAAATAAGACTATGTGGCACAGACCCAAATAAATCTTGCTAAGTCCAAGAATATCAATATATCAATAAAAATTAATGTTTTGCCAAGATTTATTTTCTTATTCCAAAATCTACTAATATTTATTCCTAAAAATAATAATAATAATAATTGGGACAGATTAAGCACTTTTATTTGGGGAGGGAGAAAATTTAAAAACAATTTAAAAAAATAAACTATCTGGAGGATTAGCAAACCTAATATGACTGCTGGCAAAATAGAAAACACTGTAAAAGCCCGGGTAAACATCACACAACAAAAACAACTCCACAAAGATTTGAGATGCCAGAGAGAAATTGCAACAGATACAGATTTTAAACTGAGCACAGTTGATAATACATTTAAACTGTGGGACGACAAGGGACTGCTCAGATTTTGTCTGATGATCACAAATTAAGGGATAGACATATTTCAGAACCTTTCAACGATGTTTAACGTTCCAACTTCTCATTTTTATAAGTATTTATGAGTAAGAAGTTATTTTATAAAAAAAAAAAAATAGGACATAAAACACTAAATGACTTACAGGCACTAATTAAATACATAATGAATACATACAAACTAAATTCTAAGAATATAATGTGACAAATATACAGAATGATCGAAGATGACGAAGAAGGTGACAAACTCAAAAGTGTGATAAAATGGGAAAAAGAACTGCATATAAAAATAACAGGAAGACTGGACATACATGTATGAATACCTGGGAAAACAACAGACTCTTGAGTTTGGAGGGAGTTTTCCTGGAAGGTACAAATGAGGTATTTTAAAATACATATTATTCAAGTGAAATATGATTGTAGATTTACAGCAAGCTGTTGGCGTAACTGTGGAGAAGATGAAGCAAACCATACTCATATATTATTGTAATTGGTATAGGATGGTGCAGTAGCAATCTTCCATTCCCCAGGCAACCACGAGGCTACAGCACTGGCAACAGTCCAACAGTCCAAATCTCTGCTAAGAGCAGCCATGACCACGGATGGGGGGGTACTGGAAAGGGGGAAAAAAGGGAAACTCATTGTCGGAGGGGTGTAGGCAGGGTGTTGTGGACTGGGTTACATCGGCAGCAGGTAAACTGGCAGGTGGGTAGGTTTACCGGGGCAGAGAGTAGCACAGATCTAGAACCAGGAAGGCAGTCCACAGATGAGTGCTGGAGAGTCAGGCATAATGCGAGAATAATCTGGCAATGAGTGTCTGGAGATGGGTGCTTATGTCTGGTGTTTATTGCTGATGAGGAGCAGTGAGGAAGACGGAGCAGAAAGTTGAGTGGAGGTGAGAGGAAAAAGCTATCAGAATACTGAAGTGGATCATGACATATTATACTCATGTTCAATATTAGAACCTTTTGGTGGAAAGTAAGGGAGGTAATGAGCAACATATTCCAATGTAATCTTTTTCTCACATCACAACACATCCTTTTTGGAAAACCTCCTCAAGCTTTATCTTCATCATCAGATGAATACTTAAATAGAATATTGAGAATAACAGCAATTAAACAGATTACTAAAAACTGGTTAAGCCTAGCAACACCATGTATAATAAAATGGAAGGAGAGTATTTACAATGTCTATAATATGGAGAGAATAACACAGAATAAAGAACCTAGGAGATGTTTTTGAGCAAAAATGGGAGAAGATCAAACAGACTGGCAGAGTCTAAAAATAGATAAATGAAATATATTAAACAGATGTGGAGGTTGGTGGTCTTGTGTTATGTCTATGTCTGTTACAGACATATATATATATATATATATAGGAGCAGAGGCCTATCTATCTGATACTTAAACCCCCCCAATGGTAGACCCAAAGTTAAGCCCTTGGGTTGGGGGTGTCTTCACGGCTCACTCTAACAAGTGAAAACATCAATGTTAATACTTAAAACTTTGTTTTCACTGCTCAGAAACAACAACTAAAGCTCTGTGTGTCTTAGAAGAGAAAGATATCTGTTAAAATGCTTTACACTGCTTTACTAGCCAAATGGGTCTTAACATGACCACGTCAGTTAATCTAATGAAAAGGTTTCTTTCCCACTACTTTAAAGGTCATTGGAGCTCGTGCTAACTTTAAATCAAAAGCCACCCCAGAGTAAAACGCGATTGCTCACTCACCAGATTCAGTCGTTCTGTCACCCTCTTTTTTGTCTCCGTTGCTCCATTCGAGGCAAACGTCTGGCAGGGCAGACGTTTAGTGATTAAAATTAGCTACAGGATTCACTGTTTCCACTGCTTACAAATTACTCCTCATTGTAAATAATAAAAAAATACTAATAAATTTTAAAATGTCTACTGGACACAACAGTTGCGAACAGTTGAAAATACACGCTGGCCGGAGAAGTGCTGCAACACGCCTTCAGGCATGTTACCTATGCTGCATTCAAGTGATGTCAGAGTAATCGGGGAAAAGATTTTCCGACTGACAAAAATCACAGAAACACTGATAGGCAGAGTAGAGTAAAATAGATTAATCAAATCAAATCAGATTTATTTGTATAGTGCCAAATCACAACAAAGTTACATCAAGGCACTTTGCATATAGAGCAGGTCTAGACCAAATTCTTTATAAAATTATTTAAAGAGACCCAACAGATCCCCGATGAGCAAACACTTGGCGACAGTGGCAAGGAAAAACTCCCTTTAAGAGGCAGAAACCTCGAACAGAACCAGGCTCAGGGGAGGTGACTATCTGCCTCGACCGGTTGGGTTGAGAGTGGGAGAGAGAGAGAGTGAGATAGGCACTGGGGGGGGGGGGTATAGGCAGGAACATGTTGCTGCATGAAGTTCATGGAGTTGGGCTGTAGTACAGAATTCATGAAATATGGGACCAGCAGGTGTTGCAGGAACATGGGATGGCGATGAGTCATCACCTGCGGGATGAGGACAGGGAGAGAGAGGAGAGGAACTGGGCGAGACAGAGACTTTGGCAGAACATGGTTAGTAAATGCAGTATAAATGCTTAGAACTGGGTGAAACTGTGTTTTGTTTTTTGTTTTTTTTAAGAAGGATGGTTCTTATCAACGCATGCAATGGGGGAGGAAAGGAGAGCGAGCGAGACAGAGGGAGAGAGAAAGAGGGGGAGGGGGAGAGATGGTGACAGGGAGAGACAGACAGAGAGAGAGAGAGAAAGAGAGATAGAGAGTCCTTCACACAGTTGCCTATAGGCCTACAGCAGCATAGCTAAAGAGTAGAGGACTTTAACTTTAACTATAAGCTCTGTCATACAGGAAAGTTTTGAGCCTGGTCTTGAAAATTGCTAAAGAGTCCGCCCCCTGGACCAATACTGGAAGTTGGCTCCTGAGAAGAGGAGCCTGATAATTGAAAGATCTGCCTCCAGATTTACTCTTGGAGACTCTAGGAACCACGAGTAAACCTCCATCTAGGGAGCGGAGTGGCCTACTAGGACAGTAAGGAACTATGAGCTCTCTGAGATACGTTGGAGTTTGGCCATTAAGAGGTTTATATGTTAACAGAAAGATTTTGAATTCTACTCTACATTTTACTGGCAGCTAATGAAGAGCAGCTAACACAGGAGAGATATGATTTCTTTTATAGTTCCTGTTAATATTCGTGCAGCAGCGTTCTGAATTAACTGAAGGCCTTTTAGAGATTAGTTTGGACATCCAGATAGTAATGAGTTACAGAAGTCCAGCCTAGAAGTTACAAATGCATGGACTAGTTTTTCTGCATCATCCTGAGAAAGGATGTTTCTGATTTTACTAATGTTTCTCAGGTGGAAGAAAGCTGCCCGACTAACTTGTTTTATGTGAGGGACAAAGGACATATCCTGGTCAAAAATTACTCCAAGGTTTCTTACAGTGGAGCTGGAAGCCAAAGTAATGCTGTCCAGACTGATGAGATGATTAGATAGTATTTTTCTGAGGTGCTTAGGACCAAGTACAATAACTTCTGTTTTGTCAGAGTTGAGAAGTAAAAAATTTCCATTCATCCAGACTTTTATGTCTGCAGTCATTGATAGGTACAGCTGGGTATCGTCTGCGTAGCAGTGGAAGTTGATGCTGTGTTTCCTGATAATGTTGCCTAGAGGAAGCAGATAAAGCGTAAAGAGGATTGGTCCAAGTACCGAACCCTGCGGGACTCCGTGACAGACATCAGTTTATTCATGTAAACAACAGCTCCTCCTCATGTACTGTAGTCAATCTGATAAGTAGGATTTCAACCACCTTAGCGCAGTTCCTTTAATTCCAATTTCATGTTCCAGTCTCTGTGGTAAAATATTATGATCTATGGTGTCGAATGCAGCACTAAGATCTAGAAGGAGAAGTATGGAGGCTGATCCATTGTCTGAGGCCATTAGAATGTCATTGGAGACTTTAACCGGGGCCGTTTCTGTGCTTTGATGGGCTCTAAATCCTGACTGAAACTCTTCAAACAAACTCTTCCCATCCAGATGCTCGTGTAGTTGTTTTGCTACAGCTTTCTCAAAAAAAAGTAAATAAAATCATCACTGCTTAGAGCTAATGGGATCACTGGTTCAACTGAGCTATGGCTCTCTGTCAGCCTGGCTACAGTACTGAAGAGAAACCTGGGGTTGTTCTTGTTTTCTTCTATGAGTGCTGAGTAATATGAACTTCTAGCACTGCGGAGAGCTTTTTTCTATGTTTTTAGGCTGTCTTTCCAGGCTCTGTGAGACTCTTCTGACTTGCTGGAACGCCAATTTCTTTCTAATTTCCTTGATTTCTGCTTTAAGGCATGACTATCATCAGAGATGGCACACATCTTGACACAACTCATTTTATGTTACATAATGTAGCACAAACACAAAATACAACTGCAAACAAAAATCTTTACCCTTCTGTAATCTCAGGTGTGACAGCTAAATCATTTCTTGTAAGATGAGCATTGAATGAGTTGACCTATTGTCAACCCATTGGTTTGTGAGCCTGAAGAATGAGGGCTGCATCTGACCCGCTCTAAACTCTATGCTGATCGTCACTGATCATTGTGTGTGGTAGTCTGTTAATCACACAGTCACCACAACGCCCGTTATATCTCTTGCTTTCTGCTCTGTTTACCTCAAAATAGGACCATCATTCAAAAAATTAACATTATGTTGGATTGAAGAGTTGAAATTAGACACTAAGACCATAAACTCATCAGGAAAATGTTTACCGAACTAATAAATCAAGGGAGAAGTAAGGACATTTTCAAATAGGCTTCAATGTATTCTGACCTATTTTAACCAGCAGTGTGGTCACCCCTGATAATCATTAGGCAGGATACAGAACTATCCACTTTTATTCCCAGGTAATATTTTGACCACCAAAGTCCAATCGGTCAAAAAAAAAACAGAGGTGCTTATTTGTGTGAGTGATGTAAGTAAACGTAAGTAAACAGAGATGTGTGGAAATCCTGCCAATAACACAGATTTTGTTTTTACATGGTGTTACATGTGTTATAGATAAAGAGGAATCAATAACACAACAACAGAAGACAAAGATAATCACATTAGGTTCCTAATTAGCAGAACATTTTCAGATCTCCTGGTTATTACATGGTTACTATTTACAAGGAGCTTCAATTCCCTGGTGTGTTATCATAGAAATTTAATTGTGCAAAAATAAATCAGACGGAGGTAGCTCTAAAGCCATGGGCACTGCAAATAGGAAGAACATGAACATCATGTTGTGTTTTGTGGTTTTTAATGTTCAGCGCAATTTCTCTGAAATCATTTTCAGGATGATAGCTACTCAGATAACTTTCATATAATTATTTATCCAGGGAAATAAATGTTTCACCTACATTATTAGTGAAGCCTGAGGCAGTACTTCATATTCTCCATACTTATTATTTATTTAGTGCCAAGGGCTGAAGCTCAGAGTCACAACCTTTGCAGTAGTGCGCTGGGCGAACTTAAAATTCTCAATACTCATTTATTTAGTACTATGGACTCATGGCCCATGGGCTGAAGCTCTGAGGTGCGATCTCTGCAGCTATTCGAGCTGCAGAGGTGTTTAGCGGTTTTTAATGTTCAGTGCAATTTCTATAAAGTAATTTTCAGGATGATTGCTACTCAGATAACTTTCATATAATTATTTATCCAGGGAAATAAATGTTTCACCTACATTATTAGCAAAGCCCGAGGCACTACTTCATATTCGGCATACCTATTATTTATTTAGTGTCACGGGCTGAAGCGCCGAGGCACTACCAATATATATTTATATATTATTATTATTATTATTATTATTATTATTATTATTAATTTTCTGCCAAATTTCGACTAGTAACTCGTCCTGCAGCTTTGAGAAAATCCCACCAAAATATACAACAAAACATGTGGTTCCATCGGAAAAGAGGTGTTATTCATTTTATTCCCCCCCCAAAAAAGGCCAAAATTTCAAATTGTAAATGAGTTGGAACTAAAAACAAAACAAACAAACACAAAAAAAAAAAAACCCCACAAAACTTCACCTTTCTTCTCACTCATCTGGCTATCTCATACCTGCACATAGAAATGTCATTCAGACTTTAAAACGGAGGAAAACTTGTGCTTTTCCGAAAACACCATCATTTTGACATAAAAAGTAAACTTTTCAAATGACGAGTGCTCAAAGGAGGAATCCAAATAACTTTTTCATCAGTGCTAGAGTGGAGTGCATCAGTTAACTGAGTGGGAGAAGCATGAAAAAGCAACCCCCAGTTTCACTTTAAACTCGAGCTCAGGGCCAAACCATAAAAAGGAGAAAAACATTTTTTTGTCAGAATGTCGATATAGGTGTTGGGATTAATAAAATGTGATTTTTGAGAGGTGAGCTCACAAAATGTAAACGTGTGTGTGTGTGTTGGAGGGCTAGACCACCAACATCACCTGGGTTGGTCCCAATTGAATGTAATGTAATCCACCTGTAACACCCGGATAGAGACTATCTCAGAAAAAGGACAGCCACAAAGCTCAATGATAAAGAATATTTATTACAGTTGCTTAGATTTACACATCTTATCCTCCCACTTTTATCTGGCTCTCAGCTTAACTCCCAATAATGTTAGCTTGCAACATGTTCTCACTCCCAAATTCGTCAACAGGCTGACGAATGGTCAGTGTCCCTCGGTGTCACATGCCGACTCAAAAGACACTTGATACTATACACTATACAAGAGTTTTCAACACACACAAAAACAAAATCAATCTACCAGTTTTTCCAGCACCTCGTGCCACCTGCAATGAGGTGTGCACAAGCTTTATTCCACCTGCCTGAACCAACAGTAGAACAGGTGTTCCACCTGCAGGTACTTATATCTGTAGGCTCCCGCCTGGTACACCTACCATACACGTGAATGCACTCACTGCACACTTCACACACCTTAAGCCTGTCTTTACTAAACACACTGGAAGTACACTGGGTATCGGTGGCAAGGGGGAAGCAAATAAAAACACATAAATCAAGAAAACTAGTCCACCCCATGGACAATATCCAGTTCTTTTTGTTGCCCCACACCAGCTCACTTGCCAGGTGGACTAGACAAAGGAAAAAAAAAGCTCATAAACGCCTGATTCTCTGGAGGGACACAAACATTCACAATAATAAAAACACTTTATAAAAAAAAAATATAAATAAATAAATAAAATGCACACCAATTAAAATATGTGAATGACAACCAACTTTAAAATACCTAGTATGTTATGCTATCCTTCACTGACAATCTGCTTCCTTATCAACTACAAGCTGCCTCAACGATAAATGTAACTCCCGCTAAGCATGATATCACCAACAACACACACAAAAACAAAATCAATCTACCAGTTTTTCCAGCACCTCGTGCCACCTGCAATGAGGTGTGCACAAGCTTTATTCCACCTGCCTGAACCAACAGTAAAAACAGGTGTTCCACCTGCAGGTACTTATATCTGTAGGCTCCCGCCTGGTACACCTACCACCTGCCACATCTCACCCCCTAAAAATGCAATGGCACCTGATCCTAGAAGAAAACTGAGAAGACATCATCTTCAGATCAGCAACCCTTAAAACACTTAATTCCTTACATTGATGCACCATGATTGGGTCCCACAAATCGTAGCAGATGATGAGGATTAGTATGTTTGCCTGCAGTAATTCTAGTAGACTTCCAGAGGCCTTCTGCTAACACCCAAGAATCATCTAATTCTATGCACTGTTCTTCTCCCATATCCACCTCAGCCTCTGGGAAAAGTTCAGTTTTTGGCACAGACTTCTCATTGTAGGTTTCAAAGGACAGTAGTTCTGGGTTTCTGGGTTCCTCCTCCCCTCCTGTATCAACCTGCTCTTCTAGTAAAACCTGGCCTGTGTCTGACCTCAGTCCACCTGTGGGCACACCTCTCAACTCAGTCCGATGCACTTGCCATACTGGCCATCCAGGACCACAGGGGCAATGGAATAAACATGCCATGCTCAGGGACACTGGACAACATGGTAGAGGGTTAAATCCCATACACCCTGTCTTATTCCGACTTTTCACCCCATGGTTACAGATATACACAAAGTCTCCCTCACTTAATGATGGATCCCTCACCTGATCCTCCTGCCTCTGCTTCCTGCACTGTTTCATTGCAGCCAGCCGCTGTCATACATAGCTAAATGCCTCCTCAAGTAACTCCAGGTGTTCCCGAACCCAGTCCTCCCGCAGCCTTCTTCCACTTCCTCTATCTCAGACCCTAACAAGAAATCTACAGGCAAATGGGGCTCTTGGCTAAGCATTAAGAAGTAAGGAGTCATGCCAGTGGACCGATTTACTGTAGTATTTTATACATAAGTCAACTGAGCAAGGTGTCGTGGCCAGTATCTCTTCTGGTCTGGGGGCAGCGTACACAACAAATAATGGAGTGTACAATTAAATTGCTCACACTGACCATTACCCTGAGGATTGTATGGAGTAGTGCAGCTCTTCCGAACTTTATAAACCTTGGCCAACTGTTGGACTTGGCTACTCTCAAAGTTTCTTCCCTGGTCTGAATGGATGCGGTCAGGGGGGCCAAACAAGTGAAACCAATGCTTCAGCAGAACATCTGCTACTGTTGTGGCCTGTTGATCTATGGTGGGAATGACCGGGGTGTATTTAGTAAACACATCTGTTAGAACAAGAACATCCCTCTCTGTCTTTGCAATGTGCTTACTTGCTCATTTTAAGAAGTTTCTTATTCAAATAAAGACGGTCAGAATCTGCCAGCTATCTGTCTCTTACTGTGTTTTCACTTTTTGGACAGAAGTTGTGATTTTCTCGCACTTAGCATCAGTGTGTGACCTTGTCAGAATCCACTTTCTGGGGAGATTTTGACCACTGAACCAAGAAGATTCTCAAATCTCTGTGGCAACCGCAGGTCCTGAGGTCAGCTCTATTGGAGCCTGTTGGAAATGGATCAAACCCACCCCTCTTTGTAGCCACACTACTTTGTCATACTTTGTCTTAAAAAAGTGGTTCAAAGTTTAAACAGGACACAAGACTTGTTGGTGGAAACAGGCTTTCTAATAGCTACTATGGTTATTACACAATCACAGTTCATGTTTTGTGAAAATGTCAGCCCTTCTTTGAGTTGAGAATGATGTCACAGGTTGTATGTGTGTGTGTGTGTGTGTGTGTGTGTGTGTGTGTGTGTGTGTGTATGTGTATGTGCTTTGTGGGCCTGCTCTTTCCCCCTCCCTCCTGTGGTTGGAGTGAACCTTTTGATCTCCTTGATTAGCAGCCCCCCCATGCAAATGCTCTGTATTATTATTTATTTATTTGCATTTCTAACTCATTTTTAATCGTAACTGCTACAGTACATTACATTATATCAACTTTTAATCACAAGAGGAAATATTTGTTTTAATTTCCTTATTTTAATTTTATCAGGCCAGTCAATGGGCAGACCAGTGAGGACCTGCTGAGGCTTTAACACCTCTGTTCAATCGGCGTTATGGTCACACGTCTGTCCCAAATATGTGGACTAGTAGGTCCACTAGTAGTTTAAACCCTCCCCCACCCAGTTTTAATAATTTCTTCTCTGATTCTGAGAAATCAGTGGTGGCTTTTGACGTTAGCAGAAGGCTGCATTAGCTGACACATGATGCATTGCGATAGTGAAGATGCCAGCTGAAGCCATAACATTAGTTATTCAATCAGCGTTATCATCAGACGTCTATCCCAAATTTATAGGCTAGTAGGTCCAGCAGAATCGCTGCATCACTCAATATTTACTGAAGATTAAATCTTCCTTTTTATTTCTTTCTTTTAATTTTATCAGGCTAGTCAGTGGGCAGACCGGAGAGGACCCGCAGCGTGTAAGCATTTTCCTCACTGTCAATTTTAATGGCATCTTTAATGTTTCTCAACACATACACACAAGAGTGCCCTGAATAGCTCAAAAATATGATCAGGGTGACTTTTGAACAATGGAAATAAATCATGTAATCATCCTGACAACAAACCCCCGAGACACTCTGTTTATTCCTCACTGAAATGTGTCTGTTCACATGTTTTTAGGGCATTCAAATTGATTTCAACACTTTATATAAATTCACTGAAATAAGATTCTATTTAGGGTAGATTCACAAGATATATTTTCTCATTATAATATCATATTTCCTGGCTCACTGTAAAATGAAAGAACTTGTTTCTGTTGTGTTTATGTTGTGTTTGTCCACTTCCACGCTCAATAAATACTATTCACAAAACAATCCCATTCTGGATGTTGTATAGAAATATTACAGAAAAAAATACATAAAATACATAAAAAAAAATTGCATACCATTTATTTCTCTTGTACTAGACAGGTAACTGGTATGCATATCATACTGGAAGGATGAAACTTAAATCTAGCAATCGTGCAACTGAATAAAATCACATGTAAACCATCCAGGGGTTTACCCCACTGATGGGAATGACACATTAATGGGGAAACAGCTCATATTTGGTGAGCTGAGACTGAGCCTTGTTGTTAAGATATTCAGTCTTGCGTCACCACCCAGTGGTCAAATATACTCATTACAAACGCTGATTCTGAAAACTACATTCTTCTTCACACCTAAATGTTGTTTTTTTTTTAAGGGCATAAAATATTGACATTTCAGGAATTTCAAACCGGAACTGTATGTCATCTCAAATAATATCCAATTTCATAATGAGCAACAAACAATGCAATTTTGACTTTCAACACAAAGGAATTAAAAAGGTGGAAAACTAAGTAACTGTCCATCCAATTTTTCCATCCCAGCAGATTTATTAAAGTTGTCACAAGTATCATGTCAAGTACCCTTAAAATGCCTTTACATACATTTTACATGTGTGCATTTGCTATGTCATAATTCAATAGGTAAGTGAAAACCTTTCGTAATCAGTAAGCCACATTGAAATTACAACACAAAAAAAAGTATCATGTCAAGTATCAAACTTTTTTTTTTTTTTTTTTAAAGGCACATTTGAGACCTAATTTCTCCAAAATGATACAGTAAAAATGCTTGATAATGAGTGAGGTGGTAGTGAGGATGGTCCTGATGTCAAGTGTGAATCACACCCTTAAAATGCCTTTCCATACATTTTACGTGTGCATTTGCTATGTCATAATTCAATAGGTAAGTGAAAACCTTTCGTAATCAGTAAGCCACATTGAAATTACAACACAAAAAAAAAAGTATCATGTCAAGTATCAAACTTTTTTTTTTTTTTTTTTTAAAGGCACATTTGAGACCTAATTTCTCCAAAATGATACAGTAAAAATGCTTGATAATGAGTGAGGTGGTAGTGAGGATGGTCCTGATGTCAAGTGTACTAACCATAGCCAGAACCAATGGGCCAAAGTGATTTTACTGTATAGTTAAAATTGAACATTAGGGTTTTTCCTTGCAAAATGTAAAAAAAAAAGACAATTTGATGCCCAATTTCTCCAAAATGACACAGTAAAAATGCCTGATGATGAGTGAGGTTGTAGTGAGGATGGTCCTGCTTTCAAGTGTACCAATCATTGCCAAAATTTATGGGCCAAAGTGTTGTTATTGTACATTAAAGATTGTTTGTTTTGTTTTGTTTTGCACTGAAAGAGCCCAATGTTTAAAAACAAAAAAAAAAAATACAACTTTGAGGCCTAATTTCTCCAAAATGATACAGTGAAAATTCTTGATAATGAGTGAGGTTGTGGTGAGGATGGTCCTGATGTCAAGTGTACCAACCATAGCCAGAACTAATGGGCCAAAGTGATATTACTGTGCAGTAAAGTTGGAATAATAGGCTTTTTCAGTGCAAAACTTTTTTAATGGCCAAACTCCATCATATCTCAGAGAGCTCATAGTTCCTTACTGTCCTAGTAGGCCACTCCGCTCTCTAGATGGAGGTTTACTTGTGGTTCCTAGAGTCTCCGGGAGTAAATCTGCAGACAGATCTTTCAGTTATCAGGCTCCTCTTCTATGGAACTAACTTCCGGTATGGGTTCGGGAGGACCGATTTTCAAGACCAGATTTAAAACATTTCTGGATGACAGAGCTTATAGTTAAAACGTTAAAGTCCATCTACTCTTAAGCTATGCAGCTATAGGCCTAGGCTGCTGGGGGAAGGACTGAGCACCTCTCTATCTCCCTCCCTGCATGCGCCAACATCCCTATAACCATGTTTCTCTGAAAGCCCTGTTTCTCCCAGTTTTCTCTTCCTACCCAACTTTGCTGCCTCTGTGCCTCTCTCTCCCTCTCGCAACCCAACCCCCAGATCTGTGTGCTCTTAAATATCATGATAACATGTTGTACATTCAGTGTGTATTTGTCTGCAGCGTGTAGATAAGACAGGAAACATAGGATGATTTATATAATTTATTTGAAATAAAAAAAAAAATTTAAAGGTGATTGTTTTTGTAAAAATGCATATCAAGACTTCATTTACCTCTTCAGACATATTCTACTAAATTTCCTCCCTATTCCCACCTTGTCTAGCCTGCTTAATTGTTCAGTTAGGTAATAAACATTAAGTTTAGAGTCAACAATTTGAAAGTGTAACTCCACTTAGTCCATTAATCCTGCTTACTTTTCTAAAATCACGTTGTGTTACAGTTGGGTTTGGTCACAAGTCCAATAAACAAGCCTGACCATAACTGGTAACTCCAGCAAACATTCAGCTAGCAAGCTTTGGTGGAGTGGCTTCTAAACTTGAAGGCGCTCTGTGCATGGGTTGTTACCAACATCAGGAGAAAATTTCATTTCATTAGCACCTTTAGAAATATATTTACTGAGAAAAAATGGTAACGTGTTCAATACTTATTTTACCCTCTTTAATTATATATGAAGTTATCTGGTGTAACGGAGAAGTTAGATCGAGCTCCACCCCAGGAAGCAGCAGAATTTTATGAATTTAGATTTTTCATCAAGAGACTGCCATTAAAATCAAACTGATGTCTTTTGCATCTGGTGACATTTAACTATGCCTTTCTACATTTGGAATTGGTTTGATTGCATTATGAGCAGTTCTCAGTGAGTGTAAATATATTTTATGCCATATGGTCACAGTCAGAATTAATGAAATATGCATCAAATCGGAAGTTCATCTAACCATGCCTCTTTCTGGGATCTGAAGAATCACTGGCAAAAGCCACAAGTAGTAGCATTAATACTGACTAGCAAACCTTGGCTTGTTGAGATGCCATTGATCTGTATCTGGATAGTGACATCCAATTAAAATGTGGCTATGTGGCTGTCAGCATGAACACAAGTAATGCAGGAATAACTATCAGAAGTCCAAGAATGACTATGTAATAAGTAATTCTGGGCAGTAGTTTCAGTCTCATGTGATATTTCTTATTTTATAAGTGCTTAAGCCCCTATTTCCTCACCTGCCTGTACACAGTCTACAGTACCTCTAGATCACTCCTATTCCTGCTAAACAAGAACACAATAATCTCTTTGGCATCTATCCATACATCATTTTCACTTCCTTACTTAGCTTTTCCCTCTTTTCATAGTCACGTCCTCTCTTTTGATCACGTCCATGTCCCCATTGGAAAATATCATGTCCTATACATTGCCAATTCCGGCCACAATGTTTGGCTTCAACACTCTGTTTATGGCTATATGACCACATATTAGTAAAATGACCAGAAGGGGGTGTCTTTGTCCGACGTGCATATTATTGATTCACTGGTATATGGTTTGTCCCATTTTGACCCATGAATTGCCTTGGACGTCCTGTCCATTGCATGTAACATGTTAATCAGATGACAGAGATTTGTGTTAGATTTGCATATTCAAGCCTCTAGGAAGTGATTGGTCGCTTACCTATTATCTTACCTATTAAATAAACATTTTGTCTCAGCAGTGAGCAAGTCACCTATAAAAGTTAAATTATAAATCATTATATATTATAAATCGATAAAAATGTAATCTTTATATTTCATACTTTACAGTGCTGTATTTAATAGATATTCTTGCTTCAGTTCATGCTGCTGAGAGCTCATTGAAAATTATTTTCACCATCAGAGACTTCTTTGATCATGTCCCTGTTTTACTTATCAAGGGCAGTACCTAAAACCTAAGAAGATGGTTTTCCTACAAACCAGCACAATGCAGCATAATGTGTACATGTACTAGCAATTCTTCAATAACTCATAATCCTTTGTCTTTAAAGTAAAAATTCATTCAGCAAATTCTGGATTGACCAAAATCAATATTGCAGAATAACGCAACACATATCCACGTTTCCTCGATCAGAGACCACATCCTTTGTCAAATGCATTTGAAGAGTCTGTCAGAACAGTTTGACTATACTGTCGTATTTTGGAGGATTTATCAAGTGTGGCCAAGAAATGCATCCTTTTATTGGTAGTCAGGGGTTCAGCAGGTGGATAACCCAACCTATCCCAAGATTCAGAGATAGGTTGGGCCTCGAGACTTGGAACGAAAATAATACGGCAAAAAAACAGCAACAGATTTGGATTTCAGCTCATTTGAACAGCTACCTACCTAAAACTGCCAAAACCAATGGCCTTCACTATTGTTGAAAATAGTTTGATGTTGTCAAGATTGCTTGGCTCTGTTAGCCAGGCTGACACATTTCTGTTTTGGCAAAAAAAAGGACACATTAATTGCTGTTCTACAAAGGATGTGACTACTGAATTGGGACAAAGTTAATTCTATCACAGGTTCTGATTTATCAAGCATGTGTGAATCACACCCTTAAAATGCCTTTACATACATTTTACATGTGTGCATTTGCTATGTCATAATTCAATAGGTAAGTGAAAACCTTTCGTAATCAGTAAGCCACATTGAAATTACAACACAAAAAAAAAAAGAAAAGCAGAGCCTTTTTGATATGGGGCGGAACTGTGAGCCACGCAGCAACAATAGACAGTGTTATTATATTACGTGAGTAAAATCATGGGGGCTGCAGAATGAAAGAAAGAAAACAGCAGAATGCAAATTATCCATCCATCCATCTTCTGCCGCTTTTTCGTTTTCAGGTTGTGGAGATGCTGAAGCCAATCCCAGCTCACTCTGGGTGAGGGGCAGGGTACACCCTGGACAGGTCGCCAGCCCATCACAGGGCCAACACACAGAGAGAGATGAACACCTACTCACACCTTTAGACAATTTAGAGTCACAAGTTAACCTAGACATGCATGTTTTTTGAGTGTGGGAGGATACGGGAGTACCTGGAGGAAATCCACGCAGACATGGGGAGAACATGCAAACTCTGCACAGTAAGGGTTAGGGTAACCCTAATTGAACCTGTAATCTTCTTATAGTGGGGCGACAACACTAATCACTACGCTGCCATGCTGCCCATATGCAAATTATGTCCAGCAAAACTCTCGAGAGGAGGACAAAATCTACCTCTTACAACAGGTGCAACTTAATTAAACATGTTGGCAGTACCATGTTGAAAGCACTTTTGTTCAATGCCAGTACTCAGTATAGAACAAGGTTTTACTGAAATCTTACAGTATGTGTGGCAGTACCATGTTTATAAAAGCAATGCTGTTCAGATAAGAGATGGTATCTGTGGGGGAAAAAACAAAAAAGAAATCAAAGTTACTTGTGTGCAATGGCTTAGCTACTTGGTATCGGTGAGTACTCGTACACTACTAGACTTGGAAAAAGTGTTATTGGTGCATCCCTACTTAAAAGAAATGTTTCATTTAACTGTGGGAGAGTAAATGCACACAAAAAAGGGATTTACTTATAACAATCTCAACTGTATTTCTTTCACTGAGGTTCAGAAGCAGCAGCTGTAGGAGATGGCCACATGAGTCATTTTAATTGTGCTTTCTTCACTTTGCGGTTACAGTAACAGCTGGAGTATTGTATCTACCCGGTGCAGGGAGCATGGCCATGTGGACTGTACTAAAATGCCAATAGCCTATCAGAGGCTAAATCTCTGAAATGTGCTATAAGCAGCAGTGAGTCGTCCTCCCAATGACAGCAACACAATTATCAACAAACTCCTATTACTAGCACAGGTCTAATGCAAAAATCCTGTCATTATGTCTCAACACATGATGCACCTTTGTAAAGTTAGCCTGCAGTGAGGCACCAGCAGAGGCTTGGCAGCTGTCGTCCATCCCATTGGCAGGGTGTGGGGGTTACTGGGTATGACCAAAGATGACAAAGAATCTTTGTCCATTTGCTGTAGACATTCCAACACACGTCTGCTAAAGAGATCAAGGCGAGTAAATGATATCATAAATGGCCCAGTTCTGCACCAATGTTTTTTTTCCAAATGGTTGATGAAATCCAAAATGCCCTGTAAAACCCCATTGCCACTTTTTCCTAGTAAGTAAAAGTAAAGAATATTTCAATGAGTACACAATATACTACCATGCAATGACCACACATGGACACCCTGGGACATCTGCACAGTTCAAATACACAGAGGAGACATCTAAAGGACAGCAGCTTCAGGCTGGGATACACGGGTAGCATTTCGCAGCAACATGGCTGGTGGCTATGAGGATGAAAAAGGTAATTAAATTCTTGCTTTTCAAGCAAGTTTTCATAGCATGTGTTTTTGTAATGCCCACAATGAATTTTATCTATCTGGGGGTTTAACTAACTAATTTAAACAAAACCTCTTACTAATTACGAATACAGGTGTAAGTAATCCCTGTACATTAATGAGCCATAACATTAAGACCATTTACAGGTTAACCGAAAAACATTGATTATTTAGTAACAGTGGGATCTACCTTTGGGTGTGTGGATACAAGCAACTTTGACCATCAAACTAGCTGACTCAAAGCATATCTATTTTCTGAGAGCTTCTCTAACACCACACATGTTCGATGTTTACCTACCAAAAGTGAACCACTTCGTGGTCAAGACACCACGCCTTCACTATCAATTTGGCAGCTAAAGTGGGACCTACCCAATATTAGGCAGGTGATTATATTATTATGGCTGATGATTGCACATCCATTGAAACTAATGGTACAATGGATGCTTTGTAATCTTCGAAACACTTAGAGATTGGTAAAAACTCTCAAGATCATTAAGGGTCCCTGCTTGTCTCAAATCTCTCAATCTCTTTGTAAGGTATTGTTGATCTATGTGATTGCTCCAAAACGTTACCCGTGTAACAACACCTCAAAACTTCAAACACCTCGACTCTCACCCCACAGTAAAACATTATAATAAAGTAAACTTTTTAGTTGTTTTTTTCTGCATTTACACCAACATTTTTTATTAACCTCTTAATAGAGCATGATTGCCATATGAGACCTTTTTTTCCACTTGCAGGGGCTGATTGAGCCTCCACTCCTTTTTCTGCAACCATCCCTTCAGTCATTGCTCCTGTGATTTGTTCATTCTCATTCTGATTCATAGTCCTGTAGCAACAACAAAAAACATTCAAAAAGTTTAGACAATGTATAGAACTCTACCGAGGAATCATTCAGAAGTAGCCTCAAAATATGGTGTCATTCTGGATGAATTAGATTACAAGGCTAAAGTTTTACACAGAAAAATAAACATCAGCTGAATTTAACAGGGATAAAAATCCAATTTTTTTCATGTCTGTTTATTACTACTCTGTGCTATAGTAGCAGGATTTGTGCAAAAGTAACCCAGCCTCTTATAACATTCTCTGTATGCCTTTGACTATGCACCTCGAGATGAGTGGTTATTTTAATTGGTCTGTTATTTTCTCAATGCAACATTAAATCACCACATCACTGAAATTTCCTTTGAAACAAAGTGATTCATCAGCCATTTACAGAACATTACGTAAGATTATATAGCACTTGAGAAATATTTTGATTGTCAGTCCAGTGTCAACATTTGCATTATAAAGTGTCAACCCTCTGTGGCTTCACTCATTGGTTTTGAAACCTTTATTTTGTTGTTTGTCCATTGCTATTTTTTTTAACCATATTTTGAGGAGAAGTTGGAGCTGAGGAGGAGTGGTGGGTCCCTAATCCATCCCCTGCTTAATGCCCATTAAGCGCTTCATCTGACACCAATTTAGAGTAAACACAAGAAACTTGTGCAACAAAAAATGACCAGCTGCACCAGTGAAAGCGGCGTGGGGATACACACCCTGGTTTGGGTAGGGGGCATGAAAGTTACACTAGCACTTTCAGCAACCAAACCTGAGCAGTCCTATAATCCATCCAATACAGGCCAACTCACTTGGACTAACTACATGGTCTCAAAGGCTCAAACAGGCCACACCCTCCACTTAAATACACTTCCTCTTCCTGGATTTCTTCCTCCGCTTCTCCCTAGAGTCTGTCTATCTTAAGAGCTCCCCCTGCTGAGCCCCCAGCTACAATTACTTCTTCTAATTCAAATCCACTGACTAGATCTTACTGCCTCAGCCGATATTTCCTTCACTATTTACCTCACACTCTGTCCCCTTCCTCCTAAATCCATCAACAAACACAGATCTGGCTACAAACCCTCTACATCCTGGACAAATCGTAACCTTTCACCCTCCTTGCTCAGCATCCTTACCTGGATCTGCATACCTGAGCTTTTTCCTTCCATATGCTTCTTCAATTGAATCCTCCCATGGCACAGTCGGCTCTATGAAATATACTCTCATTCTACTCCTAGACCACACAATTATATCAGGCCAACAAGATTTCCTCCTAAATCAACCTGCATCTCCCAGCCACTAGCATCCTCTAAGCTGCCTTGCCTCCTTATTTTCTTATTATTGTGAATGCTAATAGAGAAATTTTACACCCTGCCATAATACCCATTTCTAGCCTATGTCAACCTGCTGTACTTAAACATAGTCTGATATCCTGGAAATATGCTCTTACTAAATTACCAACCACTCTAGGCACTCTAAAATAGTGAAATACCTCCCAAATTAGGCTATGTGGCACTGACCCAAATGCATATGCTAAGTCCTAGAATATCACATGCAAGTCTCTTTTTTCACGCTTGGCTGCCTGAATCTGGTACCAAATCATACGAGTGTGCTCTCAACACCCTGTGAAACCTGGTATTCCTGCCTTCTATACTGAAGTATCTATTAAGCTATTCCTTTCTAAATAACAAGCTAGTCTCCGTGCAACTACACTAAAGAAAATCTCCCCCTCTACATTCAGGAGAGAGATCATACGGAACTGACTCAGGTTTGAAGACTCCTTCTCCTTTGGAATAAGAACACCTCCTGCCCTACGCCATGCTCTGGGAACATACTGTTTCTTCCAAACTATTCTTAATTGCCTCCACAAAAACTTTAGGATATCAGGAGCGTTAGTTGTAGACCCGGTAAGGGACTCCATTTGGCCCTGGGGTCGAAGAAGCCTTCACACGACTTACTACCTCCTCAACCTCCTTCCTCCTAGGTGGTCTAACATCCATTTCCTGATCTATCTCCCCTAATGGTGGCATGTCAGGTGGAAGACCTACTCCTGCTCAGAATCTGAATTATGTATTTCTCAGTTACTCTTCTACTTCTGTCTTTGTTGCTTGCCCTGTCTTTTCCTCGTTAAACAATCCTTTAACAAACTTGAATGGGTCACTGTAAAATGCTGTCCTTACATAGTCGTTCTTTTCCCCCTTTTTCCTAAGATATTGAGCCCTTCTGAGCACTGCTAGCCTACTTCTCAACCCCTCTTGCAACACATTAATTCCCTCCCTCTCTTCCTCTGTAGCTCTTTTCCATCGCTTTCTTAATTGTCTTCTTTCTTTAACTAATTTCTCCATTTCTCTTTGCCATCTAGACTTAGCTACATGTTCTCTTTCAACCCTCTTTCTATCTTGGACGCCAAATTTTTTTACACCATAGGAGTAAATTATGTCTCCCATCTTCGCTAACCTATCGCTTGTGTTTCCTCCTAGTCTGCTCAGAGTTATTGACAAGTCCCTGTTGACTGTCTCCCATTCTTTGCTACTATTTACCCTAGACCATTTAACTCTAGCTTTCTGCTCCATATTTCTCTCTCTGACTGGCCTATTCACCTCAGTATCAGCTGCATTCCTTCTTATAACCTCCTCCTCCACCTCTGTGTTTGTTGATATCTTTCGAACTGTGGTTTTCTACGTGTCACTGGATTTCATCCAACTTACTCAATTGACTTCTTAAAAAGTCCTGATCGATGCGACCACACTGCCCTTCCTTTACCACACACCTTTCTTCCCTGATGCACTCTAAGGCCTCTAACTGATGTTACTTTCTGCCAACCACAAGGACAAGCCTGGAGCTTCATTTCCTCTAATCTACCATTTTCATTCCTCCAGCCATGCTCACTTTGCCCTTCAAACCATTCTGCCCACTTTTAGTCCTAGAGAACAGGTCCATGCCCCTATCCTTCACTGAGTCACATATCCAACTCGTAGTCTTATCCGTTCCAGTGTCTGTGACCATGTAATCTGCCTGTGAATCATCTTCCACCCCTGCTCTTGCTGACCCTTGGGGTATTTTCCTCGTCTGATTTGTAGCTTGTGCTGGTTGTGACAAGGCTGCTAAACCTTGCCACTGCTAACATGAATTGCTAGCCCACGGCTAAATTGTCATTAAACAGAATGAAACTTTCAATGTAATGTGTGTTTAATGACACTAAAACAGGTTTTGAGCGTTGTGGGTGTGTTTACCTGTTACAGCGGCTCAGGGTAAGCCTGGCTAGGGTTGTACGTCATATCAGGGATATATGGCTCATGGAGGTCACGATCTATCGGCAGGGAGTCCAGGGGCAATTCAGTGTAGCCATATCGAGGGTAAGACGCATCTAACTCTGAGACACAAAGACCAGACAAATATAGATGTATCAAACCAGATTTATTTGTATAGCACCAAATCATAACAAAGGCACTTTAAATCATTTTATAAAGAGTTTGGTCTAGACTTGTTCAAGATCCCCCGATGAGCAAGGACTTGCTGACAGTGGCAAGGAAAGAACGTCCTTTAAGGGGCAGAAACCTCGGGCACCAACCAGGCTCGGGGGGGGGGGGGGCTTGACTGGTTGGGTTGAGAGAGAGAGAGAGAGAGAGAGAGAGAGAGAGAGAGAGAGAGAGAGAGAGAGAGAGAGAGAGAGGCACAGGGGAGCAAAGTTGGGTAGAGTAGGGAGTGAATGAACATGATGCTGTTTGAAGTTCATAGAAATTATGCTGTATGTAATTCATGAAGATATAGCAGCAGCAAGCGTGGCAGGAACATGGGATGGCTACAATTCATCACCTACAGGATGATGACAGGGAGAGAGAGGAGAGGATCTGGGAGAGACAGACTTTTGGAAAACATGGTTATTGGTATGTCAGCTCATGCAAGGAGGAGGGAGGGAGAGAGAGAGAGAGGGGAGAGCTAGAGAGAAGTGCTCAGTCATTCTTCCAGTAGTCTAGGCCTATAGCAGCATAGCTAAAGAGTAGATGGACTTTAACTTTTTAAAGTCTGTCATACAGAAAAGTTTTAAGCCTGGTCTTGAAAATTACTAAAGAGTCTGCCCCCGGGACCGATACTGGAAGTTGGTTCCATAGAGCAGCCTGATAACTGAAAGATCTTCTTACCGATTTACTCTTGGAGACTCTAGGAACCACAAGTAAACCTCCATCTAGAGAGCGGCGTGGCCTGCTAGGACAGTAAGGAACTATGAGCTCTCTGAGATATGACGGAGCTTGGCCATTAAGAGCTTTATATGTGAACAGAAGGATTTTAAATTCTACTCTATATTTTTTTTTACTGGCAGCCAATGAAGAGCAGCTAACACAGGAGAGATGTGATCTCTTTTTCGAGTTCCTGTTAATATTCGTGCAGCAGCATTCTGTACCAATTGAAGGCCTTTCAGAGATTCGTTTCAGAGATTTGTATGGACATCCAGATAGTAATGAGTTACAGTAGTCCAGCCTAGAAGTTACGAATGCATGAACTAATTTTTCTACATCCTCTTGAGGATGTTTCTGATTTTCCTACTGTTTCTTAGGTGGAAGAAAGCTGCCCTACTGACTTGTTTTATGCAAGGGACAAAGGACATGTCCTGGTCAAAGGTTACTCCAAGGTTTCTTACATTGGAACTGGAAGCCAAACTAATGCCATTCAGACTGATTAGATAGTTAGACAGGGTTTCTCTGAGGTGTGAGAAAATTATGAGTAGAAAATTATGGGTCATCCAGACTTTTATGTCTTCAAGACATGTCTGCAGTTTGACTATCTGACACAGAGTCCACAGCAGATAAAGAGTGAAGAGGATTGGTCAAAGTACTGAACCCTGTCAGACTCCATAACTGGCGACAGTGCACGAGGAGGAGCTGTTAACATGCACAAACTGATGTCTATCTGATAAATAGGATTTGAACCATCTTCGTGCTGTTCCTTTAATGCCAATTTCATGTTCCAGTCTCTAATAATAAAATATTTTGATCAATGGTGTCAGAGGTATAGACAAAGCTCCTGCTAAAACCATACATTTTCCTTCTTACATTTGTGTGTGAATGAAATAAAACAAAATGTGACTCCAAAACCCAGTCTGACTACCACTGAGGAAGATTTACAGTAACATGGGGAAAGAAGGTATTTGGGCAGGATTAAAGGTTTAAATGGAGTTTCAATGCCTCCTGTCTTCAAACCACCTCGTAACAGAGTGCAATAGGGGTAAATCATCTCACGCCCCAGCAATAATTACAGTTTGTCAATTTCAGTTTTTTTTCCCCTTTATTATTCTAGTGATTTAAAACACTGTAAAGCTTTGAGAACATGATGGCCTGAGAAATCTGAATGTCCGAGTGACAAAGTCAAAGCAATAAAGTAACACGATTGTTCAATTTACTGTGTGTTCGAGTTTTTTCCCTGGCTGTAGGGTAAGCTTACATTATCCAGGGGCATTTCACTTGTCTTTGTCTCCTCTGTGTATGTTCTATGGTGGTAACCCTAACTCTATGGTGGCACTGTACAAAATTGTAAAATGATATTACAATGTTCCTTTTTATTCTCATTGCGGCCCCATTTTTATTTGATCTCACCAAGAATCCTACACTGCTCACACACCTGAAACCAGTTATGTGTCATCTCAGTCTGTATATGCACCTTTGGGTCATTTCACTGTTAGTTTGCCTCTTTCCTCATCTCCTAATGAAGTTCCTAACTATGTTTGGACTGTCAGATTTTCATCATTCACAATCTGTGCTGGTGTCCACTCTACCTGCTGCTACAGCAAACAGACACATTGGGACGGTCCTCAGTTATCTAAGTGTCGTCTTCTGTGGCCGCTGAAGCTCAAAATGTGTGAAGTACATTTAGTGTGTATATATATATATAAAAATGGAGGTGCTATTAAGAAACACACATTGATCAAATTAGTTCATTTGGAGCTGACCACTGCGCTATGAATTCAGTGGACCACCATTACAACTGCTGACAGCTTTGTGTGTCTATACTCTCTCTCCCCGTTTCTCACGCCTTCATGCTCTCTCCTTGAAAATTTGTTTGTCAGATCATAGCCTAACCTAAACAATATTACAAAAATCGGAAATACTAAACAATTATACACTTCAGTGATATGAATGACTTATCATGGCAGCATGGTGGTGTTTAACACTATTTAATCACAAGAAGGTTCCTTTGCCCAACAGTGAATAGCCATCACCAGCTTTACATATTACACACACAAGATTTTCAAAATTTCAATCATGACAAAACTTTTATTTCCTCTTTTTTTCAGCTGAGAGCAACAACACAACCAAATTATTAGTGATGTGCATACAGGAATCGCACAGCACTTCTGAGTTAATAAACGTAATACATGAAACCATGAATAATTTCATTATTGAAGAAATTATTGAAGAAATTTCAGAGATCACCACCCCGACATCTGCTCTCTTATAATGCATGACCATGACAACTTACAGACAGATACACTCAAATCTGTGCATTTTGTTGCAAGACACAGTACTCACCATCAGCCAGATACGTCTGCTCAAGGGGAACTGTAGTGTGCGCCTGAGAAAACCAAGAACAGTAACAAACACAAAATATCAATGACTCTGTGAGGTCAACAGCAGGATGGTAGATTCTTTGGAGTTTGGGGTGCTATATATCTATAGATTCTATATTTACACACAAACAGTCAATTATACCTCTATGGTCCAGGACATGGACGTTAAGGTCAATAACTCCAAATTACTTTCATGCTTGCATGTTTTGCACCGTGATAGTGGTGGTGACTCGTCCAGGCTGTTCCCTACTCGCCCCAATGTCTGCTGGAATTTTGTCCCAGCCCATATAATAATACATGGATAAGAGGTATAGATGATCTTTTGTTTTCATTTGGAGAAAAGAAACCAGCACCTCATATGAGCCTTTGGTGGCTGTTCTGGTGGCTTCCCTTTTTTTCTTTTCTGTTTCTTTGGCTGATGCAAAGTCACCAATTAGCACAAACATTCATGTCTTTGGATGGTGGGAGGAAACTGGATTATCCCGAGGAAACATACACAGGCGCAGGGAGAACATGCAAACTGACCCTAGGCCGGAAACCAAACCTGCAACCTTCTTAATGTGGGGCAACAGCACTATCCACTACTCCATGCTGCCCCCACAACTTGTTCAGCCATGTTTTATTTCTTATAACTCAGATTCACTGACTTACGTGAAGTCATTGAACAAAATCATCTAAGACTTGTGTTTCCAGCAAGTCTGCCGACTCACCTTGTCTAATTAGTAGCAGCCATCTAGAGGAGTAATAGGATCCAAGTTAATGGAGACTTTGGACGAGTGTTTGGGATGCAGTATGAAGACTGCAATCATTAACCTGAGTGATTCATCGTGAATGCGCTGCTGCTGAATTTAGAGAAAACAGAAACTTGTGCAACAAAAAAAAAAGGACCAGACTCAGTGATTACCTTCCTAACAACAAACTTTCACCCTGCTCTATATGCCCTACAGATAATATCCAACTAGGCCAGTGAGCGGTGATAGCTATCATGTCTTTGGGGTCATCAGGTGGGAACCTCCTTTCTTCTGTGTTTTGTCTAGTTAGTCCCACAACACCTCCAGGAGGCTAGACAATGAACACTGGCGTCCCAGAGTCACCCCCTAATGCCAGCCACCACTGTTCCTCACACAAAGACAACTATCTCAAACAGCACTACTGTCAACTACTCTGACCTCTCACCAACTGCACCAGTGAAAGTGGCATGGGGATACAGACCCTGGTTCGGATAGGGGGGAGAAATAGAAGAGGTGGAGATAAAAGTAGGGATGGGATACAGACGCTGGTTTGGGTAGGGGGTAGAAATAGAAGGTGGAGATAAAAGTAGGGATGGGATACAGACCCTGGTTCGAGTAGGGGGCATGAAAGTATAGAAGGTACAGGAGGTGGAGGCAATACAAGCTACACTAGCAGATTCAGCAACTAAACTCACCTGAATAGTCCTATACTCAAACAAACCCAACACACCAACACAGGCCAACTCACCTGGACTAACTATGGTGTCAGAGAGGCTCAAACAGGCCACACCCTCCACTTAAATACACTTCCTCTTCCTGGATTTCTTCCTCTGCTTCTCCCTAGAGTCTGTCTATTTTAAGAGCTCCCCCTGCTGGGCCCCAGCTACTATTACTTCTTCTAATCCAAATCCACTGACTAAATCTTACTGCCTCATCTGACATTTCCTTCACTATTTTCCTCACACTCTGTCCCCTTCCTCCTAACCCCTTCAACAAAGCAACAGCAGATCTTGCTACAAACCCTCTACATCCTACTTTACACTGGGCAAATCGTAACCTTCCATCCTCGCTGCTCAGCTTACCTAGATCTGCATACCTGAGCTTTTGTCCTTTCATATGCTTCTTCAACTGAATCCTCCCATGGCACAGTCAGCTCTATGAAATATAATCTCTTTCTACTCCTAGACCACACAATTATATCAGGCCTTAGCTTTGTGCAGGCTATTTCCTGCGGAACAACAAGCTTTCTTCCTAAATCTCCCAGTCACTAGCATCCTCTAAGCTGCCTTGCTTCCTTATTATCTTATTAACGTTCCCTCCTTCTTGAACAAACTGAATTGCAACTCTCTTTGTCTTAGACCCACCTAAATTTCCCTGCCTCTGTATATCTTCAATGCCTGCAGCTAAGCTTTTTAAAACCTGGTTATGTCGCCACGTATATCGGCCTTGTGAGAGACTAACCTTACAACCGGACAAGATGTGCTATAGAGTCAGCACCTGAACACAACAAACATAACAGGTCTCCATTTACTCAGAGTTTTAGGTTCTGGGGAGTTGGCAATACATCATATGTTGCCCCTATCAAAAATCTAATGCTACTTTCCCCCATACTCCACAGCTCTTTCCAACTAAGCGTTTTCTTCTCTACACCTTCCCAGTTCAACCTTAATATTTCCTCCTGTCTACGAACCTGCTCTACAACTAGCTTCCTCTTTATTTGGGACCTGCTCTACTCCACACCGGTTTGCTTGGGCCAAGCCCCAAGCCTCCCCAGCCTATCTGTATATTGCCCACTAACCACGAAGAGTGACTGGTTTAGTGTTCCTGTGAGAGGAGCCATAAATTGCAAATTTGACTCTGAACGGGTTACCACGAGAGACACACAGTACAGTATGTACTGTGTGTGGGACTGGACTTCTGTCAGTGGGTGAGTGACAGCTCATAGCACAGAGGGAAAGGGAATGAAACAACAAACCAGAGCTGTTGCTTTGCCCAAAGGGATAATATCTGTGACGTGCGGTGAGGTTCATGGCTGGTGAGGTACTGACTCAACTGACCGAGGAGTCACAAGAATAATCACTGGGATCACAATTATCCCCTACCATGAGGCAGGAGAATGAACGTCACTGAATAATATTGTGTTTGATACAGTGATTGCTATCACCCTCAGTCTCCGCAGTCACATGTTGTCTGGTCTCTTCTTTACAGTTAGCTAATGGTAGAAGGGATAAGTCAGTGAATGAGTTAACAGATGAGGACACAGGACTCATGAGTCATTAAGATGACTCTTGAGTTTTGAAAGATTTGTCCAGGAATCGCAGCTCATTACTGTGGAAGAGGGGGATGGGACAAGACAAGTTATTGGTGCATATTTCATGGAATGGTTCTTACTGACAGATCATGAAAAGGCATCCAAGCCCATGGGCACGGCTTTCAGAAAGCGCAGAAATTAGGAAATGAATTGTAGTGCAACCTCTTTTATTTTAGTAATGCATAATCACAACTAGGTACTAATTTACAATATCATGAACACAGTGGTTTGCCTTGTTGCCTCACAACAAGAAGGTCGTGGGTTTTGGTCGGGGCCTTTCTGTGCACAGTTTGCATGTTCTCCCTTTGCTTGCATAGGTTTCCTCGCACCATCGAAAGACATCATGTTTAGGTTAATCTTTGACTCTAACTTGCCTGTAGATCTGAGTGTGAGTGGTTGTTTGTCTCTGTCTCTATGTGATTGCCCTGTGATGGACAAGTGACCTGTCCAGGGTGCACCCCACCCTTGCCCCAATCTAAGCTTGTATTGGGCCCAGCATCCCCTGTGACCCTGAAACGGATAAGCCGTAGAAGATGAATTAATGAATATGCTGAACACATTAAGGAGTAGTCCATCTACTGCTTACTTTCCGTGTAACCTATAGGGTGCCAGACAAAGATACAGGGACATGAAAATGTTTTAGATGATCTTGGAGCCAATGAAAGCAGTGTGTCTGAACAGTTGGCCAGACATGCAGATGTTGATCCCTGTGGACAGGCTGCATTGTTCACATTGTTAGTTGAAATGGATAGTTTTGTCTTTCCTTTTACTTACAGTGTTTTTAGAGGCTTAGCTCAAACTGTCACTGTTTGGACAAAATTTGAGCTTTTACGTCTTAAAAAAATGTTCAAACTTCCATTAACTTTTCAATGGGTATATTTTAGACAAGATTATATATACATCTAAAAAAATAACCTGCAATATGCACTTTAATGAAGGACATGTAAAAAAAATGTAATAAATAAAAATGATCAAAACTCCCACACACCTGTAGTTCATCGTCAGAAGTGTCATGTGACACTGTGTGATTGACAGCGGCTTAACAGCAGAACAGCAAGCAAAGTAAACAAACTTGTTCTTTAGCATGTAAGCCACTGATAGATATGATGTTAGTGATGCTTGAGGATGAGGACCATACTAGCATGCGAATGAAACAAAGCGATATGTGGGGGTACTTTGCATCTGCTTAGGTTTTTGGGTCACTTATTCAACAACCTATAAGACATGTTTGTAAGTTCATTAATTGATGTGCTGATGAGGGCTGGAGGTTGTTGAGTGTTCTTCTGACTCTATAGCTCTTATCTTATTCAGCATATGACAGGTTGCAGGTCAGGCGATCAACTGAAGCCATGTACATGCACAGAGTTCTCACCATTTCCCATCCAGCAGGATCATGTTTAAATAGTGAGTGCGTTAGCTCCACTGACACCCTCTTCCTGTAGTCTGAACTCTTGTCCTCTGAAATTCTGAATAGCACTGCTGCAGCATAGGTGGCTGTAGGCAGATAGCAACATGACATTCATTTATAAACAGCACAAAACCTTAACCTAACAAAACCTAAACATACCCCGTCCCCTTTTGACCTATTTGCTTCATAGGAACACTAATGTTTCCTTTTATGTGTCTTTGTGGGTGTTTATGCAAAACTCCTATTTTTAAAATTTTCATTGAGAATCAGAAGACTGAAACAATCACTAAACTTCACTGAACTGAAATTCAATCCTGTATGGTATGATCCCTTGCCATGTGGTTTATTTTTTTTACACTTTACGTGAAACAGGAGTGTCATTAAACCATCGAGTTCCAGATAAAAAGCCTGGGAGCTAATAGAGATACATCATCATTAAGAGTTATCAATTTCTTTTTATTGTGAGCCCATATTACATTATGTTTTTATATACTTATATCCTATTTACACTTGGCATTGAAATGAATTGTGTTTTATTTCGTACAGTACAAGTACCAATGTAAAGGCAGCCAGGAAGCAAGGAAAGGTATCTATGGATGGATGGTCTGAGGAAAACTATGATCTAATCAGCCAAATAACCTATAGTGGTGGCAGGTGATGCAGTGTGATGACACTGAAGACAAAAGTCAATGCAATTCTGTTGTAAACTCAAATACCACATCTACAATTATCAGCCATAGCATTATGACCGACTGGCTAACATTGATCAATAGTTCCTTATCAGTGTATGAGGGTGAAAATCTAGGCTCATACATGGCTGCTCCACACCATCAAGGCCAGAGCCCATTTCAGTGAAGATACTAAGCAGGTTTTTTCACTCTCCTCTGCTTTTGCCTTAAGCATTCCAAATAAATTTTCATCCCTTACTTTGAAAAAGCAAACAACCTATCAAAAATATTTTTCTCAGAATTTTCATATGGGAAGGTGGAAAGTGAGGTTGATACTCATAGCAAAGTTTGGAGACTTTTGGGAGTCTGTTCAGGAGAGTTTGGTCCTTAACTCCAACTCAACTGCATCCTAGCCATAATCATTACACTGACATTGCAGAAAAAGTCATATAAAAACTTTAGCAGTTGAAGCTGTTTGTGTTTTTGAAAATCACAAAAACTAGGGAACAGCTGGTCATTGGAGCTCTTTGCATGGTTAATATTTTCCCCCGAAGCATAAAAGCATAAAAGCCACAGCAGAGTTCAAGAGGAAATTATTGTTCTTCTAAACGAATGTTGAATTAACTGCTGCCCTGACATTAACTCTATGCCAACCTCCACCATCACTAGTACATATAGGTTAATAAAAGCAATGTTGATATTTTCATCAAGTATGAAAAAAAAAAAAAATTTGTATGCAGAAGCTGGACAGAGGCTGTGAAATTTGAAATGTCTTACCGGTTTTAGCTCTATGAGGGGGCAGATGAGCCATCCCACTGTTGCAGCTGATAGAGCTGAAGTAAGGCCTCTGTAGAGGTCAGATGGACTTTTTTTTGGAGTCTTTGGAGACTATTGAAACTTTTGGCTCTCCCCTAAAAAATTGACTCACTTATGATCCTTAAAAGCTCATTTATGGATTAAACATTGACCCTGATGTGTAGGTCTTTAACTTTATGCATTGCAAACAACATGATATGATTTAGAAAGTGTTGGATTTCTTTGTGCTTATCATGGCATCTGACTGTATATTTCCACTTGTCTTGAAGTTTGTTGCGAGTCCAGTAGATGGCAGCCATGATTCACCACTCAGCTCCATATGCTTGTGTAGGCAGGGTAATTTTAAATAGTTTAAACTTGAAGTTTTATTGAAGGATAATTGGTATACATGAGCTAACAAAGCCAAGCCCTCTATTATTGGTTTCCAAAGAGGAGAGCTAAGTATTTTTTTTGTCGGAGGAAACTGTTGCTGCTGTAACATGGTAGCTCTGATCTGATGCGCTTGCTAGTTAAGAGTGATGATAATGTGTACAATGCATTTATTGGCCCACCCAACCAATATATAAATTCTGTACTCTATATATTAATAGGCATATATGTATATAGAGATAGCTACAGTACAGGCCAAAAGTTTGGACTTTCCTATTAATTTGAATGAGAAGGTGTGTCCAAACTTTTGGCCTGCACTGTATGTGAAATTACATTTTGACATATATTTCTTTGCATATATTTTTTGTGTTTTTAGGCCAAGCTGTGGCCATTTCTCTTTCTCTCACTGTATTTCTATCTCTATTGTTGATACACAGAAATTAACAAAGTCAGAGTACCAGCTCATCCTTTGTATTAATTCACATTTCTGCAAAACTTCTATGCATCATTTGAGCTTGGTGTGTCTGGCTGTGAGCCCACGTGTTACATACCAATCCCCTCGTTGCTGGAGTGTAGTAGCTCCATAAGTGGCGCTGAGGCTCCCTCGGCATCGATCAGCTCTGCGGACTGTTTGTCCAGGGCCAACTCACACAGGACCCCCGCGGACACTCTCTTCACATTTTCAACATATGAGTACAGCAGCTGGACACACACACAAAATTCTCAGTGTTCTCACTGTACACATTTCAAACAGAAGATGTAACTTTTGGACTGATTTATCTTCTGGTCACACAGTTTTGGTTTTTGTACAAACCATACATGTGGATTTTGAGTTTTCAAGTTGATAATCTATGTTTCAATGTTTTGTTTTAATTGTTTGTCTCTGTGTATGCATATGTGTCCATGTTATATAGATTATCTTAACTGGGGACTTTAATTACGTTGTGAAATCTAGCTTGAATTGGAAAACCTAATTTTACTTCAAAACAGCATTGTTGGTTTCCCAAGTGTTCAAAATGGTTGCACCTCATGCCTTCCTGATCTCCCGTGCCCGCCTTTTGTGTATCTTTGTAAACTCAATCACCATAATTTTAATGCAAATCCCATTAATGACCATAAACATCACAAGGCCTTCAGTCTTTGGCCAAGATTCTGCTCTGTAGTGTGTTACCTAGTGTAGCATGGATGTGAATGTACCTGTACAAACAGTGGAACGGTCTGCATGCTGGCAATCTCTCCTCTGTTTATTGGGTCTCTAGCCAAAATGTGAAGAGCTCCCGTGCAGCCTTCAACTATTTCCTCCATACGAACTCCATCCTGATTACAGAATCAGAATGCCAAAGGCAGACATATCGCAAAAGTTAATTTCCCTGCCCAGTGATGACATAGTAAAGTTGTCCTGCCCTCAGTCCACCCCCAAGCCAAGCCCACTTGGACCCACCATCCAACCTTGCAGGATTTGATTTCTTTTAGTGGTTGCATCAAATCTTGTCAAAATCTCTAATTTCCTTGGCTCACATGAAACAGGTAATGTCACATGCATTTCTCCATGAACAAGCCATGCTTAGCTCATAGAGATCACTTAAAGGTCCCATCATTTTACAGTTACAAGTGTTGATATCCATAAGAAATTACCAAAGGTACCAAAAACCATCTCAGTGTAGTTTTACATGTCCTCTCTCAGGATTTTCTCTGGAGGTCTCTGAACAACACATGCTGAGTATATCAAGTGTATATGTATGTATATGTGTGTGCACGCGTACTTCAGACCTGGTAAGTCTGTTGTGTGGAGGAGGCGTGTCTCTGTGTGTCCTGGTGAGCCTTCAGCAGAAGGTTGACCAGTCGCGGTATAGCACCTGCCTCCCTCAGTGGTGCTTGATTAGCCGGACACAGTGCCAGGTTTCGGATCAGCCCAACAGTGGCCTAAGGAGAGGACAACAATCAAAGAGCATTCTCAACAGGACATTCCAGGTTATATGTGGGTAAGCCCCTGAGACAACTCCAAACAGCAGTGCAGCATACTTCTCTGAACACCAGCAGACTACATTTACGTTTGCCAAAACTAGTGTGTGATGCTTCATATCAAAGTAATCCACAGGGATGAGAGAAAGAAGATCTGATGGAGAGCTTAGTCACAGCTGGGCGACTTGCAGCTGTGACTGTGACAGCACGTTCAAATTTCAGAGCTGTCTCACTGCTCCACAACCAAGCTGACTTTTCAAACTGTACATCCATAGTTTGTAACCCTGCAGAGCATTTCAGAGGTATAGAGATAGTATAGAGAGGTAGAGAGCATCTTTAAGTGTGTAAATGCCTTATACATGCATGGAAATATGAAAATCCTGAGGAAGACACCAAGATTTTTTTCAGGAAAATCTGGGACAATCATTCTCATAACTCTGACTGCCTGACTGACTGATATTGATCGTGTCTTCCTCCTTATTGTTTCTGATCCTATCTCACACTGACCACGATCCTGATCCTCATCCTCACTCTGATCCTGAGTGTGACTGATTCTAATCCTGACAACCTCTGGCTGAAGCCAATCCCAGTTCCGTCCTTCATAAAGCTCCTTTACAAAGTCACATTGCCTATTTCTCCATTCCACATTATTAAACATCAATACCATATCACTTAATTGAAAATATAATCTGCCACAGTTCACTCCTCACCCTACCTCTAGGGAGAAGCTAGCTACCATTCTGGGGAAGCTCATTTCAGACTTGTGATCTCGTTCTTTCGGTCGTGATCCAGTTCTCATGACCATAGGTGAGGGTAGGAACAAAGATCAAGAGCTTTGCTTTCCGGCTCAGCTCTCTTATACATACAGTGACTGAAGTACCGCTCCTGCTGCTGGTTCTCTGGCCAATCTCATGCTCCAAGGTCCACCCACTCATGAGCAAGACCCTAAGGTACTTGAACTCCTTCACTCGGAGCAAAGACTCATTCCCAACCTGGAGTAGACAGTCCATTGATTTCCTGCTGAGAACTCTGGCCTCAGCCACCAGTCCGTTGTTCCACGACCAGGACAGAACCCGCATTGTTCCTCTTCAATCAGAGGTTCGACGATTACCTTCCACAACCCCACATCAAATAATGTAAACTATCACTTTACGGTGACCTACAATAAATAAAACACTAGTGCCATTGAGGGCAACTAATGTCTAACTCTCAATGTGGATTCTGAGTCCCATGTCAGTGTCTGCCCAGAATGTGTTCAGCCACATCACTGATGCGGGCTCAGACTCAGAAATAAGGGAGTTCCTATTTAATGATAAAGTGATAGGTCAGGGTATATGCTCGTCTTTCTTATCATTCCAGTTAGTGTTACTTGTTATTCGTACAGCTTTACCATACTCACCAGTTCTTCACCAATTGACCTGTCCTTGCTCCAATATGATTTTTAACCTGTTGTATATGTACCACATGTCTCCTATGTGTTCTCTACCAAATTGTTTCTTTTGTATAGATACAGCGGGTAAAATAAGTATTGAGGGGGCCCACAGAACCTTCAAGATTTGAAGACTTTGTGTGGAAGAATTGACCAAAATCACACCTGAGAAATGCATGCAACTAGTTTCTTTATAAAGGAGGCATCTTGAAGCTGTTATTACCAACAAAGGCTTTTGTACAAAGTATTAAATAAATTTAAGTAAGTCTGTTCAATACTTTTTCCCTGTACCATTCAATTTTATCACACATAACTTAATTTATGCACACCTAAGGGTTGATTTCTTGGCATGTGTGGGTTGCATGGGTTGTTATCGACAACTGGTAAAAATTTAATGTCAGTAGCACCTTTAGAAATATGTTTACTGAGAAAAATGGTGACGTGTTCAATACTTATTTTACCCGCTGTAGAACTCTCACACTCCTAATGTTTGTTCTTTCACACAACCAGCTGATAAAAACTGTGAGAAGGCCTTTCCTTGTATTAGTGCTGGCCTTTCCAACAGCAGTATATTTTGAAGACATTTGGAATGAGGAAGCATCTAGACACTGCAGCTCTGAGATGATATATGGATGGGGTGCAGAGGTATATTTGCTCTGTCACATATGTGTATGAGGTAGACAGCTAAAAGATGTGACGCATATTCAGTTATTGTGATGTGGCAGTGATTAATTTTGCTGCCACATATGTCACTTTACTATGGAGTCAGAACAGTCTCATAATTAATGAACTCTCACAGGGGTTTTGCATAAATGGACATGGTTTGTTTCGCAGTCTTATTTTGGACATCACAAATGTAATTTTGAGGCACACGTGTAATATAAATTCACAGAGCATATCAATTACTGAATGTGCATATGTTGAATTTTGAGGCTACTCTGACATTGGTCGCAGGTCAACCAACATCACCATTGGCTGATAAAACTGTCAATCAAATGTATGTTTCCGATTGACATACTCATCAGCCAATCAGGTGTGTTTGCTTGCTTTGCTGCCCCTTACATTTCTCCACCATCCATCATTGTTATGGCAACAATATGTTGCAACAATATGCTGCCTTTGCGGCATATAACATATGGTCACATAGTTTATGTCCATTCAAACATTTAACTTCGCAACTTCGCTTGCATGATTTACAATGAAGGGATAGTCAGATAAATGTTACTGACAGGTTGAGGTTGATTAACCCTCTCCATGCGATTGGCTGTACAGCGTACAGTCATGTACTGACTTTCAGATCATCTGTGCAATTAACATCCTCCATTTTTTTTAATCTAGCATGATAATTATACTTGTACACAGCAGTGCCTTGTCTCACCTTTACCACAGGCCAGTAGTGCGGTTGCCCCAGCAGCTTGACAACAGCAGGGATGCCATAGTGCAGCCGTACTGCATTCTGTGCCAGCTCTGCATCCTGATGTCTAGATGTGAGGTGCCGCAGGGCACAGACTGCTGGCTCAGCAACATCCTCTTTTTCCCCAGCACGAAGCACAGCATGGATCAGTGCTTCCACACCACCATACTGAGTCACCAGAGTCTGAAGGAAGAAGAGGTGGAAGAGATCGAGATGAAGAGGGAGTGCAGCTTTGTTTCAGGCATGAAAGCCAATATGAACAAGATAGAAATTTGTTTTTTAAACATGAAGCAGAGCAAAAACAACAACAATAAAATGTTTGTTGGTTTGTGAACTTAAAAATGGGAAAGCTAACAGCCAACTTTTTTAGTGATTTTACTGAGTGCAGATTGTCTGGTTGTACAAAGCACGCATGCATCAGAGATGAGGAATAACTTCCCTCTTATCCTCCTTTGTTGTTTTTGTTTGGAAATTCTCAGAATTTCATCATGTATATTTATGTGCACATTAAGGCAAGCTGCATAAATACAAATTCATGACTGTGAATTCATTGTGGTTAGCGCTGTTGCCCCACAATAAGGTTGCTGGTTCAAATCCCGGTCTGGGGCCTTTCTCCCTGTGCTTGCGTGGATTTGCTCTGGGTACTTTTCTCCCACCGTCCAAAGACATGCATGTCTAGGTTAACTGGTTAAGTTGTCTAAGTTGTCTGCAGGTCTGAATGTGAGCGGGAGTTTTTGTCTTTGTGTGTTGGCCCTGTGATGGACTGGCGGCCTGTCCAGGGTGTACCCCACTCTCACCCAAAACATTGGCTGGGATTGGCTGAAGTACCCTCCGCGACCGGGAAATGGAAAAGCGGTAGAAAATAGATAGATAGATAGTTGTGAAAGCCCATCAAACTTAGATGAATTGAGACGAACTAAAGCAAAAGCATGTTTTGTGTTCAAGCAAGAACTCAAATGCCAAACTAAGGGTAGATTAATTGGTTGATGGTGTTTATACTACATCATCATGTAAGTGCAGCTCAACAATAAGAAGAAGTGAGAAGAATTTTTATTTTGTTTCTACCTGTCCACCATCACTTTTGAAACATGGGATCAAATCTGTAACAATCATCTACTATTGTATGAAAATTGACATCAACTCTGATTCTATGACAAGTCAGCGCTGAAGAGCTCTAAACCTGCATTGCATCTAATGAACATCATGTGGCCACTCGTCAAAAGAAGTGAGATTGTATTGAAGTCTGTGTGAAATGCCATTTGGGGAGTTGGACTTCAGTTCAACCTCTAATCTTCTGGCAATCCACAAATACCAACCACTAATCTCCACTCTGGTTCTCTGCTCCCCTGCCATTCTGTTTACATTGTGCTCTCTTTTCCCCTCTTCAACACATTCCCTAGGAAAATCTAGCAACATCACATCTTGAAGATCAAGAGTAAAATTAAAAAACTAAATTTTAACACTAAATGTGAATTATTAACTCAGTAAAGATTATCATAATGGGTTTACGGTCTTAGTCTCAAGTCTCCCTAAGTGAGATCAGGATAGGGTACAGAGCAGGTCAGATCCAGCCCTGACTCCTCCTTAGCTCCACATTCTCCTTCAAATACACTGGTTTCAAAAAAGAAGTGCAAGATGGTCAACAGCATGACATCAAGACTCTTTGTAATGTTCCAAATTACTGCTCTCACTGTAGTTGCTTTTCCTTCAGCAACACTCAAATTAGAAGCAACTCTTTTGGGGCAAGTTAAAACTGCAAATGGTATGTGTTTCCATTAAAAAAATTGAAACCTTGTTTTTCTCCAATAACCAGGCTCAATAAGGTAAAAACGCTTTTTCCCTTTGTAATGTATAATTGTAATGTAAATAATGTATATGTATAAATCCGTTTTACATAAATTCATACATGTATAACTTAATATGGCAATCAATATTATGTGTTTATTTTTGCAGAAGAGAAAGTTGAAAACTGATACCTCTTATCGTCATTACCTTGTTGCGTGAGTTATTACAGGTGAGATTGGAGAGGATGCCAGTTGCACAGGTTAACATGTTGACGTCATCTGAGCCCAGCTGAGTGACCAGTATTTGCAGCAGTCTGTCTAACCCCTCCTACAGAGACAAACCAGTAGAGATATACAGATTGAAATAAAAGAACAAATCAGAGTAATCTAGCACTCATGAGCTAAATTTTGGAGATTAAAGAAAGCAATTGTTCTCAAATGACTCAAGATGCTGCAGAATGGATTCTTTGTTTTAGCACACAAATTTTCTGAAACACCACAAATGCATCTCGGGGCAATTAGAGGTGTGATACTGCGTTACCATAAGTTCTGCATTTCAATCAATACTAGCCTCAATTGGCTTTACCTTGCATGTGAATAAATCTACTTACTGTTTCAATGACATCCTTGATCTTGTCTTAACATATGGCATTGAAATATACCAATTAATAATATTTTCTCACAGCCCTCTTCTCTACGACCATTAGCAAATAACACTTGGGTTCACAGAATCTGAGAATAAATTCAGCTATAGCAGATGTTTATCTGAAAATGGTGTGTTCAAATTTAAGGAGAACATTTAGTCATCATTTGCTTGATTGCCATGTCTAAATTTGATCAAGGACTTTTCCCCTACACAGATAAATTAGTGAAGTCAGGAAGGAAGGAAGCCAGTAATGTAAATGAATTCTACCTAGCCTGGAAATAAATGATATTTGCTATTTCAGAAGCTCCTCCTATTCAACACTTCATTGTAAAAAAAAAACAAAAAAAAAAAACAGAAACAATCCCAGTTTTCTGTTCAATGCTGTAGCCAGGCTGACAGGGAGCCATTTCTCACCTTTAGTTCTAAGTAGTGATGATTTCATGGCTCTTTCACTAATAAAATCGGAACAATCAGAGCAAAAATTCACCACTCTTGTAATGTCTGCTTTGTATTTGGAATCTTTTTCACCTTTAAATCCCTGTGAGTTAGTTTCTCGTAGTCTCATCATCTAAACCATCAATTTTTCTTGATGGTACCTACCATGCTATTTAAAGATATTTTGCTGCTAATTAACGTATACATTGTGGAGCTGATCAATGTGAGTTTATCTCTTGGTTATGTACCACATCCTTTCAAGATTGATGTTAAGAAACCTTTCCTCAAAAGACCTAATCTTGATTCAGATGTTTTGGTTAATTATAGACCTATATCTAACCTCCCTTCCATCGCCAAAATTCTTGAAAAAACAGTTGTAAGCCATTTATCTACACATCTGCAAAGGAATGGTTTGTTTGAATAGTTTGAGTCCAATTTAAGAGTACATCATAGCACAGAAAGAACACTGGTAAACTCCCATTTTCATGGCGCCAGACAACAGATTTGCCTCCATCCTGTCAGATTTGAACTTTGTCATTCAATTTAGTCACGGTGCAATTCACCGCCACAGTGGTGAGAAGCTGCATTCCTTTCCTGAATGGTTATCACCATCTCTAATTGATTATTTCTTTATCTTCAGACTTTTCCAGTCACAATGAACAATGGCGACCGAGCCAGAAATGTGTTGCTACAAAGCAAACCAATCACAGCCCTCTCGGTTGGCACTGGGTCTGTGTCACCTCAAAGCATAGTTAAATTTTTTTGGGAGTATCCAGTCCATGGGGAAAGGACTCTGTTGCAGCTTTCAGGATCAGGCTTAAAACCTTCCTTTATGACAAAGCCTACAGTTAAAAATTTAAGGTTTAACTTGATTTTTTTAGTTATGCTGCTATAGGGGAAGTGCAGTGGCATAGTGGTCTGAGCTGTTGCCCCACAATAAGAAGGTCATAGGTTTGGTTCGCAGGTCTGTGTGAGTGTGAGTGGTTGTTTGTCTCTGTCTGTCTCTGTGTGTTGGCTCTGCGTTCAAATGTGGCCTGAAAACTAATAAGTGGTTGAAGATTAATGAATGAATACTGCTATAAATCTAGACTGTAGCGGTAGAATCAGCCTTGGGAATACCTTTTAAGCCATACATGCCTGTTTGGTTGCAGCATCTGACAGATTGCGGAGTGTCCACAGACAGTTCTGGATTAAGCGCTGACTTGAACCTGTAAGGTGTTGGCCCAAAGCTTGCATGCCACCTGCACACAAATGTAAAAAATATAGTTACACACCATGTAAACATCCATATTCCAGCTTTTAGTCTTGTTATGTGGACACACCATTCTCCACTATTGCTGGCTTGTTGCTGGGACAGACAGATAGCACTTTGAGGACACGACTGGTCGTCCACAGAAGCTTCTCATAATTGTAGTTTCTCATGATGAACACCAGACCTTCTGGGCCTCCATTGGCTAAGATAATGAGCTGACAAGAAAAAGCAAGAGGCATAATTGTGAAAAATAGGGGAAAAATGGACATTGCATGGATTTCCTTCCCACTGCAAAGGTCCTCTCCTCACCTTGCTCTCCTGGTTGCTGTAGGATAGGAGCTGCAGACAGTCAGTGGTAATTGCCAGAAACTTGGGATTGCTCTTTTTCAGTAATGGAACCATCCTCTGCAGGCCATCAGCAAGACGCACTGCCATCTTGGCACCCTCTTGATGCAGCAGCAGGTTGTGGAGGGTTGTGATGGCATAAAATAACACTGATTCTACTGGTGAACTGCATGGGTGACATAAAAGTAATCAATTACTTTTCTTGACCTTTATCAGAAACCAATGTTTCATATACTCAAGATTGTCAGGCATAGGGGGAAGAATATGTTGCAGTCCGGGCATCTGATGATGCGCTCACTGAGACATTATTATGGATCAACAATGGATGAACTCCTCTCTCAAGTCAAGCTACTCACTGCAATTTGCTCACTTTTATCTCCCTTTATCTACAAGTTTGATTTGGACTCAGTGGGATAAAATATTTTGCACTTAGTGAAATGGCTTTTTGGTAAGCACGGCAGCATGGTGGTTAGCTTTGTGGTTGCCCCACAATAAGAAAGTCACTGGCTCGGTTCCAAGACCTGGGACCTTCCTATGAGGACTTTGCATGTTCTCCCTGGGTTTGTGTGGGTTTCCTCCCAATATCCAAAGACATGCATGTTGGGTTAATTGGCCGCTCTAAATCCCAAACTTTCTCACACACTGTCCTCAGTCTGGGACTCCAAGGGTGCGTCTTAAGGCCACTGCTGCACTCTACAGTATATACAGTACTGCATACGCTATACTCAAATGTGTAGAGTGCTCTTTACTCTACACATTTGACTGCACAAGCGCTTCCAAATCAGACATAATACATAACATAATAACATTATAACATGCTCTCCAAACAACCTTGACTTAAAAACATAAAAAAATTAAATTGATTCTGGAAGTTGAAGTTGATTCTGTGTTTCAGGAAGACCAGCGATGACCATCTGCCTCTCTTCGTAAAGGCTGACTGTGTGGAAATGGTTCTAAACCCCAAATTTCTCAGCATACACATCACAAAAATACTATCCTGGACAGAACATACAACTGCTGCAATGAGGAAGGCTTCTCAAAGCCTTCACTTTCTCAGTGTCCTGAGGAAAAAAATCACCTCATCAGAGCAGTAATGGTGGCCTTCTAAATCAAATCAAGTCATATTTATTTGTATAATGCCAAATCATAACAAAGTTACACCAAGGCACTTTACATATAGAGCAGGTCTAGACCAAACTCTTTATAAAATTATTTTAAGAGACCCAACAGATCCCCCGATGAGCTAGCACTTGGCAATAGTGGCAAGGAAAAACTTCCTTTAAGAGGCAGGCTCGGGGGGGCGGCCATCTGCTTCAACCGGTTGGGTTGAGAGGGGCGAGGGAAAGAGAGAGAGAGAGAGAGAGGCATGGGGGGTTGGTAGTGTAGGGTGAGAATGAGAGCAGGAGAGGATATTCAAACAGGCGTTAGCAGGAACATGGGATGGCGATCAGTCACCACCTGCAGGATGAGGACAGGGAGAGACAGGAGAGGAGCTGGGAGGGACAGAGCCTTCGGGAAAACATAGTTAGTAGTTGCAGTGCACATGCTTAGAACTGGGAGAAACAGCGATTTCTAAGAAGCAATATATTTATATCTATAGATATAGATGTAGATATATTTGGTTATTGTCAGCGTATGCAGGGGGGTGGGGTGGGGAGGGGGGTGTGCATTCCTTTCCCAGGTAGTCTAGGCCCATAGCAGCAAAAATACTAACCCTAACCCGAACTTATTGAAGATTGACGATAAGCTCTGTCATACAGAAAAGTTAAAAGCCTGGTCTTGAAAATTGCTAAAGAGTCCGCCCCCCGGACTGATACTGGAAGTTGGTTCCATAGAAGAGGAGCCTGAAACATGAAAGATCTGCCTCCAGATTTACTCTTAGAGACTCTATGAACCATCTATAAAGTAAAGTAAACCTCCATCTATAGAGTGCAGTAGCCTACTAGGACAATAAGGAACTAAGAGCTCTGTGAGATATGATGGAGCTTTATATGGAGATTAAGAGCTCTATATGTTAACAGTAGGATTTTAAATTTTCTTCTGAATTTTACTAGCCGCCAATGAAAAGAAGCTAACAAAGCTGATGTAAAAGTGATGTAATCTCTTTTTCTAGTTCCTATTACTATTCATGCAGCAGAATTCTGAGTCAACTGAAGGCCTTGTCAGAAGTTACTCCAAGCTTTCTTACAGCAGAGCTGGAAGCCAAACTAATGCCATCCAGACTGATTTAATGATTAGACAGGGTTTCTCTGAGGTGCTTAGGGCCGAATACAAAAACTTCAGTTTTGTCAGAATTTAGAAGTAGAAAGTTTTATGTCATTTCTGCAGTCTGACTAACTCCATTAAGCCTTCATTTATAAATACAGTTGAGTGTCGTCTGGCTAGCAGTGAAAGTTGATGCTGTGTTTCCCCATAATGTTGCCTAGAGGAAGCAGAAAAAGTGTAAAGACTCCATAACTGACTACAGTGCATGAGGAGGAGCTGCTGTTAACATGAGCAAACTGATGTCTATCTTATAAATAGGATGTGAACCACCTTAGTGCAGTTCATGCAGTGCAGTTTCATGTTCCAGTCTCTGTAATAAAATTATTCGATCTATGGTTTCAAATGCAGCACTGAGATCTAAGAAGTATGGAGAAGTATGGAGGCTGATCCATTGTCTGAAGCCATTAGAATATCATTGGAGACTTTAAACAGCGCTGCTTCTGTGCTTTGATGAACTTGATGAAATCCTGACTGAAACTCTTCAGAGAAGCCATTCCTATGCAGATGGTCATGTAATTGGTTTGAAACGTCTTTTTTGATGATTTTGGAGAGGAACAGGAGGTTCAATCTAAAGTAAAGTAAAGTAAATCTAGTCTATCATTGGCCAAAACATCTGGATTAAGATTCAGCTTTTTCAGTTGAGGTTTGATAATTTTTTGATATTTCCATATTGCTGCTGGGACTACGCAGTAGCTTGTGTGCCCAAACGTAAGTGGCGTAACAAGTGGTGTCCCAATTCCTAGGGAAGATTACAAAGCCCTACCCCTTGTGGCTTCTTTTCAAGGGTGAAGAGGTAGCAGGTGAGGGCTAGGCGTAGTGTGGAGGATGAACATTTGGATTTGTCCTTAAAGGACTCCTCCCATCCCCATCATTCTCTGTTTGACCTCATGCCCTCAAGGAGGTGATATAGAGCCAATAAAACTCACACAAGCAGACTCCTGAATAGTTTCCCCAGAGCCATCCAGTCTCTCAACAATTCACAGTGACAAACTAGAAAAACAATGTGCAAGAAGTATCAACTGTGAAATAATGCTGCTAATACAGTGCAATAATGGTTTCTCTTTGTTTAATAATGCTGTTTGTCTAATCATGTCTAATAATATTTTAATTATGCCTTAAATTTATCATCCTCAGGCATTAAATGTTCTCATACATTTTAAACCCAATGATTTTATTTATTTGTAATTATTCTTCTAATGTGTATGTTTGTGATTGTGACTGTGATGAGCTCCTGCAATTTCTTTGCATCAAATATTCAATGACACTAAAGGTATCTATTCTATTCTATTCTAATGTAATTTAATTTTCTCAATGGGACTTGTGCTGCGTTTGATGACATCTGTTTTGGCACTGCAAAACTGCAAAACTGCAGTTTGTTATATACAAGCCCTGCATCATGTAGTGGGGAATAGGGAGCTAAATTATGCAGGTGCATGCTTCATTATTCTGGGACCTCAGTTAAATTTCCATTCAGCTGGAGTCTTTACAAAGATAGTTTTGCAAATAAGCTCACCACAGTACTACTGAAGTTGTGCCCATCTGTTTCAGAATTAGGTGGTGTCTTTTATTTTATTGGCTAGATCAGAGATACTCATCACGTGGCTCACCAAGCTTTAATTGGTGGCTTGTGTGGTAGTCTATAACAATATGGTAACCCAGCCAATATATTTTTTTTTTCAAATGTGCTACATAAATATTCAGTGGACACTACACTACAAACATCTACATTATACTTCTCCTTTAACTGTCAAACCTGACAACATAGAGTGCTTACGGCATTGTTTACAACACGTCACACTCGGTGATGTTACTGTAGTTTCGCTAGCCAGTGTGAGATGTGGACGCAATTGATCAATTTCTAATTAAAAAAAACGGGCAACAATTGGGAGGACAGACATACAGCGTGATAATGGATAGTGAGGATAAAAAGTATGTGGAAGCAGCAAATGAAAATCAAAATGAAGACGCTGGAGAGGGGATGAGCAGTCAAACATCATGTTTTCCCAGTAAAAGCCATGTGGCTCTCCCCTTGACTTTTCTCTGCCAATGTGACTCTTGTGAAAGAAATAGTGAAGCTGGGCTGGGTGGTCTATGGTCTGAAGTTTTAGAAACACTACCTTAGCCTCTTGTCATCTATCCTTCCACTTCTTCCTCTAATCTAAATGTAATTGTAACCTTAAAACCAAGTCCTAATCCTTTAAAGCAGTTTGAAGTTTGAAAAATTGAAGTTTAAAAATAGATTAAACTCCAATGTGACCACCCAACCATGGAAGTACATTAATTTACACGAGTACAAGTAAAAACAACCAGCTGTAAGTGCTGACATTGTTTTTTTTTTTTGCTTGCTGAGTCTGTATTAACAGCAGAGATGATGTGGGACAGGAAAAAGATGATTGCAGTCACACACACCAACATGGCTGCTCTCTTTGAAGCTCTTTAATTTAAGTTTGATATTCAATTTTCTTTCATTTTTTTTTTGTTTCAATTAAGCTCCAAATCAATTTGTAATTCCATTTATTCTCCTCTATTACACCCATGTATAATGGATTAACTTCACAGCCATGCCTGGGGCCGGAAATTCCTTTAATATATTGCAAAAGCTGAAGCCTACCTTCATCTGCCTCAGTTTTCATATGGTTGACATTTTTAATAGTTCATCACCTGATGGTGCACCTGACATTTTCAGCCATCTCTGAACCTCTGCTAAACATGTTTAGTTGGGACTCCCTCTTTGAGCCAAATTAATAGATTTTTGTATTCTCATACTGGTTTAGCATTTATGTTTTTTCTTATTAAGTTTTAATTTTTGAAAATGTCACCAACTGATTCACGAACTCAGGATAAGACATCTGTTTCCTGCAGTAAGTGATAGAACAAATGTGTCAGCCCAGATGAGGTAGCCTAAAATAAACTTTAACAAAGGGTCATAAATAACCTGTTTATCTTGCACTATGAGGTAATTTGCAGTTGTGGACAGTCAAGTGTAGGCTGCAGTTCCATGGGAAATAGCTATGTAGTTATTAGGAAATAGTTGCCGACCCTGCCTGTTCCCAACCTGCTCTCTACGTCTGCCTTTCATCCCCAACCACGGGTTCTGCCTCAGTGTCCTTGGCTCATCCTCTGCCTGCTCCCTATCAGTACCTTCACCTCCTCTAACTTCTCTCCCGGCTTCGACAACCCCGCCTGTCTCCGACTGCTCCTCTGCTCTCTCCTCGTCAGCACTTCAGCACCAGTGACCGGCTCTGCAGACCCTGGTCTTTATCTCTCCCTAGCAATAAGTCATTACCAACTGTCTACCTCTCTCCTGTGTTCTGCTTTGGGTCCAAAATACCCCGCTTGGGCCACTTGGCTTCTGCAAGTATAACCTTTAGTGTTAAGGGAGATTATAATATATCATGTTTTAATGATAATATCATAATGAGTCTGGCCCATGTACTTATAGCGCCAGTAGATTGTGAAGTATTGTTGATTGTTTTTTGTAGCTCCCCATTAGTATCTGCCTCAGCAGTCACTATTCTCCCCGGGGTCAGTTTAAAAATTACAGTGCAATTAAAAGATTCACAAGCAAAACCTATTATATATATATTATATATATATATATATATATATATATATGGAAAAAGAAATCAACATCTATTATTCTAAATGACAAAGAATGGCTGTGTATCATTGTTAACCGGAACCTTGCAGCAGCTTCTGCTGATTGTTTCCGTGTGACGTGACTAACATTATAACTAACATTATCTAACATTATCATACTTGAAAGAATTGCATTGAATATGACATATTGCTGTCAAATATTGTGTTGTGTTGTGTTAATAGCTGAGAGTTTAAAACCATTTGCAGCCGTACCAATTAATAATTTACTGTCAATATGTTTTAGCCAGTCATCTGTCAATTGTGTGACAGCTGTGCATGTTGAATAGCCAGATTCCAACAGATTCCAGCTGTTATCTTACAATGTTGTCTGACAGCTAGAAGATTTTCTGTGTGAGTACGAGAAATGGTCCAGATGTAGAAGCAGTGTCTGATTATCCTGCAATTACCTAGATATGGTACATGGAACTGTTGACTGTACTGGAACACAAATATGTGGTCTAAGTATAGACCAAACCTTGCATCTGGTAACAGAACTATTGCTGTCACATTTGCCACAAGTGAAAAGAATTCACTCTCATACCATCGTCCATAGTTTTCCCAAAAAAGAGCCACTGTCCACTACCTGCCCAACATAATGAGCATTTTGGAGAAATGGGCAGGTAAGCCTAAGGATATTTTTCTTTGGAGCTGGTGGAGACCAAACAAGAGTTGCTAGAGACAGGACAGGTCAACACAACTATAGCAGCAGATTAATGAAATGTTGACATAACATGAATGTTGCTTTTTAAGAGCTGGATCTTGTTCACAACTTCTTTCTCATATCATGTATTACCTATTATCCAAGGTGCCCCTACCTTAGCATATGGACCAGTGCTGGTATTCCTCCAGACTTAAATATGGCCAGCAGTCCCTCCCTCTGGTGTGATAAGCTGTGGAGCACACTGGCTGCGCAACGGGCCGTCTCCATGTCAGCTGCTGTTGTCATGACGCGCACAACTGCGCCCACTACTGGTGGGGACTGCACCAGTACCCGCCGACTTGCCTCTTTTCTGGTCAGCTGGTTGACTATCATGGCTGCCTTGTTCACCACAACCTAGATATATAGATTAGATAGATAGATTGATAGATAGATAGATTCTTAAGTGTCATTGTACATTCCTGCACAACGACATTTCTGTTTGTTAGCATTCCCATTTCACAGCAATGCAATAGACTAAGCATAAAAAATCAGTAAAATATGAATATTACAATTCAATAAGTATTGCAACAATAATAAAGTGACACAATGTACATGAAATATAATGTGAATTACAAGTATATATGTACCAGTACAGCTCAGACTTCAAGTAGAGCCTTTACAACCCTCGGGAAGGAGCCTGCTAGACGGACAGGTGTCAAAAAGATATTGTCCAGGCTGTGTGCAAACAGAGCTGATGTATATGCATATGACCATTTAGTTTTGCAGACTTGTACGCCTGAGTGTGTTACCATGCAATTCAGGTAAAATAGTTATATTTTACCGGATCCTCATCTGCCAGTAGCTTCGTGAGCTCTGGCACTGCTCTGGTTGCCAGCTCAGCATCGTCCTGGTAATTTATCAGGTGGACTATAGCTGTCTTTAGAAGCTGGGAGGGTTCAGCCAGTCGTTGTACATTGCTCTGCTGTGCAGGATCTGACTGGACAGGCATAGCTGCCTCCCCCTCTACCAGGGTCTCTGGGAACATCGCAGCCCTGACGCGCTGAGCCCGGGTAAGTGAGTACTGAGCATCTAAATCTGTCAAAGGTAGAGAGAGGCAGAGAGAGAGGATGAAAATATTTACAGGAAAAACTGAGAAACAAACAATACTAACAAAATAAAGGGGTCAGTGAGTCTGCATATAGCTGTCACAAATACATATACACACACACACACACACATTGTTGGGACTCACCTTGAGATAAACAATATCACCAAGTTTAAATTGCTTTGCATGACGTACACCATGAAATTATAAAGTGGGTTGACCAGGATAAATCACTTAAATGCTAAGTTAATGCTATGTCCTAAGAGACAGAAACACAACTGTGCATGTGTGTCTGTGAGAATGTACGTGCTACCTGACAAACAGGTTGCAGCTGCATGATTGATATATTTCATTGACAATCACAGTAACTTTTGAAACGGTTCTTTCCAAAATGCACATGTACAGATACCCTTGTTGGGCCTCCACCACGGGGTCAGACAAAGAAAAGCCTACATGCAAACCCTGAGGCCTGAACACGAGGTCACCTCCTTATGATTTTTGTGTGTGCGCCACCGTGAGTGAAAAGTAAGTTGTTTTGTCAGTCTACACCCAGACCTCGGGCTACAGACTACCATCCGTAGACAAAGGAACTGCTGCTCTCCTCTCACGGTTGCGGGACTGAGAGTCAGTCTCTCTTCTTCTTGCTTTCCTCCCTCTTTTACTAATACACACACACATCTAAACATCCATCCAATCACACACAGCTTGATATCCACCATCAAATTTGTGCGAGAGCAGAAATGCCTGCGCCCACTGGTTGGCGCTGTCTGCCATCGTTAACCGGGACATTGCAGCAGCTCCCCCGGTTGATTTTGTGTGATGTGGCTTTCCCCAGGAGCCATGCCATCTCGCCAAGTTAATAAATTCTATCTGTAGCTTTAAAGAGAACATATCTTGTTATTGTACATATTTTATTGTGATAGGTGGCTGATTGAGAGAGTCAAAGCTCAGATTTCACATCTTCACCGTTCACCTAATTGAACAACTGTTTATGAAGCAATGTTTAGTTTGGTTATTGGTCCAGGACTGTGGTGCCATGCATTATTAACTGAAGTTAATAATTTCTGATTTTATAAGTCAGACTCATGCTGTCACATCTCAAGTTCAGGTCAAGGAATTTTGTTCAGGAACAGTTGTCTCAACCATGTAGATTGGATTCTTTTTTAATTACAGCTACATTAAGAGGGAAATAGACCATAAAGCATTAGGGTGTGGCTCTGCACTTCTTCTTAATTGGTGGCCTTCTTTTTCTTCAGTGTGTGTTTAATCACTGGAGTGGAGTCAGGTGTGCAGGAGTGAGGCCTCCAGCTGACAGCAATTATCATTCTCTCTCTCTCTCTCTCTCTCTCTGTCTCTCCCTGTCACCCTCTCTCCCTCCCTCTCACTCGCTCTTCCTTCCTCCCCCCTTGCATGCGCTGATAAGAACCATCCTTCTTAAAAAACACAGTTTCACCCAGTTCTATGCATTTATACTGCATTTACTAACCATGCTCTGGATCTACTTTTGTTGGATATTCACCACGCAGTGCCTTCCAGAGTATGGATCGATATGAATTGAACTCAGTTCCATCTGCTCTGGGGTTCAACATCCAGTCATTTTTGCTAGCTTTTAGTATGTTTTCCACAACAGGGGCTCCACAACACTGTGCCCATATGGCTTTAATGTCCCCCAGGGCCAGCAATTTGCCAACAGTTTCTTTGTCAAAAACTCTGATTCATTTGTTTGCACCTTCATGGATATCGGGCAGCCGGCTGACCTACCCAGCGAGGTAGAATGTTTTCCATGGTACATAATGTCCTTCAGTTTCTTTAATTAATATTGGATATTGGCCGTCTGTATAGCGGTAAAGTTTTTTCATCAGGCATTTGGTCTTAGCCTAAAGTCATACATTTGACCCCTATGTTGTCCCCGTTGATTTTTTAGCAGGTTGGTTCACGTTACTGGCTAACTGTGCTTCCTCCAGGTAACATTTGTTTTTATGTAAGCTGTCTATTTCTTTCTCAATTTCTTGGATCACTGTGCGATTTTCCCCTCTTTGCAAGTCCATTTTTGTTTGGTCAAGTTCGAGCCAGTACGACGACCCCCCTGCACACTCATTATGTTTTGCATAACAGTCTAGCACATTTGGTTGTTTTCTTTCAGTGCTACAGTATATTGGGGGCATGGTTATGCCACTCTGTGGTGTTCGCTTTAACCCTGTTGACTGACTTCTGTTTATCTAAGAGTTCTCCTGGTTGCCTGCATTACTGTCCAGGACTGCATTACTATTAACATTATCATTTCTCATTTGAGTGTTTTCTTGTTTTCTTGAGCTATCATTAGGGTCACAATGGCTCAATGCAGCCTGTGGCAGCAAGTCAAAATCACCTGAAAAGTTCACGACCCCAGCCAGTGATGGATACACCCCTGATGGTTCCTGCTTGGAATTTTTGGAACACTTATTTTGTTTTTCTTTTAACTCAGTCGAACTTCTCTTCAAGAATTTCCTGTATTTTCCTCCTTCTTTTTTTAAACATGTTTAAAATTTTTATCTCCAAATCTCTTTTATCTTGCCTTTTCTTACCTTTGTCTTTTATTTTATGATCTTTGATTAGCCTTTCCATGTCCTCACACACTGACACATCGAACGTGCTATCCTTAGAACATGCAGAGGTCATTCCTTTTGTTTGGTTCTCCCATTTTTTAGAGATTTTCATAATTTGTTTCAAGTATTCCGGATACTTAGCCCCGATCAGGGCTGTTGGTACAACAGCTATTAACACTTTTAAACTGGTGTGAACTTATGTGATGTGAGAGGGGAAGAAAGAAAAAAAAGTTCTAAGTTTCTGTGCAGGACTTGGGAAAAGCACAAGAGAAGGGAAGCTATTTTTAGCTTTCTGCGTCTGTGTACTTTCCTCGGCCAGTTGCCAACTGAGTAGACTGTACTTGCACGCCCACACATACCAGTTACTCACTCCCACTGGCCACTCACACGAATCACACTTTACTAGGAGGAGCCTGGAAGCGTTCCTCTTTGCTCATTCACCATTTTCCTTTGACTTTAACTTTACTTTAACTCCTTCGATTCTGACTTAATAACTTCTTTTCTGCACCACAACCTGGCCTAAACACCTGACTCTGTTTATTCACTTCCAACGGTCTCCATAAAAACCATAAAACACTTCTCTCTCATCCATTCACTGACGCCCAGCTTTGCAGATCAACATACATTTATGCATTTTTCAAAACAACCACACATTGCAGATTTACCAAAATAAGACAGCTTGCATTATAACAAACCTTATGTTCATAGAATGGAGTTTTGCTCATGCAAAATACTTTCAGAATTTTAGAGTTGCTACAGTATATTCAGTCACACAGCGCACAAACAGGTTTGCTTTGTTTTTTGTTTTAATTTTGAAAGATCCACTGGAACCATGAAGATTTGAGCAGCACTCAATGTAATACTTTCACCCAGCACTTCTCTCTCTCACACACTTTATGCACACTTTTTCATTCTTTTTTCTTTCCTTTCAGATGCACTCACTTTTTTTTTTTTTTCACTCCATACACACACATACTGTCAGTCCAAGTCACGTCTGGTTAGTTGTCTTTGTCAGGGGAAATTATCTACATGTATTAGTCTATTATTTATTTTATGTCCTGATTCTCTGGGTTTTTTTTAAACCCACTTGGTTGTTCAAGAGATTTATGGGACTTGATTTTATCTTTAACCAAACAATTTACTGGGAGTGGGAGAACTGGCTGGCCAGACCAGCTCGCCCCTGTTATGACCTCAAATGTTTCTTCTGTTTGAACTTTTGGAATTTGGAAATTAGAGAGGTCTGAAATTCACTCTTAGCTCGGAGTTATACACAGATATTATAATTATAGTTTATTTAATTATAAATTGCCCCAATCCAGGGCTGATGATCTGACTGATTTTCTTGGAGGAAATTGAACTTCTAGGTCGCAGCTCACCTGCTTCTTTCTCTTTTCTTTCGTATTGCTACTGAAATGCATCTGTTAAGTTCAGCTCATTCCTTGACTAGTGGGTGAGGTATGATACTCCTGCACATATATATTTATTAATAAGTGAGTACAATTTGGGTTAGGGTTCCCCGGTTAAGAGTATTGCCGCCCAAAGACTTCATCATAGCCCCACCGATTTACAGCATAGCTCACGGTGCACTTCCCATCCCATTTAAATCCTCAGCCTGCGGTTATCACACGTACACAAACCAGGGGGCTCCCGGCGCCGGCTCTTCACTTATCAGACAGCGCTTCACTAAAATCTTTTCCACAGCACACAGCTCGAGCATCTCCAACTCCGACTGTGGTTGGACAGCTTAGCTTTTCTAACACACAACGTCCCTCCTTTCTCTCAGACAGCCTATCCAAGAACTAAGACTGGCCAGTCATACTGCCAGATATGTCCAATCAGCCAAAATGGAATTTATACCTACGTTGATCAAACTGCCAAAGGGCACCTTCCATGCTTCTCATAAATACATAACCATAATAACACAACACACACTTTTGCAGAAGAGTGTGTTGTGTTATTCGTGTGTCTCATATTGACGCATGAACAGAGACAAGGCCTCTGAACCTTTCTCCCATACTATCATAATTCCCTCCATGGTAAAATCTCTTTAGACCAGAAGTGTCAAACTAAAATGAGCACTCATCGCGTTGAACGGCCATATCAGTGTAATACAAAAAAGAACAGATATTTTACGATTTTGGAAGGAAAATCTTCTACTACGACAGCAAATATTACTTTTTCTACATCTCCTTTTAGCTCTTTGTGTCATCTGCTCACACCGTACAGCCCTTGACCTGTGTTCTTCCTGTTCACATCAAAAACCATACCTGCATTGCAATAATTTATTTTAAGTTTTTTTATTATTTAAATTTCTCAAAAAGTCATTACCTTAATTATTGTGGGGGTCAAAATAAATTAAAAAAGTAACCTCAGGGGCTGATTTACATTAATATTTTGACAGCGAGTCTTGGGTCAGAAGTGGGGGAGGGTCTGGGCATGTGGGAGTTTGAGACCCCTGCTTTAGAGTGGGTTCCTCTCAAAGTAGCCACTGCTTACTGTTTGTAGAAGAGTGGTCAGTTTTCCCACTGTGCCTGAAGCGCCCCTGTTGGCTCCACCCCTTTGACCTGTTCCCTAACCTCTTTGTTGCTGCTGTGGTGGGCTCTGTGGATGCATGTGGTCTACTGCCCAGGTAGGAAAGACCTAGGTTTTCTTTTCACAATTTGGACATAAACACATGGTAGTGTTGCCACCCAACAGCGGCAGACCGGTAACAAAGTCCAAGGAGATGTGAGACCAGGGCTGATGGGGCACTGGCAGGGGTTGCAGGTAGCTGGCCGGGGCCCGGCGGGAGGTCTTGTGCTGACTGCAGACTGGGCCGGCGTTGACAAAATTCTTGGTTTCTTCCTCCAAGGTGGCCTGCCATAACCATCGCTGCAGGACCTCCTTAATGCACAGAATACCAGGGTGGCACGTGAGCCGGGAGCTGTGGGCCCACTGCAGGACGTCGGCCCGTAACCCCTGAGGGACAAACAGGCGGTCGAGAGGACAGGAGCTGGGACCTGGCTGATTATTCCAAGGCGGCTTTGACCCGCTCCTCCATCTCCCAGGAGAAGGAAGCCACCAGACGGGGAACAGGGAGGATGGTGTCCGGGTTGGGGGCAATGTCCTCCTTCCCCATGAACTGGCGAGACAGGGCGTCAGGCTTGATGTTGCGGGAGCCCAGCCGATATGACAGGGAAAAGTTGAATCTGGTGAAGAATAAGGACCACCGGGCTTGCTGGGAGTTAAGTCTCTTGGCAAAACAGATGTACTCTAGGTTTTTATGGTCGGAATTACCAGGTACTCGTAATGTCCAGAGGGCGTGTTGAAAGCCGCCTTCCACTCGTCCCCCTCCCGGATTCGGACCAGATGATAGGCATTACGGAGATCCAGCTTGGAGAAGATAGTGGCCCCCTGAAGCAACTCAAAGGCAGAGGCAATGAGGGGCAGGGGGTAACGATTTTTGATCATTCAAGCCCCTGTAGGGACTCAGGGACTCAGGGCCCCAGCAGATGAGGAGGAGGGACGGATAATACCAGCAGCCAAGGCGTCATTGATGTACAGATCCATGGCCTCTCTTTCAGGTGCAGACAGGGAGTAGAGGCGACCCTTCAGGGGTGAGGTGCCGGGCAGGAGGTCGATGGCACAGTCGTATGGCCGATGAGGGGGCTGGGGCCCCCCGCAGACGGCCGGCGATCTGCCCCTGCCTGGCGTACCTCCCTCCTCCTCGCCTGGATGCGCCTGTCCAGCCTGGAAGTCAGTTCGATTAGGGCCATCAAGGGAGGAAGGGTGGTCAAACAAAACCAACTCATCCTTGATATACGGTGCTAGTCCATGGAGGAAGGCGTCACACTGGGCAGCAGCATTCCAGTCACTGAGGTGGGCCCGGGTCCGAAAGTCTATAGCATAATCTGCCACGGTCTGAGCCCCCTGTCTCAGGCCCATGAGTCCTCCAGTGGCGTCAGGTCCCAACGGAACAGGTCAGAAAACTTTACGTAGCTCTGTAGGCGAGGGTCGCTGCCTCTGAGGCGAGGGTCAGAAACAGGTAGTACAGTACAGTACAATCATCTGGCCAAAAAGATGGACCACACAGAGCCTGAGAGGATCAAGAATGCCATGTCCTCTCAAGGATCTCTGGTTGGACATCATAAAAGATCTTAAGGGAAATTATGGACACCCTTCACAACTTTACCACCAGTGTGCCTCAACTCTCCACTTATCTCTCCACACCAATGACTCCAGGCCTCGATCCATTTCCATCAGCTACTCCTCCTGCTCCAGCCCTTCCAGTTGCCTAATCAACCCCACCTCGTGAACCCATTATCTCCACACCTGTCAGATACTCAAGAGTGATAGAGCCATGCAGTCAGTTCTTCCACCAGTGTTCCCTTGTATTCAAGCAGCCTTTATCTTACTCAACTGACAAGCACAAGATAGCCTTCATTACTAGTTTACTGTCCAAGAAAGCATCAGCCTGGGCTGTGGCTATAGTTAAAAGTAACTCAACCATTATTCACCTTTCAGTCATTTAAGGAGGATTTTTTTGTGTGTTTTTTTTTTTTTTTTTGTGGGCTTAGTGGAGTTAATTGCTCTCACCATTCATCTAGCTTATCACCTCTGTGAGGGGCAAAGAAAGAGAGCAGATGCACACAGCACCCCCTTTCCTTCTTCTCTGACCGAGACTCTCTGGCAGCTTGCCTCTCGTGCAACTCCCCTCACAGGACCATTTTCGTCCAGTGTGTCTCTGAGAAGGAAGCTGAGAAGGATGAGGCTCAGTGCTTCTGAACGTCAGTGCCATGTCTACTTGAGGCTCTGTGTCTACTGAGGTGAGGCTGGCCACTTCCTAGCCAGCTGCTGGGCTTGGCCAAAAGAGCAGGCTCATCAGCAAATCGAGGGAAGCTCATGAGCCATACGTCTGTTTCATGTCCCTCAAACCACCTGTAACTTAAAGTCCTGGTCACAGGTTGCCTTTCTCCTCAAAGTGCTGATAGATTTTAGTGCTCCGAGCTCCAAGCAGAAACTGCATATTTTTTCCATTACTGGGAGACTCTTGTATCACAATTGGAGTTTTGTGCTAAGCCATCCCTTCCACGATCACACCCTCTCCTGATCCCCCTAAATCTGTCGATCTGAACTACGTTCCCACTGAGTACCGTGACTTTCAATAGGTCTTTAAAAAAGACAGTGCTCTGTCTCTGCCACCTCAAAGACCGTACGATTGCAGTACTGGCTTGCTCTCTGGCGCCCTCTACCTTCTAGAAAATTATATAATCTCTCCAGGCCTGAAAGGGAAGACATGGAGGCATACTGTATATCACTTGCTGCAGGACTCATTTGTCCATCCTCTTCACCATTGGGGCTGGGGCTTTTCTTTGTGGACAACCTTGAGACTATGGGAGCTGGAATGACCTTACAGTGAAGAACAAGTATCTCCTTCCACTCATTGAAAGACTAAATCAAGGCTGAAGGCAGAGCCAAAGACCCAGGTGAGCAACCCAATAAAACAAACTTCATTTACATTTACTCAGCCACTGTGACAGTTCATTAGACAGAGAAATTTATGGCAGAAAATTATTTGTTCTGAAGGGGGGAAAACAGCCACAAGCTGTGGTCACTGGGTGAGACACTGATCACATCATCAAAGCAGCATGAATAAATAGTTGCATATCCAACCGTGAATCTAAATCTATTCAATATAGTCAGTCAATCAGCAACAGGGCAAACAAAGAAACAAACCAATTATTAACCTCCGAACAACTTCCCGGTAATAGGAGTATGTAACATTATCTAAGGCCATTTAGTAGATGTAAAAGAAAGTTTGTGCAAAACAAAGGCGTAGTGAGATGATATGTGAAAGAAAAGAGCTTTGTGAACAAGTGAAACCAGATGATATGTGGGAAAAAATCTTACCTGTGGGGCTCTCCAATGTCCCAGCTTCTGTGTCTCCTCCTCCTCCAGTAGAGGCTATAGTGGGAGCTGTGCTGATGGTGTATTTCTTGCTGCTGCTGTACTCTGTGCTGCTCTCGTCGTCCTGCACTGTGGTGGCTCCTGATTGAATGCCAGAATCTGAGGCGTAGAAGGTCTGCTGCCACTCTGCCACCTTCACAACGCTGTTTGCCTCACTCACTACAAGGGAAACCATGCAGTTGACGTCATTTTATAATACTGCTGCCACTGCCACTGTTACTATTACTATACTTGTACAGGTGCAACTGCCACAAAAAAAAATAAATAAAGCTAGCTGCAATGTTGAGAAAACACTTACTTTGCATAGACATCATCTCTGTCCCCCAGTATCACTGCCTTGACTGACTTTCGACCTGCAGAGACAAAAAAGAATCATCAGGTCTATGGACAGGCTCACATACATAATCCAGACCAGCAGCATCCAAGACTTGTAGAGTTGGAGATGCTGTGACCCTTTGTCAAACCATCATAGTTTGATCATTGTCAAAGACTTTCAAATCCTCATTTGATAATTTTTCCTGCTTCAATACATCAACTTAAGGAAAAAAATCTTCACATACTGTCTAATATATCCTATACACTGTCAGTTTCCATGGTCACCATGGTAGTAATTTTTCTCACCTATCAATAGACCCTTTTTCACATGACGTCAGACAACTTCCATTTTGAAGCAAAGCAGCGTATCACTTTATTCGGTTTGAGCCTTTACACTGAAATTGCGGGAACGTCAGACAGAACTCAACTCAGTGTATTTTACTTCATGTGCTATAATATTTCTCTTGTAGTGTTCATCATCTTCATTTCCCTTGGTATTGTTAGCAATCGATGCCGTTAGGGAGCTGCCTTTTCGTGGGAAAGTACCGTAAAGACATGCATTATAACCAGCAGGCTAACAAAGCAGCAACTTCAGCTATAGACTTGATAATGCGCTGCAGCCAGGCAGTATTGTATGGATGGGTGGGGATTACACCTCCTAATATTCTGTGAATTTACTGTACAGGATGTCCACCTGATGTCGATGTAATTCATCTTTTCTCTCTCCCTGTTCTCCTTGGGTCCATCTCTCAACGGCATACTATCCATCATGGTACACTCAATGAGACCCTGCTACTGCTACTTTAATATGGAGAACAACCATGTGACAGGGCTCTGGCTGTTATTTGTATTGCTACATTCAATCTTTTATTGCTACATGTAGACCTATTGAAGGCCCAGGGTCTGGGTCCACAGTTCGCCACTGTCATTAAGCAGACTTCAGGTTGCAAAATTGGACACAGAGCCTTGAGACTAAAGTCCCTCAGTGTTTCCTCGGTGCTCCCTTGAGTGCAAGATAATAATAAAGTAGTGCATCATTTAAGTCCACTAGGTGTTTGATGGGCCTAGCTTTCTCCACTTATAATGGGATCCGATGAGACCTGAGTGCTATGCATCCAACCAACCACTTTTACATTTATGGGTCAGTGCCAGTGTGTGAATAACTCTCGACAACCAGTTACTGCTTTAACTTCACTCTCTAGTCAGCCATTCAATGTGGGGCCTATCATTTTAAGTCATACTCCTTGTGCATTAAGCTTTGAACATCAGCCATTCAGGTTTGATGCCCCCAGCCTCCACAGGGATGCCAAAACTCCTTTGGAGATGGGGGTTGAAGGCTTCTTGGACAGGGGCCTCCCCCAGATGTTCCTAGTTTACCCGCATTACTCATTAAGGGGTCTGGTCTGTTCAGGGGTCCCCCTTGCCACCTGACCTAACTTACCAACAGATGGTGATCAGTTGTGAGCTCTGCCCCTCTCTTTACCCGAGTGTGGTCTCAGGTCAGATTATATGATTACAAACTCAATCATTGACCTTAGGGTACACTTCTGAGTACCCTAGTGTTCGAACATGGTGTACATAATGGATAAATTGTGGCTAGCACAGAAGAATAATAATAGTACACCACTCAGGTTCAGATCAGGCTGATCATTGATCCCCCCTGTCTTCAAGCCGAAGGAGGTCACCCTCTGGTCCACTGAGGCAAACTTGTAACTGACTGAGTACCACACACCTGCCTGGTGCCTAACCCTAACCCTGACCCTTTCACCTCCTTCTCCTCTCCACAACACTTGGCATTGTTGGCAGGATGACTCTTTGGAACGGCTGAGACGTGTGTTCCTCTCTTTTTTCTTTCTTTTGTGTCATTGCTGATTTCAGCTTTTGTTTTATTGTGTGCCCTAATTTTATTGTTTTTTGTATGCAGATTGAAGAGCTTGGAGACAAAGCAGCGATGGCTCCTGGTGGATCTTCGTGAGAGTTTTGGGTGAGGTGTTTACTACAGGTCTGACTTTTGTGGAGCTGTTCCACTATAGTAACATGGCGCAGCTTTGTTCTCTCAGGTCTGTGTTTCGGAGGGTCCCAAGCAGGTTGTGCAGGCCCTACAACAGTGCCATTGTGGTAGCACGCAAGCCCATCAGGATAGTCCAGGGAAGGTGAAGGTCCGGGGTAAGAAAGTCTGGCGGATTCCTAGCAGCGTTGTGAAAATCGTGGCTACATGTTCTGAGCAGTACTCGGGCTCTATAGTACTGCTTGAACCCTTGGATGCTGTTTTGCCAGCTGGGTTGCTTGCTTCCCCAGCCTTGGTCAGAGTAATCAGGGGCACAGCCTATATACCTGTTGTTAATGTTGGCTCCACTGCTGTTGGCACACTGGACTTTGTCAGTGTCGTCAGCCTTCCTTCAGGGCTCACTGAGGTGCCATCAAGTGTGACGACCGTGGCTTCTCCTAGTGTGCAGTAGTAGGTAGAGAACACTGATTTGTCCACGTTATCTGTTGAGAATCAGCTGAGATTGAGCCTTTTGTACACCTTCTGGCTTGTTCAAGTGGAACAGAATGCCTTTTGGGCTCTGCAATGCACCAGCACCTTCCAGAGGTTAATGCAACATATCTTTGGGGCCCAACATCGCCAGTCCTTGCTGCTGTATCTTGTTGACATTGTCGTTTGGAGAGATTCAAAGTGGTACTAGGGTGGCTTCAACAGGAGGGCCTTAAACCCAAGCTCAGCAAATGTTCATTCTTCTAGAAAGAAGTGCATTACTTGGGTCATCTGATTTTTGGCAACGGTGTGTCTCCATAGATCCGAGTAAAGTTGAAGTGGTTTACAACTGGCCAAGTCCCACTACTGCCTTGGAGCTGCGTTCTTTTCTTGGTTTCACCAGTTTTTACCAGTAGTTTGTGGAGGGATTTGCCAAACTGGATAAGCCCCTCTGCATAAGGCTGTAGCTGCATGTGGTAGTGCAAAGACTGGTAAGAAGACTGATCAACGACTTATCAGTTGTTGGACTGATGAGTGCCAGCAGAGCTTTGAAACACTGAAGGCTAAGCACACCACTGCACCAGTGTTGGCATACGCAGACTTTGCCCTCCCATTCTCATTCTGGAGGTGGATGCAAGTCATGGTGGCTCTTTTCTAAGGTGCAGGCAGGCAAGGTGAGGCCAATAGCCTATGCTAGCCGAGGCTTAAGACCCACAGAAAGGAACATGGTGAACCACAGCTCCATGAAGTTTGAGTTCTTGGCCCTTAAGTGGGCCATGACAGAGAAGTTAAGAGAGTGCTTGTTGGGTAATAAGTGTGCTGTATATACTGATAACAACCTGCTCAGTCATTTGTCCTCTGCCATACTGGCAGCCACTGAACAGAGGGAGCACAGCGAGCCTCTTTCAACTTTGAGATCAAGTACTGGTCGGGCAGGAGTAACACCAATGCGGACGCTCTTTCTGGTCAGCATCCGCCCGGCCCCCTAGGATGTGGAGGAGGCAGAAGCGGCATCCCAGCCATGAGGTGCAGGCACGGCTGTCCCTGTCTACGCTTGTTCTGCTTTGACAGTGGGACCACCTAGTTGAGAGAGATGATATCTTGTACCATAAAGTGTTTCGGCGCTGAAGCCGGGTTCCAGCTGTTGTTGCCTGGTGTTTTCATTAGGGAGGTTATGTTCCAAATTCATCAGGAGCATGGGCACCAGGGAGCGGAGCAAACACTGGCCCTCCTACGGTCCTGATGCTACTGGCCTGGTATGTCCTCTGATGTGGCCCGATGGTGTCCACCCAAGGGCTCATGGCTTCATGGGACATTTTTGGCTTCAAGCCCTTATTAAATCCTTGCCCTTGACTACACTACTCTAGAGCCTGCCCAGAATGGTGTAGCGAGCGTCTTGATCCTGACGGATGTTTTTAGTAAATATACAGTTGCTGTCCCTACCAGGGATCAGTGTGCTGCTACTGTGGCCAAGAGTGGTTTTACAAGTTTGGCGTCCCTGCTGGTTTGCATTCCGACCAGGGCCATAACTTTGAAAGCTCTCTCCTGCAGCAGTTGTGCAACTTGTATGGCATTGGAAAATTGCGCACTACCCCATACCACCCCAAAGGCAATGGCGGTTTAACCAGATGCTCCACAATTTGCTTTGCAAGCTGCCAGTGTCCCAAAAAGGGGATTGGCATGCGTGTCTGCCCCATGTCCTCTATTGTTACAACACAACTCCCCATTAGTCCACAGGAGAGTCTCCCTTTTTCTTAATGTTCGGTCAGGAATCCAGACTGCCAATAGATTTTTTGTTGGGTACAGTTGAGAGTCCTGTAGGTGGGTCTGTTAATGAGTGTTCAAAAGCATCAAGCTTGACTGTAGGTAGCATTTGAAGGTGCTAGGGAACGCTTGGGCTGCTGATCACCGAAAGAGAGCCCATGACCAGCATGACAGAAATGTGCCACTGAGTGAAGTGCAGTTGGTATTCTTGTGAGACTTCAGTGCAAGGGGGACCCATAAGACCTGAGATATTTTTCTGATCAAGTGTTGAGGGTACCCAAGGAGGGTAGCTCAATGTACACTATTGTGCTAGTGGATGACGAGACCAAGGTGTTACAACCTCTCTGAAAAACTGGCTCAAATAGGGGTGCAACATATGAAAAGGGACACTCCACACAAAAGGGTTACCAATGTCAAAGATCATTTATTGCAAATGAGTTAAGAAAAAAAGCAAAATACCCATGAAAAGACACAGGATGGGGATCTCAACAGAAATAAACAAAAGAAGGAGAATCGCTGGGCCAACCATGCAGTGGGCCGTTGCACCCAGCTATCCCCTCTAAACTATCAAAAATAGAGAAAAAGATAACTAAACCTAAATGACAAAAGAAAATTGAAAACTTAACCAATGAAGAGCCCCAAACTAAACTAAAATAACAAACAAGGTAACCAAGGAATCCCCCAGCACAAAAACCTGCAGGGAAAACAAAAGGGCAGCAGCTCAAAAAGGTGAGAGAGAGTGAGAGAGAGAATCCTTCCCTCTCCTGAAATAGGTCAGGTAATGGGGATTGCCATTAGGTGTGTCTACAACAAAAGCAAAAGGTGAAGGAGACAGGGAGGAAATACTGTGACGCTGCCCCCATCTGGGGCCCCCTCGTAACACAAGGTCAAACAGGTCCACCATACCATGCTAAAGGCTGTCCTTGGAGTGGACTTGCCTCATCATGCCTCTTCCCATAACTCGCCACCTGTAGAAGGGCCGCCTCCTGAAGAGGAGTGTTCGTTTGAGTATGACTTGCTTGTTCTTGGCCAGAAACCTTCTTTGGCCACTTCTGCCTTTCCCTCTGCCAGGCCTGCCACGACCATGTTCTGGCTGTCTGTGCCGCCATCAGACCCAGACTCTTCTCAGTCTGGCCCTTTAATAGTTCCACCTGTGAGAGCATTGACATCTTCAACTCCTCATTTGGTCAGATGAGGTTATGGTGAAAAAAATGACATCAAAGAAGGGAAGGTAAAAAATTTTTAATGGTGAAATATAAAGGTAAAATAAAAAAGTCGTCAAAAACCCTAACTTTACTCCAGAATTCAACTTAGCTTTTACCGCATAACAGTTAGCTTGTAAATGGCCCTTTTTGTTGCAGTAGTTACAGGCTCTTTCCTCTCGACTACGACCACCATGATCATTCGTAGCCTCACATGCCATCCCTTTAGCGAAACTCCCTACCAGATGTAACTCTGAACGTGCACCCTCCCCATAGCAGTGTCCCTATGAGCATATGGACACTGGCTAAACAAACGTTTAGCCAGTGTCATTTTAAACAAACACTACCTTACATTAAGGGCAAAGGGTTAGTGGCACTTAGGTGTACAGCAATCAAACAACCAAAAAAAAAAAAAAAAAAAAAAATCAAAACACCAAGTTGAATTTGACATGACCTGGCTCAAAGGCCATATCAAAAAGGAGAAAGCACATGGGTTTGTCAGGCTTTAAAATAAAATATTCAGTTTATTTAACTCACCCTCAAATGAACGGAATGAGCAACAAAGGAATACATTTGAGGTGTGGCAATCAGTTGTCAGTGGTATAGTGGAAAATGTGCTGCAAAGATACCTAAGAACAAAGCATTAACGTCAATAATCAAAATGTGCTGCTGTCCTCAGGGAGCCAGAGACCAAATGAGAGAGACGGGAAATACACACAGAGACATACAAACCCATTTCACAATTTCAGTTGTAAATACTCGTGTGTGTGTGTGTCTGTGTCTAGGCATGGCTTCAAACTTAGCAGGGCTGTAGCACAGGGAAGTGCACCTTGAAGTTTTTTAGAATTAACTGACCACTAGGGAGAGATCCTGAATGTGGAGGGTAATAAGAACACTGCCATCAACAGGACTTATAACCTTTACAGAGAAAGTAGTATTGTAGTGCAGGGAAGGTAAATGTATTTGCAGAGATGGCACATGCTAGCAGGCAAGGTCAAGACGCAGATTTAGGTTCAGAGAGAAACCCATTCTATGCATCTTTTATTGAGTTGTGTGTGATCTGTGAAGTACTTTAAGTGGATAAGCTGTAAATTCAAATTGTAAAATCAAAATTTTGTTATTTTAAATGTGTTTTGGCAGATCTGGGTGTAGAATGCAGCAGACAGACACAGATCTGTTTCCCATTTAGATATTGGTAGATGCATAGAATGAGTGCTTGAGAGTAACTTAAATATTTTAAAGAGGTTTTTCTTCTTTTTTGGACAGAGCTTTGTGATATTAATGACAAATTATGGAGGTTGTATGGTATTCTGGAACATTGGAATTTTCTTCTTAATTGTCTTTATCACGTTCATGTTCAAGAGTACACAAGGACACAATGAAATTTTGCACACTCCCAGCTTAAAAGAACTCTTAAGAGAGATAAAAGTGGAGATAAAATGCAGCTTAGTGCAAGTCCAGTCTATGAAAAGTTCTGAATGTGTGATTGTTTTACTGCTGAGAACTGGTGATCTGTTTGATTGTCAGTAGGGTGTGTGTGGATTCTGTAGGGGGGTGGGATGTGAATGTTTCACAGCAGGGGGGCGATTGCTTTCACAGCCCTGGTGAAGAAGCTGAAGAAGCTGTTCTGTTTGTTTTTATTTCAATGTTCCTGTACGCTTTCCTGATGGAAGCAGTACAAACAATGCATTGCCCGGGTGTGTAGCATCTGTGACAATGTGCCCTTTTCTGGACTCGGGAAGTGTAAACTGAGTCCAGATCTGGTAGATGTCAGCCTGCAATCCCCTGCGCTGTCGTTATCACCCGGGCGAGGTCTTTCCTGCCCTGTGCTGTCCAGCTACCGTACCACAATGTCACACTGAGAGACAGGATAAATCAAATCAAATCAAATTAGATAGCGCCAAATCATAACAAAGTTACATCAAAGCACTTTACATATAGAGCAGGTCTAGACCAAACTCTTCATAAAATTATTTAAAGAGACCCAACAGATCCCCCCATGAGCAAGCACTTGGTGACAGTGGCAAAGAAAAACTTCCTTTAAGAGGCAGAAACCTCGGGCAGAATCAGGCACAGGGGGGGCGGCCATCTGCCTCGACTGGTTGGAGTGAGAGTGGGAGAGAGAGAAAGGGAGAGGAAGAAAGAGAGAGAGAGTGAGAGAGGCTTGTCGTGGGTGTAGGCGGGAACATGATGCTGCATGAAATTCATGGAGATAAGCTGTAGTATGGAATTCATGATGAGTCACCACCTGCAGGATGAGGACAGGGGGAGAGAGGAGAGGAGCTGGGAGAGACAGAGACTTTGGGAGAATATGGATAGTAAATGCAGTACACATGCTTAGAACTGGGAGAAACAAGGATTTTTAAGAAGCATGGTTCTTATCAGCACATGCAAGGGAGAGGGAGGGGGGGGAGAGAGAGAGAGAGAGAGAGAGAGAGAGAGAGAGATGCTCAGTCCTTCCCCAGCAGTCTAAGCCAATAGAAGCATAGCTAAAGACTAAGACTTTTTAACTATAAGCTCTGTCATACAAAAATGTTTTAAGCCTGATCTTGAAAATTGCTAGAGTCCACCCCCTGGACCGATACTGGAAGTTGGTTTCATAGAAGAGGAACCTGATAAACCTCAGGCTTCTTAGCAATTACGTTTGTTTTCTGTAAATCTGAAGCTAACCAACTCTTCTATGGTGTCTAGTTCCTGTATCCTGCTTCAGTCCTCACCTGCCCGTCTGGAAACTCCACAGCCTGGATCCACACTGGCTGTCAGCACCTCTTACTGGTTCCTACCAAAACCTGCTGTCTGGCTCCATTCCTCCCATCTACCGGCCCAATTCAGTACTCACCTGCTCGTCTGGAAACTCCACAGCCCGGATTCACCTTTGCCGTCTGCACCCATTACTGGTTCCTATGCAATAAAACTGTGATTCTCATCTTATTCAGTGTCCTGAGTCTACATCTTGGATAGGATAGCATATAGACATGATTGAAAAACACTTTTTATGAAATATCTATATACAGTATATTATTATCATGGCCTTTTTATTATTGAATGAAGGAGATACACTGGGGTTGTGAACTTTGTGGTTTGTGTCTGTTCTCCTTTCTCTTGCACAGAAAACAGGGACCATCAACAGCTGCTAGGGGCTGATCGCAGGAAAGGAGCCAGATAATACGAAGAGGAAGTGTGCAACCCAGAGAAGACTACACCCACATACCTCATTTCCTTCCTGTAACCATAACATAAGCTGGACCAGGGAAAGCTAGAGCATCAGAGTTCATGAACTGATGCTGGAGTTGTCTGCTGGTCAGGGAAACATCTGATCAGTCTGGATGGCATTACTTTGGCTTCCAGCTCCACTGTAAGAACCCTTGGTGTAACCTTTGACCAGGACATGTCCTTTGTCCCTCACATAAAACAAGTCAGTAGGGCAGCTTTCTTCCACCTGAGAAACATTAGGAAAATCAGAAACATCCTCTCTCAGCATGATGCAGAAAAACTAGTCCATACATTTGTAACTTCAAGGCTGGACTACTGTAACTCATTACTATCTGGATGTCCAAACAAATCTCTGAAAGGCCTTCAGTTGATACAGAACACTGTTGCACGAATATTAATAGGAACTCCTGTGTTAGCTGCTCTTCATTGGCTGCCAGTAAAATATAGAGTAGAATTTAAAATCCTTGTGTTACCTTTTAAAGCTCTCAATGGCCAAGCTCCATCATATCTCACAGAGCTCATAGTTCCTTACTGTCCTAGTAGGCCACTCCGCTCTTGAGATGGAGGTTTACTTGTGGTTCCTAGAGTCTCCTAGAGTAAAGCTGGAGGTAGATCTTTCAGTTATCAGGCTCCTCTTCTATGGAACCAACTTCCAGTATCGGTCCAGGGGGCAGACTCTTTAACTTTTTAACTATAAGCTCTGTCATACAGAAAAGTTTTAAGCCTGGTCTTGAAAATTGCTAAAGTTCACTTATTCCTTACCTATGCTGCTATAGGCTTAGACTGCTGGGGGAAGCACTGAGCACCTCTTTCTGTGGTAGTGAATCAGGTGGTGAATCATCGCTACCCCATGTTCCTGCAACACCTGCTGCTCCTATGTCTCTGTGAACTTCATGCAGCATAATTTTCCTGCCTACACCTGTATTGAATATCCCCTCCTGCAGCTCTCATTCTCTCCCTACTCTGCCCAACTTTGCTTTACATTTTAGTATTCATATTTAAATTATTATAATTACTTTATTAACTTTATTTCTCAACTTGGGCCAAACAGCCATTAGCCACAGCTCATAAAAAGATGTACTTTTTTAAATGTAATACAATTTACATCAAGGAAATAACTATTATAGGAGCGTTTTTTAGGCTCAGGGAGCCATTATTGTGACACATTAGTCCAAAGAGGAGGCTACAAAACCACATGTATGCTAACATGGGAACAATTATCTTGGTCCGTCAGTCCGCAGGCATTGTCACCAGCCTCCATGAAACATTGAAGAGATCTGTCAGCTGTGGGGGAAATCTGAACTGTGAGACCCCAAATGCCTTGTTTTCTTTAGACATATGGCTCCCAACTAACCTCTTTGACCGATTAGCCTAGCTTCATTTGTGAAGATCCTGTGGAGATAGCCAGGAAGTGGCATTTGGCACCTGAGGTCATAAACATGACAGGACAGGAAGGGAATACTATTCATGACTCCCTCTCAGGGAAACAGTTGACAAAGGAATATCAACACCATTTGCTCTCCCCAGAGGTTAGACGTATAAAGCTGAACTCAAGTCACAGGGTAACTGTCAGACTTCTCTTACCCACCTGGGGGAACAAACTCTGTCCCTACTTAGCTGACTAGTTAGATATGACTCAGATTGCAACATAAAACAAACACAAATAAGCACAAGTCAGTTTTGTGTTTTGTTTAATGTTTTTTTGTATCAAATCTTTCAAGCTTGGCGGTGTTGAGCATATTCATTTTCTCAACTTGGAAAAAGGAAATTGTCACCACAAACTCCGGGCAAGAATGGCAAGAATGCAGACAAGGCAACCCTGCCTTCAGACTCTGCCTTCTCCTTGGTTGGCATGTTGCTTTGGTCTCCTGACTTAATCAAAGTACTCTATCAGCAACTGACAGTAAACTCAGTGCAAGTAAGCAACTCTCCTCCTCTGCAAGATAAAACAGGAAGTCCAGCCACTTGTCTCTCTCCATGGCAATATTGGAAAACATCAAAGAAATTCTGTTTACATCCCATAACTGGCAGATACCCAATTAAAAAAGATTCATCCAGTGCAAGTGTTTACCTTGACTCTGCATATATGTCACAGCTGGATAGATTACAGACTCCTTGGAGCAGTGGTTCTGTGTAGTACTGTGTTGAAAAATTTACATATGGTGGTTGTATATCATAGTTATTAAGTAGTTTGTCTGTTCTTCACATGTTCATTTGGGCCATGTGGAGAATTTTACATGTAGGCAAGCAAAGCCCAACCTGCCAAATCCAATATTTTTTTGCCTCAGTGTAGTAGACCATTCCTGATACATTCAACAATATCATGCTCATTGATTTTCTCTCTCTCTTTTGTTAATCCTGTGTTGTGTATGACGGCACCAACCAGTTTTAGGGTTTAAATATATAAATATATATATAAGTACTAAATAAGTTTGTTTATTGCATCAAGACTTTTTGACTTTGTCAGGAACTTCTATTTAAACGAAACAAAATAAAAAAAAATCTATTTTACTAAATTATAAGATTCTCTGTTGAAAATTAGGACCTTTATAGTATTAGTGTCAGTTTTGACCCAGTTATAATATTATAAAACAATAATAAGTGCCAAACTGAAGTCATAAACACATGATCAGCCAACAGCCCATAGGCAGCTCCTCTTCCAACCACTTAAGCTTCAGTTAGAGGCTTCTCTCTTTTCCTTTTTGACAAACCAAAGACGTACATGTCCAGACATGTAAGGCCAGTACAATTTAGAGCTGGTGACTTGCAGAGCACAGTTTAAAGCATGCAATGAGAAGAATATTTACTGTAAGACAAGCTCTGGATCATATCTTTAACAATGAGGTCCTCAAGTTTTGCCCGCTACGTAATGTGCCCTACGCTCTTTGACCTAAAGAGGAGGCAGAACTGACACACCTCACTGAGCTCGGCATGATCTTACCAGTGGAGCATAGTGACTGGAGAGAAGGAATGTGCCATTGCTCCAGCACCCACTAACATCAGCCAACTACTTTCTTTCCTTGTGATGTGATTGTGTTAACTATTATGGAGGGTTTATTCCTAATTTACAGTTGCTCCTGGCTGAATTTGGTCATATTTGTGCATGATTCTCACATGATTCATGCGTCAGTCACACATCTTCTTAGATGTGTGAATCGATGTGTGACATTGCAATGTGCTCACACAACCACAAGGGGGTGTAGTGAGTAAGAGGATGTCTTATGGTATAAGACAGCAGCATGGAGCAGTGAACATGAACAGGGGGGAGGCAGAGTTGCTCCGGAAGAAAGCAGCAAAGGAGTTGCAATGCCAGTGTTTCAGTTTCACCGTACAATAACAATAAAAATAATATTGCATTGTATAGTCACAACGTAGTACGGTCACCCATTAAACCGAAACGCCAGGTCAACTGATGCTGTGTTGTGAGCTAGAGAGAGAATGGGGAGAGGAAGTGGTGAATCAGATCAATAAAACCTTATTTTCCAGTTGTTTCACAGCGATTATGGTCATCAGCACAAATAAACTCCCCACACACTCAACCCTGGTGTGCTTTTACAGGGTTAACAGCACACTGAAGCAACATTTTGCTGGCTTGGTCAGTTCAGTGTAAAAAACAAAGGCTTTGTGCGCTTCATGAGCTTCATGTGTCTTATTTCGATTTGTTCAATAAACCAACTCTGATCCTGATCCACTTCAAAGTCATTATGAAGTCAAGTCTTCCTGAAAGACTAAAATACTTCTAGTGATAAGACATTTTTTCAGTATGCTAATGACAGTCACAACAATTTAGGATTATGAACTAAACAAAAGGAGGTGTGACGGTTTTTTCTTTGTGTGTGTGTGTTTGTGAATGACAATGGCAGAGAGGAAGGAGGAGGGTAACAAGTAGGACAGGAGAGTCGGAAAACGTGCATTGGCCCGAGCATTACCTCAGGCTGCCTATTGAAACTGTCCAGTCGTTGGATGAGATGGGGGAGTTTATGTGTTAAACAACCACCCATCACATTTTTTTTATGTTTTATATTTTTGGTACAATAATTCAGGTTGGGATCATTTCACCAGTTAACAAATCTTAAAAAAAAAAACATAAAAACAAACAAACAAATCCTAAAAACCCTGATATTGTTACAGCCATGGACATATTGTGTTCTGTATTCTGTACCTGGTTTTGACTGGTTTTTGGTTTGGTGACAAAGTTTGTGTTTTTACTCCTTTTATGTTGTGTCCCTGCTCCCCTAGGCTGGGGCATAAAAATAGCCATATTTAAACTATGGAGTTTATTTGTGATGTTGAATGTAACCGCTGTACGTAAGAAAAATAAGGTTTTATTGATCTGATTCACCGACTTTCTTTCTGGTTAGTGGGTTAGGGATGGTTGTTTACTCTCCTCGGCTTTAATGAAATCTATTAGCTTACATTAGCACCTCCTTAAGTACAGTAGCCTTCTGTACATTGTCAGGCAAAAGACGAGCCCTGCCCCCTCCATTCACAGCAGTTCAGCTTGGAGTCACCTCTTTGTCTGTTCTGTTTGTCTGGTTCGAAATGAAGCACTCTCACTCACACACACACACACGTGTGCATGCAAGCAGCTTTATCATTCCTAGAATTGTTTTGTAACTTGTAAAACTTTTTCGTTGAGTAAAAATCCCCTCTGAATTAAGGAACTGCTCAGAATAACTTCTTGTCAACAAATTTGCTTGTATGGACTTTGAAACTTCTGTAGATTGTGCATGGTTGTTTCTCTCCACTTAGCCATGGCTGCCGTGAGAAAGGAAAATCCCAACCTCAGAAGTCTTGTAATATAACTTTCCAGGCTATAGATTAATTATTCATATCAGATATATTATATTTAAGCAGCAGACAGTCAGGTACAGGGTCACAGGGGTGGACTGAGACAATAATTCAGGTCGGCAATTTTTATTTTACCAGTTAAATGTTCCAAACCATTAATAAAAAAAAAAAAATCCATATTTTAACTCTGAAACAAAGAAAGCACAAGTCATAGGATTAAACACTTTAAACGGAACCAACAAAAGCAGCATAAAGGTGCTGCTGTGTTTCAAATAACATGATGCAGACATTTTGCCAGTTTGAGATGGGTTTAGGGGTTTATTGATTTCATTCACCTGCGTTTTTTTTTTTCGTTTTTTTTTTTTTTTTTTACTGTTAGCGGTCCCTCTCTTCATTTAGTCTCTAGCTCTCTCAATGACAGTTGCTGATAACAGCGTTCACAGCGCCACTCTCCATTGCAGCTACAATATGGTCACACGTGGAATTGTGACAGAATCGTTTGACTTGCATTTCAGTACTATGCTTCCACCTAGTGGCTACAGTTGTGATGTACACATAGCGTGAATCAAATCAAATTTATTTGTATAACATCAAATAATAAAGTTACATCAAGGCACTTTTTATAAAGAGTTTGGTCTAGACCTGCTCTATATAAAAGAGACCCAACAGATCCCTAATGAGCAAGCACTTGGCAACAGTGGCAAGGAAAAACTTCCTTTAAGAGGCAGAACCAGGCTCAGGGGGGGCGGCCATGTGCCTTGACCAAACTCAGAGATGCTGAACAAAGTCGGCAATTTGGAGAGCTGTTTGTGAAGAAATAACCTCAGAATTTACGGGGTGCCAGCTGGCCCTGGCCCTGTCGGAGGGAATCGTTTCCTCTGTCGCGATATGGTGTTGTGTTGCAGGTGAGGACGCAAATGCAGGAGCCAGACTCGGTATAGGTGAAAACTTAAAATACTTTTATTAGGAAAATAAAAACTACACGAGTAAACAAAATAACACAAGTGAACAGGCAGAAGGAGGGAAGGCAGGCCAAAACACCAGCAAGAATAAAAGAGACACGTGACAAGGATGTCATGTGGACTAAACAGAAAACAGGACTTAAATACACAGTGACTAGACAAGACACAGGTGATCCACATTAGGGAAGGGAAAGCAATCAACAGGGGATAACGACCAGGAAGTAAAGTAATGGGGAACAAGACAGAACCAGGACTTTAAAATAAGACAGGAACTGACACAGACCAAAGACTAGACACCAGACAGAACTCAAAACAGACAGAAAAAACTCAAACCCCGACATAGAACCAAAACCATGACACACAGTGTAAATTTGGATAATGATGCAATAATCAGAACCATAACCAAAGCCTACAACACAAATAAATTCTGAATAATTTCTACAATATATGGGCAACTAATGGAGGCAAGAGGGAATACTACATCATATATAAAACTGAAGTGGGAGAGACAGCTGTGTGTGAACATCTCGGAAGATGAATGGTCACATATTTGGAAAACACAGTCAACTACATCATCAAATGTTTGGAGATTACATTGTTGGAAAAACTTAATTATATTCTTGATAGCACCTAAAATTAGGAAAGAATATATTACATTATCACAGCCATGTTGGAGAAACTGGAGATATAAATGTGGACCATTCACATGTGTTCTGGCTCTGTCCTAAAATCACACCCGGTCATAGGTATAATTTTGAGTTACAGTGTATCTAAGTCATGTACATTATTATATCTTAGTATCATGACAGGGAATGTTGTGTTAAAAGATGACAAATATATAATGAAAATTATGTAAGAAGCCTGTAAAAAGGCAATCACAAGAAAGTGGCAAAAGCCAGACTCCAGCCAAAATACATATTATGGAACAACTGACTCATACAGACTCAAGAGGATCAGTGCTGCCGGAAGTGGGAGAAATGGACTGAATACATAACGACAGCAGGACCATCACACTGGAACAAACAGGAACAAATCAAACCAAATCAAATCAGATTTATTTGTATACCGCCAAGTCATAACAAAGTTACAAGGCACTTTACATATAGAGCAGGTCTCGACCAAACTCTTTATAAATTTATTTAAAGAGACCCAACAGATCCCCAATGACCAAGCACCTGGCGACAGTGGCAAGGAAAAACTTCCTTTAAGAGGCAGAACCAGGCTCAGGGGGGGCGGCCATGTGCCTCGAACCAGTTGGGTGGGGGGGGAGAGAGAGAGAGAGAGAGAGAGAGAGAGAGAGAGAGAGATAGGCATGGGGGGGGTTGTAGGCAGGAACATGTTGCTGCATGAAGTTCATGTTGAACTGTAGTACAGAATTCATGAAATATGGGACCAGCAGGTGTTGCAGGAACAAACTGTAGAAGCATGGTGATCCAACATGTTCTTTTTCCAATGTTTGTTTTTTATTTGTTATGTGTAACGTTTAATGTAAATACACTGCTAAAGAAGAAAACAATGAAAAGAAAGTATCAAAAAAAGTTTATGCTTCTCACTGACCATCGTCTGCTCACCTCCATTCTGAGTCCAAAAAAAAAGTACCCCACCTTTGGCTGCAACCCGGATGCAGCGTTGGGTGCTCCTCCTATCAATACATGACTACGCCATTGAAAATAGGAAGGCGGTGCTATACGATGGACTTTCTTGGCTCCCACTTCCCCAAACTCATGAAGAGAAAGAAGATACTCTACATGCGTTCTACACAGCCCAACTGGACACAGGCGCAACACAATGGCGGACCCTGCGCTATTTTGCATCTTGGAGATGGTCACTACGGTTCAGTTTCCATCTATGAAAGACTCTGGTGATGAGCTGTCAGCATTCCTGCTTCGTAAACATGATCTCACGGTGTAGCAAGGATGCCTCATGTGGGGCATATGTGTGACCATACCACCCAAACCCTATGTTTTGAGAGAGCTTCACACAGCACACCCGGATGTAGTGAGGATGAAAAGTCTGGCTCAGAGCCACGTCTGGTTGCCTGGCTGCAATTCCCAATTAGAGCTCCAGGTTAAATCCTGCCCCTCCTGTCAGCAGGTGCAGAAACGGCCAGGTCTTGCACCTCTACACCTTCTAGTTCGTGGGAATAGATTTATGTGGACTTTGCAGACGCGGACACATGTACCTGGTGGCTGTGAATACACACTCCAAATGGCAAGCAAGACCGTTCAACTACTGAGGGGCCTCTGCGGTTTTCACAGCATCCCTTACATTCTTGTATGTGACGATGGCCCCCAGTTCTGTTCAGAGTAGCTTGCCACGTTTTAGAAGGCTAATGGTGTTTAGCACATCCGCTCTGCACCATACCATGCTGCTTCCAACAGGCTGGCCAAACATTTTGTGCAGACTTTAAAACATGCCTTGAAAGCTTCCAGAGGCACTGCACATGTGCAGGAGCAGCTGGACACATTCCTCTAATGCATTGCAACACCCCTCTGTCACGGGAAAAACACAGACGAAGTGTTGCAGGATTGGACCAAAATGCAGGAGCCAGAAATCAGGTAGGTGATGTTGAGAGAAACTTTCATCTGAACCAAAATTACAACATAAACTGAACAAGAAAGCACAGACAGCGCATGGCCAAAGCGACTTAAATACACAGTGCTAGACAATACACAGGTGATCCACATTAGGGCAGGGAAAGCAATCAACATGGGACACAACCAGGAAGTAAAGTGACGGGAACACAAAAGAATGAGGACAAGGCAATTTCCGCCTGTTTTGATATCGCTGCAAATAAAGCTTTATAACTTCAGAAGTACCAATCCCAGAACTATGGCTGATGGCTTAAATGAAAGAAGACATCTGTACCTTTACATTTATTGAATATTGAATTGAGTCATTCTCTAAAAAATAGGGCCATGAAAAAACTATAGATTTTTTGTGAAAACAGTGATATCTCAAAATTTTCACTATGAAACTTTACATATATGTTTCACACACTCCCTGTCCACATGTGTACCAAATTTTAGGTTGATAGGTAAAACTACTGAGGAACTATAGAGTTTTTACCAAACAGTGTCCCTTGGCAATCTCCTGTGTGCCAAACCTATCCAAAATGGTCCAATTTGGCTAAAATTCACACTGCAAGATTTCAGTGATATACAAATTTTTTTTAACAGATAACCTTTTGGGGCCAATCACAGACATGACTGCTTTTAGGAACACCAGTTACAAAAGTTAAATTTCATTTGAAAATTGCATTTATAGGGCTGAATATATGGTGTCCAGAACCTATCCAAACACGAATTTGATCTATTTTTGCCTGTTTTATGTTGTTATTTTGAAGCTTTATAACTCCAGACGTAAACCCACAACTATCAGGGATGGCTGGAATTAACAAAGACCTTCGAAATATGAACTTATTAAATTTCCTGTACTGTCTTTTATTATACATTTCATAGTTACATTAAAACTTGGGGCAGTGAAAACACACTTTGAGTCGAAATGTCCATTGTTTACTTGTTGACACGGAGAGGAGAGCTAACAAAGGGACCAGCTGGCTGCAGGCGGCCGTCGTCAACGTCGCCGTCCTTTTCGTCCTTACTGTACAACATTTGCAGCAGCTCTGTCAGTGTAAACACCATATTCTCCATGTTGGTGTAAAAAAGTGTCAAACTTCTCCACGACAATAACAAAAACGATAAAACGACGGTAAAAAGCCATTACACACCGAGTTAAAGGGACATCCGGGCCGTCTGGGTGCGTCACTGGGTCGGTCACTGTGTGTGCATCACTGCGGCTCTGGTCCCGTTACGCAGCCCTTATTTGGGGGGAAAAACAGCCCAATCAGGAATTGTTATACGTCAGAGGAAACCTCAGGGCCTCTGCTATTGGAGGGAAAGTTTGCTTTCATCGTGATTTTGATTGACAGGAGACGCTGCATGCCCGTAGTAGATGCGCAGTCTGACAACCTTTAAATTAGCACTTGGCCAGAGGGGAAAAAAGACAAAATGTCAGATTAACTGGATAGGATGGATAAAATTGAACCGCAGATTATTGTTGGGCACATCTTCAGCTTTAAAATGAGGGCAAGCTTGTGGTTTTATTCAATGTTTTAGTGGAGGGTTTGATTGAAGAATGTTCTTATTTCATGGCGACAGAAAATGACGTGCGACTTTTTTTATTTTTGGTGAGCAGGCTTGTTGAAACCTTGACTGGGAAATAAACTAAATTTTTGCACTTTGGTGTTGTTTCTATGACAATATATATTTTGGAGGTGAAAGAAACAGGGTAAAGATAGTACAAATATGTTTACATTCCCTTTGTTGTTGACGTGATGCCACTTGTCTTGCCGTCGTCTCCTACTGTCTGACACATTTTCAGTAACTATGATAAAACTAGAGCACCCAGAAACAAAAATTTTTGTGCATGTAGCTGAAAGTGTGTTAAAAACATCTGCGTTGAAATTTTCATTAAACCCTGCCTACTGTCACTGTATAAAGGACACCTTTCATGTGTTTATTAGTTTGGGACGCCAGTGTCCCAACCACTTGGGGGACTGCACGAAGAGGTTGAAGGATGGCTACCAGCCATTCAAAACCAAAAAACATCAAACATGGGGTGGAGGGCCGTTGGAAGATGGGGGGAGGAGGAGGCCAGGGCTCAGGAGGTGGCGACGCAGATGAGGCAGGAAGAGGAACACAGGCTGGCTGCGGTGGCAGCCCAGCCAGAACAGGAGTAGGGTCAGGAGCGGGAGGTGGCTGCATGGGTGGGTTGGAGGTCCACTGCAGGTGTCCCTGCAGTTCCCACAGCTGGGACAACAGCCAACCAACCTCTGACATCCACGCCTCCCGAATCTCCTCCTGGCAGGAGAGCCTTCTGTCACGGGAAAAAACGCAGTGAAGTGTTGCAGGATGAGGACCCAAATGCAGGAGCCAGAAACCAGGTAGGTGACGATAAGAAACTTTAATCAGAACCAAAATTACAACATAAACTGAATGAGAGCGCACCGACAGAATCCGACAAGGACTAGACTGAAAACAGGACTTAAATACACAGTGCTAGACAAGACACAGGTGATCCACATTAGGGCAGGGAAGGCAATCAACATGGGACACAACCAGGAAAAAAAAGTAACGGGGAACACAGAAGAACCAGGACTTCAAAATAAAACAGGGGTTTGGAAATGGCATGTGAATCAGATGTTGACATGTTCAGAGCAAGCAGACCAGGAACCTGCAGGTTCTTCTGTGCACCTTCCCATTGGACTGAGAATCCAGTTTCTTTGCGCACCATGTCACCTGAATTACACCACTTCACTGAACCACCCCGTGCTGGAGATAATCAGGTATCAGAGGCTGGTAGACGTTATCCTCCGAGGATGACCAAGCCACCTGAGTGTTACCAAACTAAGTTGAAGGACTGAACAAAAGTGTGCAGTGGCGTGTGAAGTGAAGAGATTGTTCTAGTTGTTGCTCCAAGGAATAGACATAATGGTTTTAATATTCATGTAATACTGTGAAAGAATCGAAAATCCCATTAATTTATCTTATTTTGTGTAATGAAACAAAATATTTAGATTTAATGTTTTTTTTTATTATAAATGTTTGTTAATGTTAATGTTCAAGTTACTATTCTGATTTAACCGTTGTGTTGTCCTTAGCTGCAACACAATATAACACAACTTGACTTTTCCTAAAGGGACTCCAATATTAAAAAAAGTGAAACTCTGGTTTTGTTTACATTTCCATATGGGCTGTACACCACTAGGGTCCTAAGATTGTCTTATGGGTCATTTCTGACCTGTGTGTTATAAAAGCATTTACATGGCAGAAAAAAGTTCAAAGGCCACATACACAAACTCTCTCTAACACACACATACACACACACACACACACACACAACAAAGAAACTGGGTTCCTATTGATGTTCGAATTGAACTTGAATATGCACCGACACTTCTGACCTGACCAAAGAACCCCCAGTTGGTTCCTTGCTGAAGCCATGAGTGAACATGTCACTGTCCAGCAGGTCCTGGACCAGATTTTTTCAGCGGTTCAGGATGAGCAAGAACACTATGATGTGGAAGAAGAGGGCAATTTTTCGTGCCACAACGCCGCTGAAAGCCATCCACACTTTTTCAAGAATGCTAAGATTTGACAACTGTGAGTCAAGACCAGTAAGGCGTGTGAAGGACAAACTGGCAGCCATCAGAGACTTCTGGGACAATTGGGTTGAGCGTCTACCATACCTTTACAACCCTGGACCTGAAGTCACAGTCGATGAGCAGTTGGTTCCATTCAAAGGTAAATCTTTATTTTCTTAATGTTACTTATCTTTTACTTACCTTATATTTTTACTTTGTTGATTCATGTGATTTTTTTCTGTGACGCTCACACTCACTACTGATTGTAATCTTTGTCTTTTTTTTTTTTTATCAGGTTGCTGTCCTTTCCAGCAGTATATGCCAAGCAAGCCAGCAAAATATATTTCATCAAAATATGGGTGGCCTGTGACGCAAAATCCAGCTATGCATGGAATATGCAGGTCTACACCGGGAAGTTGCCCAGTGGAGCCCCAGAGAAGAACCAGGGGAAGCGTGTTGTACTTGATTTGACGGTTGGACTGAGGGGGCACAACGTCACATGTGACAACTTTTTTACCTCCTATGAACTCAGCCAGTAGCTCCTGAAAAGGAAAATGACCATGGCTGGCTCTGTTTGGAAAAACAAGCCTGAACTCCCCTCTGCACTACTTGCAACAAGAGGGAGAGTGGTCTTCTCGACAAAGTTTGCCTTCACCCTCATGAAAGATAAGGATAAATTAAACTGTAATAAAGAATAGGGAGACAAATTGTGTTGACAAGATTACAAGCCCTTCTTATTACACCAATAGATTTGTTTATTATTCTGTTAACCCAGTCAATTTGTTTTCCCAAGTCAAACTCTCATCAATAATAAATCCCAAGAATTTTGTATTTGACACTTGAGGCATGTTAACTGACTCAATTGAAATTTGAGATAGATTCTCCATCCATCCATCCATCCATCTTCTACCGCTTTTTCCGTTTCCGGGTCGCATGGTGCCAATCCGAGGGACGGGGTACACCCTGGACAGGTCGCCAGTCCATCACAGGGCCAACACAGAAAGACAAACAGGCTCACGCTCGCATTCACACCTACGGTCAATTTAGAGTGACTAGTTAACCTAGACGTGTATGTCTTTGGCCGGTGGAGGAAACCGGAGTACATAGGGGAAACCCTTGCAGACACGGGGACACTCTGCACTGAAAGAACCCAGGCTGGGAACTGAACCCGCAACCTGCTTATTGTGGGGCACTACGCCACAGTGCTGCCCTGAAATAGATTCTTATTGTGTAATTTTTTACCATTGAAAATTATGAAATTTTTCAATGTTTAAGGATAGTTTATTGAATCTAAACTAATTGGCATAAGCAGTTACACCATCATTAGCATTTTTAATTAGTAAACTGAAATTTGAATGAGAGAGAACTAAAGTTGTGTCATCTGTGAACATTATTGGAGAAACAATATTTGAAACACTCAACAAATCATTAATATATATGAGAAATAATGAAGGTCCAATAATGGACCCCTGAGGAATCCCACAGCATGATCTAGCTTTGTCAGAATAGGAACCATTAACACAAACATAGTTTTCTGTTGAAAACATAATTTTTCGCCATTCATGTGTATTATTATGAAAACCATATTTGCAGTTTGTCCAGTAAAATATGATGGTCAACTGTATCAAATGCTTTGGAAAGATCTAAAAATATGCTGCACGCAAATTCATTATCATCAAGTGCAGAAGTAACTTTGTCAATCAGAAGAAGCAGAGCCATAGAAGTGGAGTGATTCTTGCAAGAACAAAACTGGCGCTTATAAAGGATTGCGTTAAAATCTCAATGAAAAAGAATCCTTTTGTAAATAATTTTCCCTAATATTTTTGAAAAACAAGGAAAAATAGATATTGGTCTGTAATTATTGCAAATGGATCATCTGATCTAAACAAAGAAATAACTTTGGCAATTTTAATTCATCTGGTATAATACCTGTAAGGAATTTTTCATAATGACTGGAAAGACTTATTATATTCAAATGAAAAGTAGAAAATATATTAGTAGGGATAGAAACACACAAGTCGTTAAACTGGGTTTATTATTTATTTATTATTAAAAACTACCAAAGTTTGAGGATTCAAATTAAATATTGAAAAAAAATTAAGGTCTGGGTCAACATCAAGATTATAAGTGTCAGTGGTAGAGGCATTGAAGGGCTTTCAAAATCAAATTTGTTGTGGTCCATATTGAGTATTAAAAAGAAAAAAAAGAAAGTGAAATGTATGATTAAGGAATTAAAATACTATTAAAACTTAATGGTGGAAACTAATGAACCCAAGTCTGAGCATTGGCCTTCTTTTGTTAAAGTTGGTTCGTGGTAGGTGGATAGACAATAAATTTGGCATATGTCAAATATGCAATGTCACCTGTCTCTGGGAGTAGTAGTAGTAGACTACTACTCTGGGAGTAGTAGTCACCTGGGAGTAGCTCCTTTCTTCTTTGTCGTACGGCTTCAGGAAAGTCCTCATTGATGAAGATGCCTGAGCCCTTCAAGTTTTTAGCTTTGTCCAAAACAGCAGGCATGTCTTGTAGCCGCAGAAATCTGACCACAATGGGCCTGGGCCTTTCTAATGACACTGGTTTCACAGTCCTTTGGGCCCACTCCATTTCTGACTTCATGTGATCCTTTTGTAGTTTTTCACTAAAGAGCTTTCTCACTTTTTCTTCAGATTCAGAACCTTTTTCTCTCACAGATTCCTTAATGCCATCCACAAAAATATTATGTCGTTCAGACTGGCCCTGCAGATATTCTGTCTTGTCTGAGACTGAGATCAAACTCTTGCAAATTGTGTCTACATCTGGTCTGGTTTCACTGCAGTTCTTGTATCAAGCTTTGCATGAGATTGAGAATCATGAAAATCATTTTGAGTCATTTCTAGACACACCTTGAAATCAGATCATCAACCCTCGTTTGAATAATCATCAATGATCTGCACACAAGTCTGAAAGCTTTTTTCTTGTTATTTCTTGTTGACATCCTTATCTTTTTCTTGTTTCTTGTTGACATGTTCCTCAAGGGTGTTGTTTGAGGCTTTGGGTGGCATGGTTTGGCCTATTAGGCCCAAAGTCCAACAACAGTGACAGATCTCAAAGTGTTAAAAATGTCCAACATTTTGCTTTAGAGAGTTTATTTAACTCCTCTTAACTCACTCAGCAACAAAAACTTTGACTTCTAGGCAGGATTCACCAGATGAATGTTGGATTTATGCTCTTGGTTGTGATATGAAGTCTCTTCCAATACAGATGTTTGTTTTTCCTCTGTCTGCCTGTCCCTTCAGTTTTCATTATAAGAAGACATAAAAATAAATACTATGGTCATTATTTCGTAATCACCATAGCAGAACAGCCTGACCGCCAGGAGCCCTGCGCCATAAGACTGTCCAGACCAGAGCACTTCTCAGGTGACTCTGGTGACTGTTGGCCCTTCCTAACTCAGTGTAGGCTCCACATTGAATTCCAGGCCCAGGCATTCCCATCAGACAGAGCCAAGAGAGCTTACATCATATCTGTTGGGAAGCGCTAAGGCCTGGGCCACCTCGGAGTGGAGCAGAAGCTCCGTGGTATGTAACTCGCTACCTTTATTTCTTGAGACATTTAACCAGATCTTTCAATCTGCCACCCCAGGCAGGAGACTGGAGAAGATCTGTTTAAATGTCTGAAGAAATATGTACTACTAGTGCTACTAGTGCTATAGCACTAGTAAATATAAAACAGAGCAGACGGTCAGTGATGGACTACGCTATTGAGTTCTGTTTCTTAGCTACTGACAGTGGCTGGAATCAATCAGTGCTTGTTGATGCCTTCTATAAGGGACTCTCTGAGTGCTTGAAAGCCCACCCTCCAAGCTGGATGGCATTGTCTCCCTGGTGTCTAGAATTGACTAGAGGCTCCTGGAACGATAGCACGGCAGGACCACTACACATCACTTCCAAGCTCCCACTCCCTGGACAGCTGTCCAATCAGCCCCGAACTGTGAGTTTGACTCATCTTCCGAAACTCCTGAATCCATGCAGATTGGCCACACCCGGTTATATCCGAATGTCAACCGATCAAAACGTATCTGTTGCCAACTTGGGCACGTGATCGCCAGTTGTCTAGTCCAAGGTACACAAAGTCCACAAATGTCTCTAAACCCCTGGTGAGTGTTACCCACTGCAAGATATTTAACCAGAGACAACTAACCTGTGTCACTCTTGCTTCAATGACTGCCGCCACATGTTAGAAAGTGTTTGTGGATAACCTCATGAAAATAAAAATTGGCTAACTAGTTAGGACTTGAGACTGTTCTCAGAGTTATCTCAGAGCCCTTAACTGCTACAGCCTCGGATGGCAGGCTGTTGATTCAGGTCATGCATCAAACCTCACCAGTTACTCTCATATTCTCTGATCACTCTGAGCAGATATCCTTCCACCTTTGCCTTTCAGCTGTACATCCCTCATATTAGGTTACCCGTGGCTAGTCTCTCACAATCCTATTACTATTCAGAACTGGGGAAAAGACTGCAGCAAAACCTGTTTTCCTGGACCCCGAGATGTACCCCTTAACTTACTTCTTCTGAAATAGATACCTCCCCAGATATAAAGATTGTTCCTGAATGTTATCATAATCTTAAGCAGGTATTCATTAAAAACAAGGCCGCATCTCTTCCTCATAGGTCTATTGACTGTACCATAGATCTCCTGCCAGGGGCCTCCATCCCTAAGGGTCGCCTCTTCTCTCTGTCTGCCCCGAACCCCTTGCTATGGGGGAATACATGAAATCTTCCACACAGGCTGGACTCATATGCACATCCTCCTCCCAATCTGGTGCCAGATTCTTCTTTGTTGAAAGGAAAGACAAACTGTTAAGACCATGCACTGTCTACACTCAATTGAACAATGTAACGGTAAAGAACAGGTATCATCTCCCTCTCATCCCCTCTGCTTTTGATATCCTTCAGGGTGCTAAGGTCTATACCAAATTACCATCAATTACCAATTACCACCAATGTTTACCATCTAGTCAGAATCCGGGAAGGAGATGAGTGGAAAACAGCCTTCAATACCCCAATGAGTATCTTGTTATGCCCCTTGGTCTTACAAATGTTCCAGCAATTTTTAGTCCCTGGTAAATGATGTCCTCCATCACCTGTTGAATAAATAAGTCTCTGTGCACTTAGATGACATCCTGATATTTTCTCAGAGTATGGATGAGCACATTTCCACTGTAAGAAAGTTTCTCACGTCCCCTGAAGAATAAATTGTTTAAGGCTGAGAAGTATGTATTTCACAAAGACCAGGTTAGTTTCCTGGGATATGTAATTTTAGATGTAGATTAGGTCAGGTTACGCTACACTTATCAATTTCCAGGTCAATTTGGGTGATGCAGCCAATCCCAGCTCACATGGGCGAGGGAGGTGTACAACCTGGATAGGTTGCCAATCCATCTCAGGGCCAACATACGGAGACAGACAAGAACGAACAAACAGTTAAACTCATATCTATAGGTAATTTAGAGTCACCAATAAACATGCATGTCTTCGGAGGGTGGGAGGGATCCAGAGTAATCCACATAAGCACGGGAGGAACATGTAAACTCTGCACAGCTCTAGGCCAGCAACCCACAACCTTCTTATTGTGGAACAACAGCACTAACCACTATGCCGCCGTGCTGGCCTGGGAAGGATTCTACCAGTCGGTGGTCTGATTAGGAGTTTATTTAATCTCTCTAAACACTGGGAAACTTTGTTCAATTTACCACTGTTTTTATCAGAGTCTGGTCAACTTAAATCCCCAGTGTGTCTGAAGACTGATAGCCTGCCTGTAAATATTAACTACTGTATACATTTATAAAAGTGTATTTTATAAGAATGTGTATTTATGCATTAGTATGTTTGATCACATGTATATCAGTGCAGTATCAGTGCAGATTGATGGTACTTATATCAATGAAAAGCACATAATCAAAACAGTCCAACAGCTGAAACCTCAGGGAAATCCTTCTTTCTAATGAACACACCACTTGGCAGTTTGTGGAAAATCTCCTCATATCTAAATACAGCAATGAAGATGCATTCCACTTGCAGTAAAGAGGCTCCTCAGAGACTGCCATCTTGCTTGCTGGAGTCCCATTGAGCCAGCTAGGAGCATGAAGGAAAAGTGAGAGTTTGTCTTGATGTTGTTGGCGGGAAAAGAGGAAAAAGGCAATTTTGCTTCACTGTTATTGTTTCAGCACTATGCATGGATCAGCCATAATGGTACGACCACTCCCAGGCTAAGGAAGTACCAATGATTATCTTGTAACTATGCCAACAGTCAGCGAGTGGGATAAATGAGGCAACAAGTAAAGTTTTTCTGTTTAAATTGAGGAGTTAAAGCAGCAACAACAACAACAACAATGGCACTATGGAGCAACAACTTGTTGGAGTGTGTTGCCTTTTTGTATGTATTAAATAAAGATGAAATGTGTTAAATTAAGAGCTTTAATCCCTTGACACCTGGACTGTACAAAGTTTATTAAACTGGCTTTGGAGGAATACATACACTGTCTTGGCTGCATTCTGAATGGAAGTAGTTTGACACAAATTCACAGCAATTGTCATCAGGGGGTTAAAAGTCCTAGCAATTGGATTACATTATTGCATGAAGAGAGTTAACTATGTCAACCTGTTAATAGCTCCAGGCTACAGAACCATGCTCAGGTTGAATGAAAGACAAAAGCAATATTTGCTGTGATGGCGTTGTGTTGTTCTGCATAAACAGCAATTCATTTACTGTTTGATAAATGTTTGTGAATTTTTCAGGGAAAATTCATGCTGTCTCTTTTGCAAGGACTAAGGTCAATTTGCAGTAAGGTTTTCTCAGTTGGTTTAATAATCCTTGATTCAAAAATGGAATTTATGTAGGCCACAAAATGTCACACACACACAGTAGGCTGTGAGGGGCTATCCAACTGCCTTCTAGGGTCCAGCAGGATGCCTACATGCACTCCTCTTATACTTGTGTCCTTCAGCCTTCTACACAGCAGGGGGTGTAACAACCATTATGCAGGCACATGCATCACAGGAAGTACCACTTAACATTCCAATCTGCACACTTCGATTCTGAACTGAAGAAGCAAAATGGGTGTATCTTTCTTCTTACTGCACTGAACAAACAGAGAAGATAATTGAAATAATCTGAAACAAAAAAGTCCAATCAGCAGGTTGGTATCCCCCGCACAAAACTCATGTATTGTGCAATCCACTGGCAACAGTAGAACATTGTACACATTTAAGTAAGACATAAATTTACAGACACTATATCTTACCCACTGTCAGGTTTTGCGTTCATTCTGGTGTTTATTGTTCTGTCTTTGTCACTTCCTGTTTTATTTTGAAGTTCTGGTCCTGTCCTGTTCCCCTTTACTTTACTTCCTGGTTGTTTCCCATGTTGATTGCCTTCCCTGCCCTAATGCGGATCACCTGTGTCTTGTCTCGCACTGTGTATTTAAGTCCTGTTTTCAGTTTTGTCCTTGTCAGATCCTTGTCTGTGCTCTCTCATCCACGGTTACTCTGTCAATCTGTCTGTTGCCACTTCATCCATTGTTATTCTGATCCATGTCTGTTGTCCCATGTTCTGCTGTTACTCTGCTTGTGCCTCTGCCCGTGTCTCTCAGCCTGTTCAGTTTATGTTGTAATTTTGGTTCACCTACCTGGTTCCTGGCTCCTGGCTCCTGCATTTGGGTCCTCATCCTGCAACACTACACCTTGTTTTCCCGTGACAGCCACAACAGTTATCAATAGCAAATTAATATATTCAAATATTTTTGAATATATAAAAAAAAAAAAAAAAAAAAAAAAAAAAGTTAAACCAGCAAGAGACAAAATGGTGAATTTGTTTATGCTTGAGGCCTGTAAGTATGTCATCTTTTTTTTGACAATGAGTCACTCTTGTGTCTGCTCAGGGGATGTATTATAACCCTATACATTTTGGTACCACTTTGACAGGATTAAGGAATGAAATTAAAAAGCAAATGAAAACATGAAGGAAAGTCTTGCCGTGGAACAGCAGCAATCCTTTGTGGACGAGCTGCCCACATACAATTTCTGTCTAAGCCAAATACTGACTCACTTCACATAAGATTTTTGAGATAATCTGCAATTTAGAAAATAAGACAGGAGAGGGGATAACGGTGGGTTCTTCCTGGAGGTTGGAGCAATTTCAGGAAAACTTGTTTTGTCTTATCCACTCTTAGCAGCTGTGGTGGCGGTGTGAGGTGTTGTCACATGATCCAGCAAATCACCAGAAACGTAATGACACCGAGGGCATGTTCCCATGTTCACTGTGCCATCATTGAGAGGTAATCTTGATGGCTGCACTGGTTGATCAATAGAGAAAGCAAGATTGTCATTAGTAATGATGATGACAGTGCTTATAATTAATGAAGTACATAAACGTTTCAATTATACAGTCTATTACATCTATCAAGGGAAGAGCTGCATGTACGTTTTATAACCGAATGCCATTAATAGGTACAGATGTTGTAATTATCATATTTGTCTAATGAGGCCACATGACCTCACACTGTAGATTGTTGTAATGACAAAAAAATTTCATTGGATCTGATGATCTCATTAACTCTAACCTTTAAGAGGAGGGAGAACCTTAAGACAAGATAGGTGTTAACCACAGGTCTTGTGTAAGCAACATCCTACTGACTACTCTGATTGGTTCAGTTACGCCTCATAACTGATGAAGATCTCATCTCATTGCAATGAGGTGTACACATACTGATCTCATGATTATGAAATTACTGTCACGCCTTCGGGAAACATTGTGAATTACATTACTATTAAGTAAATGTTAAGGGGGGGTTTACTTTCATGGTTATGTTAATGAACATGTTCAAAACAGGAAAGAAAGATTCCCTTAAGAGATAAACATGTTAGATTAAAGAGATAGATGATAGAAAGATTCAAAATATGAAATCATAATAAGTAATTCATTTATAAGATGCATTTAATTCAAACAGGAACTGGCGGGGTGAAAAAACAAGGCAATACTGTGAAGTTTAATTCTGGAGTTCCTCACATAACCAGCAGCGTCAGTCCCATATGTTCTCCCTTGTTAAAGGGTTAGGGTTTTTTTCGTCTTCTTCTTTCAGCTTTTTCCCTATTCGTGGTTGCCACAGCAAGTCAGCTTGCTGCAGCTTGGATGACTGATTTGGCTACAGTTTTTCCGCTGGATGCCTTTCCTGCCACAACCATCCCTTTTATCCAGGCTTGGGACAGGTACAAGAGTACCACTGATGGCTGGGTTTCCTCGTCGCGGAATCAAACCCCAGTCTCCTGCATACTAAGCAGGTATACTCATGACTGTACTAACGAGGCCGGCTCTCCCATGTTAAAATACTGAACTTGAGCACAGAAATAAATTTACAATCTAGATTCAAAAGTAGTTTTGGCCTGTAGTACTATTTTCGTCCTTCACACCAACCCACAAGAATGAATCTTTAGAAAACTAACATGCTTAAATGTTTATGGTGGTTTTGGAGGCTTTTTGTGTAAATATATTGACTAAACTAATAAGCTAGGAAATTAATTACTGTGGCATTGGTTGGTTTTGGAGCAAGATGGGCAACACTCAGCCGGTTAGCCTGTCTTGTGTCTTACCCCTACACGCCCCACCTGTTTATGTTCTTTTAGACAAGCCTGGAGTTGATGACTGAGTTTGGCACGACTAAAATGGCAACAGTGAAGCTGCTCTCTGAGCATAAAACCTGCTCTATAAAATTCTGTCAGTGATGCAATTACCATTTTCTTTTACATTCTTGCTTTCTATGGATAGTAAAACTCATCATGTTTTCACATAGCCACTTGTATTGAGTATTGTATTAAGATTGTATTTGATGTTAAACCAACCTCTGGTCACCTGCTTCCAAATCACTGGATCTGAAGAAGAATTAATCACACACCTCTGAAACAGTTGTGAGAATTGAGAAAGGATTCAAATCACTTTAGAAAACCAAACTTTAGTGTTAACTTTCAGTTGAAATATCTCTTTAATTAAAAGCTAATGGTTGTTCAGGTTAATCAATGGAAGAGAGGAAGTGAGTTAATTACTAGCTGATGAGGAGGAGCAGACTGGAGACTCTTAAAATGACCAATTTTAAATTTATTAGGAGTATGGATTAACAAGAAAGTGGCGGCGGGTGCTATCAGTGTTAAACCGAACAAGAAAAAGAACTTCTGAAGGGAGGAAGCGGCTGTAAACACTACTACAGATACAGACACCAAAACTGCTGTAAAAAAACTAAAAAAAGGACTAAAAACCACTGGACCCACAGTGCAGTTGCTATGGCTTTTTATTCCTTACTCCTTTTCTTTAGTGTGACTTAAAGGCTTAAATGTGTGATATATTTTTTACATTTATTGTTGTTTGTTCATGCAGCCTGGGCATTTATATATCAGCATTACTTTCTGCATGACTGATAGCCCATAATTCACCTGGGCTACACATAGAAAAAGTATATGATTAGCATGAATCTATCACATATGGTTGATGGGCATTTTAGGGCTCAGCAATAATTCATCAAGACACCATCAGATATGTGAAGACTGCAGTTTTACAGCTAATAAAATAAAAGTATAGACAAGCTTTTGTTGGTCCTACTTGGAAATTAACTTTTGTGATAGCACTGATAACTGTCCTACTGTTAATATAATTTCTTGCTAACTTGTAACCATTTCTTTCATATATCATGTTCTCATATTAATACATCAACTGATTATCAAGACTTTTCCTGCAGACATATCTCATTAAACATTCCTTCAAACAGGACTCTGGACTGTTTGCACTCTGCAGATGAACTATTGATTTGAGTTTCTAATGACATCAAAAAACACATTTTTTGTGTTTGATGTGTGAAAGCTTGAGGGAATGCTGTGTATTTAAAGAGCTTGTACAGTCACAACTAAACGTTAGGCCTTGGAGTTGCATCTGATCACAAAGTAAACAGCATCAGAGCTGACAGCAATCACACAGACAATGGCAAAAAGAGGACTCAAGCCAAGCAGTGACTTCTAACCTTTGTGTTCAGAGGAAGCATCCAGGTGCACTAAATAGAAGTAACAAGCCACCAACTGTCAATTAATGGGTTCCTTCTGTAGTGTGTGTGTGTGCACATACATGCGTGCGTGACAGAGTGAGAAAGAGAAAGAGGCGGCACTTCAGTGTTTTCTGTACATATATTAATGTCTGTGTGAATATTGAAACTCATATGTAGGTTTTTAACCACATGCTTGCTTATGTACATGTCTGTACATATACTATACATAGCAGATCTGTGTGTTCATGTGCATGCAGAGAGCAAGAATACATAGAAATGTGTCTAATGAATGACAAATAAAAATGAATGCTGGCAAAAAATAACTAAACTATTTAATTGGATCTTATTTTAGAAATGTTTATATGTAATTTGTTGGAACTCCAGTTTGACAGCTGGCATGCTCTGTTGCTGCTCTTACTCTTGCTTACTGAAGACAGGAATGAAGCAAGACGGTTGTTTGGATTTTTGACTCTCTTCAGTAAAAAAAAAAAAAGGGGGGGGGGAGCAAATTTACAATTGCATCGTGTGCAGCAAAAACAAGGCACAGCATATATTTTCCCACTAGAACAAACTCAGCACGTCATCATGTTACATTCAGATCATTCTTTTTCTTAACGCATCATGGGAAAGGTAGTCCCTTTTAATGCCTTGACAGCCAGATGAAATTAAATAAAACAATTCTGCTTTTAACTAAGATTTTACACTTCTCTTATGAATTCTTATAATTTGAACTTATTTATTGTTTAAGTAATGTATTCAATGAAAAATATATGTTCTCAAATAAATTAAATTCATGTTATCACTCTAAGCTGTGATAATGCGGAAAAGAAAGCAAACACAATTATCTTAACGTGACATATTTTGGTCGCACAACAAAAAAGTTCTGGATTACAACCGCAGACCAGGATCATGATATGTGCTGCTCAGGAAAATTATATTGATCTTGTCTTACACTTGCATGCACATCTGTGTATGTGTTTACATATAGCAAAAGTCCACAAACTGTAAGTTTCTGCAAAACATTGCCCATGTATATTTCCTAAAAAATGCTTTTCACTGTAGTTTCGATGTCCAGGCTTAATATTCATATGGATATGTATTCAGATGGATAAATATGTATGGGGAGAAATTATATACATTTTCTGACAAAAATAAATCATATTTTAAATTTTTACATTTTATTAAATGAAATTCAGCATGCAGGAAGCCTGCTAATAGCTCAGCATACAAGGCAAGTGCAGCAACGCAGCAACAAAGATTGTACGAACGCATGTATGAGTCAAAGCAGACATACATTGTGTTTCCAGTTTAACACCTAGTGGAAGATGTACAGCTCTGAATCATTTGCAAAATAACTGGACAGATTTTAGTGAAATAAAATTCACACAAGCTCTAACATGAGATGTTCCACACTTAGGTGAACTGCAGGGTGCCATGATGATGAGATGATCATATTAAACTCCATGATTCAAAATCAAATGCTGAGAGGCTCCACTGTCTGTCCTTGTGGTCATTGCACATCAAATGATGGATGAGATTTATCCAGTTCTGTGGCTCACACTGCAGATAATGTCTTTTATAAAATGAAACAAAGGGAAAAGTGGGAGCATTGCTGATAGAGTTAGTTCAATAAAACACCAATTCTCTATGTGGTTATTGTTCATAAATGATCACAGAACTGGGGCGCTAAGGTGCACATTAAAATACTTTGGGGCTCTAAATTACCACATGGTGTGAATGTGGGTTTGAATGGCTGTCTGTTTGTCTCTATATGTTTCTGTGGGTTGGCCATGCGATAGAATGGCTGCCCATGATGTATAAGACAGATTACATGTGCAGCTGGGCGAGTTTTGATGAGGATTTTAGTTGTCCAATGATAAAGCAATTTTCCTCAAGGTGAATCAGCTGTCTTAATGTGATGTAAAATTTCTTCAAAAAAAAAAAAAAGGGAGTCCTCTAACACTGTTTTTCAAGAGCACTGTCCCTGGAATCAGGGATGAACACAACCCAAAAAGATTAAGATTGGTTCATATCACAATAATAATGTGTGTGGTCAGACCATTCTGTAGCTCTTGGGGTCTCTCTGTCAGATACCAGATGTCACCTCTGTCCCCTCTCTGTTCGGGTTTCTGGACGGTGCCCCTGGATGCTCCGGTTTGGCCCATGAATCAGTTGGGCTGGGCTCCTTGTTGGCTGGTTGTGGGCAGCGGTGTGGATGGCCAGTGAGGCTAGTCTAGAAGCTGGCCCCCTGTGAGACTAGCTCATGCTTCGCCCTCCTCTTGTCTCTCTGTCCCATCACACCCCACCTTATGTGACACTAGGTCTTGAGGGGCTGGACCCCCCAATTTTAATCACAAAGTAGACATCAAGGGCTTGGGGGAGTGCATGGGGTGTAATGGGGGACTCTGCCGCCTGCAAATGGCAGGCCTCCCATGCCTTGTCTGCCTCCCCCAATTTTAATTATATCCTAGTCAGCCGCATCATTACATCTACACTCCCACACAGAGCACGCACCCTACACCCATGTTGGGATTGGGTATGATTGGGGATTGCTGCCCCTGTCGCAAACTGTGCCAAGGATGGGCTGTTTCAGCACAAGGCACCAAGAACATTCATACAGGTTAACAAAAAAAAAAAAAGATACTAGCTGTCACCTGCTGCTGATTCATTATAGTTTTTTCAAACTGAACCATTTAATCTACAAGAGTGACTCCAGTCATTACTGTTCAGATTCTGCTGTTAGATCTGAAGCTCCCTAACGCTATGCAGCTCAGCAGGGTTCCACCAAATCTCCCTTCACCCATCATCATCACATCTCACTTTCTGCAGGAAACACACAAACTTACAAGTTCTCCATATATTCAGAATTGGCGCCATTTGAGTTAATTATATATGTTACTCAGTGAAGACTGTGTTCACTGTAATAGATAGATAGCAATAGATAGTAACTCAGAAAACAAAATAAAAGACAACAGCAACCAAAAAAAAAAAAAAAAACTGGCAGATTTTTTCCCCTTATTATATACATTAGATTAACCACTATAAATCATAACCAAAGACAAGTTGAACACAAAGCGTTTGCGTTTGGATTGTTCTAAAGCCAATTTCATGTTTCTGTGTTTATTTATTTGTGATTTATTTCCATTAAAAAATTATTCAGACTTTTAGTTTTGACAGTAAATGTCTCTGGTCTTGTAGTATTCTGGGGGCCTTGAAAATGTGCACTAAAAAAGGATGCTAAAGTTAAGATAGGTGTTATATGTGATCCTCCATTGGACTGTGTTGAAAGGATTGCAGCAGCATTCTGAAAAGACTGTTATGAATCATTGGAATCAGAATCAGAATACTTTATTAATCCTCAGGGGATATTTAAAATCAGAACCACAATATTCCACAGAAATGGAATCAACATGTCCAGGATCTCTTCAAAACATATTTCTGACATCCATTCATCCATCCATCTTGTACCGTTATATCGTTTCCAGGTCACTGGGATACTAGAGCCAATCCCAGCCAATGTTCCAGGCGAGGAGCGGGGTACACCCTGGACAGGCCTCCAGTCCATCATAGGGCCAACTCACAAAGACAAGCAGAGAGAAACAACCACTCACGGTCACATTCAGACCGTTAACCTAAACATGCATGACTTTGGACGGTGGGAGGAAGCCCATGCAGACATGGGGAGAACATGCAAACTCCACATACCCACACCAGGAACTGAACCCGCCTTACTGTTGGTCAACAGTGCTAACCACTACGTCGCCATGCTGCCCTTAATTTCATATATATATAATACAAATAAGTCCAGCCTGACAGTATAAATTTACTCAACAGTATGCTGTGTGGTGTTGTCACTGCACAACTTCAAGCAGTTGGCTAAGGTTAGTATTTGAATGAGTGTGTGTGTTTTCCTGTGAGGTCAGCCAATCCCAGAGCAGAGCAGAGTGAGGAATCCTATTAACACCTATCTGCAGAGAAACACATGGCAGATCAAGCACAGTCTCAGGCTGTCTAAATATAGACTGACGCTCCAATGAAAGAGATGTGGAGGTGGAGAGGGAAACTGGCAGTAGAGACAGAGGTGTAGACACCATGGAAAAGAGAATGAATATGAGTGAGAGATAAGAGACAGAAAGGAGTAAGAAAATCTGTCCACACTAAACACCCCCACATGCTGAAAATAATACAATTCATGAAGTATCAGATGGGTCTGATAAATGCTGTCTGTGTCATGCCAGATGGTTCATTGAATACCTGTAAATCATGGTGATGTGCTATAAATGTTCCATCAGCCACATCTCCAATGTTATACTGTTATAATGTTATTCTCTTAAACTGTTAATTGTTGATTGTTAGACATGAACCTGATTCAGATTTTGCACTGAATAACTTATGTTGATAGCCAGCAGAAGAAGATCCGGAATCATCCATCTGGCAATTGTTCAGTAAATTCCCTGTGAACACATCTTTCTGGAAATGACCTGGAAACCAGTGAAAGAGAGGGAGGCTAAATAAGAAGCAAACACCGAGATATTGGAAAAATCAAGGAAGAGCAAGAATGAGCGAAAAAGTGACAAGACAGATACACTCACTTTTCCTTGTTGTTATTTTCATCTATAACAGCATTGCACACAGCCCTTCAAAACACACACACACAGAAGAAGCTCGCAAGGAATTCTTTCATCTTCACCGTGGACAAACCAAAACTATTAGCACTTCAAAATGAGATAGAGTGGAAGAGAGGGGAAGAGGAGGTCTGATTGATCATCCAGAAAAAAAAAAAAAAAAAACTTCTTCACTGTCATAATGATAATTTGCTTTAGCATACGAAGCACGGCCCTTCCATTGGAAGTGTTGATGCAGCATTTGAAATAATGCAATATTGTAGTTTCACCTCTGCACACCCACACTTTTAGGAAAATTGTGAATTTTCTGTGTTCTCCTTTGTTTTTTCCTCAGTCTATTTGTGTGTGACCCACTCCATCTCTCCTGGATGGATTCAGAAGCCACATACGAACCTGGTCCTACTCTCTGTTCCTTGCAAGGTCATTGGATCCCCTTTAGTGGTATATGCTACAGCTTCTTTACTTCAAATTAGCTAACCCTTCACTTCTTCCCTTGACTTCGTCGTGTCAAGGAAACATTTTTAGAGAGCAGTTCATTTAGACTTCCAGACAGTTTTTTGTCTAATGAATAAAATGCAAATAAGATGTTATCTAGCCAAAGAAGTCTTAATAACCCTGAGCTATGCACCATGGTAAACTCATTCAATACTGGTCATTTGTATGATATTTTCTTTGCATGTCACATATTTCATGCAAAAATACATGTGAGCGTCTGCAATATTTAGCCAGTTTTATGGTCTCCTGGGTAACAAAGGTAGATACAATTTAAGTGGTGACCAAATACCTGTGTTTTAATTTGAAATGAAATAATGAATAAATCATTCAAGTTGTAACATTGGTGTAGAGCTGTGTGGGCATACTGTTAGGAGTCTCTGTTGTCTGGGCTTTGCTCTTGTGTATTTTTACCATTGCCTGTTCTTCCATTTCTTTTCCTAGTTATTCCATAGGTTTTATGTGTTCTTATGTGTTCTGTGTCTATCTCCGACCTGTTGCGGCGGATCTACTTTCAATCTCCCACCAACTCGCCTGCACACTTGCTGCTCATCCTGATGATTTTACAAGCTGTTGCATGCAGTGTGAATAACTGGTCTTCCTCAAGAGTACTTCATTAGATGACCACTGTTGTAATATCACAGCCTATATCTTGCTAGTAACTATTTGTCTGAGTTCTCAGTTTTTTGCATAATGGTTTATCCTTCACACTTCAAGTTTACTAGCATAAACAAGCTAATTTCTGTCCTCACTCTTTTCTGATTTCCTCACAAACTTCTTGCCCATTTCCCTCATACATAGTAAATAAGTGCTTAAATTAATTCTGATGTAATTCTACCCCACCTCAGTTATTTCCCCACTCCCTTCTCTTCAGTTTTAACACATCACAAACTACTGTTGAAAAATCATTTGTATGGTTAAAAAATAATTTGATGATTGAGCAGTCAGTCAAGGATCCCTTCATGATGTGGATTATGTGTTAACTCTCACATAAAAACTTCTTGAAGAAGCAAGGAGAATGTGGAACAAAGATGAGGCAATAATCAACCTATTTGAAAATGACAGGACGAATGAGTGGAGGAAAAAACAAACAAATAATAAAAAAGTCCCCTCCCTGTGTGTAAGACATGGTGGTGATATTGTTATGTGTACATCTTCTGCAGAGCTGACACTAGCATTAATTGATGGTTAACTGATGGTTAACAGCAGGTGAATTCTGTGCTCACATTCACACAGATGAATTAAAGCTAACTGGCCGATATTTCATCATTCACCTGAACAACCATCCTGAACATTTGTGATCCAAACAACCCAAAGACTTTTCAGAGGCCCTACAGCAAGAAGAGCTGAAGGAGTTGAAGTGACGGTGAAAAGAACATTAACTGTATAAATATACAAAACATCAGGTGATGCCTGTGGGTCACAGACCTCAGTTTCTAATGACTGTAAAGGAGTAACCCCCCCCCCCCCCCCCCCCACACACACACACACACACAGCCTCACTATATTAATGCCAATCACACTTACAAATGCACTACAGTTATGGCAGCCCATATTTATTGACATTAACATGCATGAACAAAGTTTGTTAAGAGAGTTTAGTTCACTTTAAACAGTCCAAGTCTACATCGACCTGTACCGTCCACTCTTCATGTCAGCAAAACGGTCAATGACTTGACTGTGACTGATTTTATCTTGCTGATCCCTTTCAAGTTTTTGAAGAACTTTCTTATGTCCATGCCTGTAGGATAGCTGTCCGCTGACAAGTGTACGTCCAGTCCACACACAGTGGCAATGTAGCAATAGGAGTGTTTGTACTTAGATTTTGCGTGCTAGGTGTCACCCGTTCCATTCAGTGACTATGCAGCATAGACGGACCCAGCGCCTGCAAGCGCAGCGCAACCTCTCTTCTCCCTGATGTGACTTTGCTGCAGCCCTATTAGGCTGGTTGCTGTCACAGAAGCTGTCCACTACTCCTAGATTCTCAGCACAGGGGTATGGATATTATTCTGTGATTAAAAAAAGACTAATTTATGAAATTTCATTGAGAATGTTACAGGGGAGCCAGCAAAAGTGTCTGGCGACACGCATGTCTTCAAACAAATACTTAAAAGCAGTTGTGACCAGAAAAAGCAGTTGATTGCAAACCACTGCATACATGCATTCAGTTTTACTCACTTCATGAAAGACTCCAGGATAAATTTCATAAACATATTTTAGACAACACCAACACCAACAGCACCCCCACAGCAACTCCCAGAGGACCTGGTTGTATGCCTTCTCCAGGTCCACAAAGCACATGTAGACGACTGGGCATACTCCCAGGCTCCCTCCAGGACGGAACCCACATTGTTGCTCTTCAATCAGAGGTTTGACAAGAGGCCTGACCCTCCTTTCCAGCACCTTGGAGTAACCTTTCCCAAGGAGCCTGAGTAGTGTGATGCCTCTATAGTTGGCACCCCTTTTTTAAAAAGTGGGATCACCACCCTAGTCTTTCACTCCTTTGGCACTGCCCCCAACCCCCATGCAATGTTGAAGACACCCAGAGCCTTGAACGTTTCAGGACAGATCTCATCAATCCCTGGGGCTTTGCCACTGTGGAGTTGTTTGACTACCTCATTGACTTCCCTGTGTTCCTTCCACCGAGCCTCTCCCACGCCTGATATAGCATGGATAAATAGAAACCTATTTCCTGTTCAATACATCTATAGTGGGACATCTAAGGCTGTGGATGAACTTCAGTACTCTGAGGTGAAGAAAGCTGGTTTTCTACATAATTTCTTTCCCCTCTGCTCTTGCATTGGATTCTTTTCCAGTAAATCTGTTTGCTTCTCTTCTCCTTCTCCTTCCCACATAAATCTTTCTTCACTTTTGCTTGCTTTTTGTTATGCAAAAACATGTCATTTAATAAATGTAGTGTTAATTTGAGCAGAACCTGTAATTTGCAAAGTGAGACAACATCAAAACAACAACTTCTACTATAGAATTTTAGTTTTTGCTAAATAGGTGATGGTATCAGCTGACTTCTTTTGTATTAAATAAAAGAACTATCATCATCTCCAGGAAACACCCCCCACCCCCAGAATCAACACCTTGTCATGGCCATGTGCCATGGCACATGGTAGGGACTTCCAAGGGAAAATGGTCTCATGTGAGGGTCCAGACAAAGAATACCTCAAAAGACCCTATAGACGATGAAGGACATAGGAAGGTTATCCTACCTGGAAGAAGGTAGGGTAGGGCTTCTGAGGTACTTGTATTAGTAGCTGGATATTTCAACTCCTGCTGACTGGATAATGTTTCGTTTTTTGTTTTTCATATTTTTTTATTTTTATTTTGATGAGCTCCTGACTAGGTGGATTTCCTCTTGGGGATCAATAAAGTTATATCTATCTATATATTGGCCTCCCTGCTATTTCATACAATCACTTATTTCCTATGTGAGTAGGGGGCCAGGAAATACCACATAGGACTGAATAGTCCTGCTGCTTGCTGAAGTTCTCAATGTCGCCAATGTTGCATACATACAGCTACACAACATGCAGATCTGTATTTCTTGTACATAACCTTGTTGGGAAAATCAAACCGGTTAACTCTGTCACCGAAGTTCCTCTCTCTCTTCAGAGCTCATTTCTCAAAATTCTAGTGCTTGTATCCCAAACTTAATCTGCACTGGGGCAGATTAGGCCTTCCACATAAATTACCATGGCAATGCACCCCAATAGTAAATCAACCAGCTTTGTGACACTGAAAACCCAGAGTTAAACAGGAAGTTCCCCTGCTAAATTGAAGTCCAGCTTCGTGATGCAGGTCCCTAGGCCAGAGAGAAGCTTGAGTAAAACAAAAAACAAAACAATGTGCAACGTCACCTCAGTCACATCAACGCTCTGGTCACCCTCACAGACAAGAGGGGGAGGGGAGGAAATATAAGGGCATAAAATAATATATAATAAGGGTTAAGGCAATGAGAGGAAAGAGGGAGAGGTGAGCTTGAACAGGAAAGAGAGAGTAGCAAAGTGTTAAGAAAGGGGAGATCATGAAGGCATTTGTGATGGTAAAAGGAGGAGACAGTCTTCCTCCGCTGGTCGTAGGAAGTGAGATCACAGACTCACATACAGACACATAAGCTTAGTATATTTCTGAGTTCAGTTTAGTGTGCTTTCCACTCACATTAGAGGCCATCTCTCTCTCCCTCTCTATACCTCTTACACTCGCTGTATAAGAAAGATGTCCTGCCCTATCTTCAGACTATATCTGTCTGTAATTAGCCCTCTCTCTCTAATGCTCTTGAATAAGACAGATCCCTCCCACCCCCCTTCAGGTTATATTTTCTTGGACCTTACCCTGTCTCTCTCTCTCTCTGTCATGCTCACAGTATAAGAAAAAGCCCCCTTCCAACCTATCTAGCCTTCCTCTCTCTTCCTCTTTGCCTTTTTGCCATTGTGAATCCTAATGTCATGTCTTCACCAGGAGACCAACACTCTCCCTAGACAAGAGCCTTGCTTTCAGAGCTGGTCACCTTTTTCCCTTGCTCTGTGCTCCACTTCTGAGCAGCCTGCAAAAAAAGGTCCAGCTAGAACAGAAGCTGTTGCTGATAGCAGTTTATGCAACAGAAAAAAGGAACAAGATGAAAAACAGTGAACAGTAAACAGTACGCCCACAACACCCTTCCCAGCTCAGCTACCGGAATCTTCCCTTTCCCTTTCCAACCTGTTTTTTCAAGCACAGGAGAAGGAGGCCAGGGTGCCCTTGGTCCAGGCCTTCATTCATCAGTGCCACACCTAGTTACTGGCTCACTCCACCCTACTCTTCAGCACCAACTGATACGGCAGGGATGGTAATTGGCATCATTCCCCTGCCCCTCACTACAGCTCTGGTCAGAAGGTATGGCCATGACCTGCCTTTGAGAATGGAATCCAGGAAATTGGTCCCATGGTTCGTGGGCCCCTTCCCTGTTTCCGGGATCATCAACCCTGGACTTTTCACTCATCAGGGACTTCCACTGCAACCATTCCGGTCAACAGGGTGGGTCAGGAGCTGTCCCTAGAGGGGGCTGGTTCTGCCACGGGGTGTCCACCCTGATCACTAACTTTCCTGTCATTGCAGGTCCTGACACACCCATGCCTTGCAATCACCCCATTCCACTCACCTAGATCCCATCATGCTCCTCAGTTGCTCCCTATATATACTGGCCTAGAGTCTCGTGTGCTTTGCCAGACTGTCTCATGTTTTTGTCAAGCTTTCCAGCATTCCCTAGCTGTTCATCAGCATGTCTGTTACCTGATCCCTGCCTGTTTCCCAGGTCTGAAGATTCTGCTTGGATTTGTCTGCCTGCCAGGTTTCTGACCCCTGCTTGTTTTCCCAGACTGATTAAAGTTTATAGGACCACTTCAGTCCCTCCATAGAAAAGTTTCAGTAGTGTTGAACTCGGACTCAAGTAATTGCTGCTTGTGGCTATATTTTACGACAATTATTACTGAGAAAATTTGTTTCCTTTATTCAATTGTGTGAGAGACTGGAAATGGAATCAGTGAGTAAGAATGACAAGCAGCATAACAGTTGCACCAGCAAACATTTGAAATCAGAAGGCTGCTCTGACTCTTAATACAGTGACTTCTTCTGACAAAAATCATTTTAAGGTCCTTGGCCCTCCCAGTTCACTATTTAACTGAGGTGAAATCATATAATTTCATTTAATAGTGTAATCATTGGGCTTGCTGTTGGTGTGTAGCTTTCATAATCTGAGGACAGGTTGGCCCATTAAGGACAGCTACTTGATCCTTTGTAGCCCAGGAAGAGAAGGGCACATTCAAAGTCTTTGAAATGGGTTAGCCTAGTTACGCTTCCATGAGAAAATCAGTCTTCAAATGCAGGATGAGGCCTCTGAATTTGGACAAAGCTTGTGATCGCAAGTAAGGGCTAGGCCATGAAGTGGATTCTTACCGGTAACAATCATTCCAAAGTCGATTTCGAATGGACTGTTACCCAATATAGAGAATTTAAGAGAAGGTAATACCTCATATGTTGGTCTTAGGTTGCATTGGTAGTCTGGCTAATGCATTTCCTACTATTTAAAGTCTATGAATTGCTTTCTGATTAAGTTTGTGTTGGGTATTGTGCCTTTGAAAGTCAAACATGGATAGAAAGTTTCTTATTGAACAGAGGTAGGATAGTTCTACTTTGACTCACTAATCACTAATGTGATTATCAAAATTAACTGGAATCAGATACTTGGGTGTAGACAGTCTTCTTAGATGGGCAAACTTGAAGGATTTTCTGTCTTAACATAATCTTCTTATATAGGGTTTGATCATGGTGGCAACAAGCTAAGGAAAGTAATTCAAATGTTCCTCTGTCTGATGATGCTTTTAGGCTCTTTCTGATGAGTCACAAGTGAGTTCCCAGGCCAGATGTGTATGTGAAATCCTTCCACTAGTTCAGGGTCTACTCCTGGTCCTATCACAATTTGACATGCCTTGAAAAAGAAGCACCCTAATGTGATGTCTCAACCACCTCAAATGGCTCTTTTTGATGTAGGATCAGCAACTCTACTCTGTGCTCCCTCAAGATGTCTGAGGTCCTAACCCTAAAGACTCAGTCCTGCAACCCTTTCAGAGGAACAACACTCACCAAAAGCATGTTTGACTTTGTACCAAGAATTGAGAGACACATCTTTGCTATCATGACCGAAGGCTCCCTGAAGAATAAATTGCTGGTCGACGGTCATTTCATAATCTGAATGAATCTCTAAATGGGCATTTCATTAGCAGTGATGCACCAAATAAAGAATTTAGCCTGAATATTTTAACTTATTTGAGGTGACTTTAATTATATACTGTAAATATACAGATACATATTCACACCAAGTAGAAGAGACATTTCCAATCTTTGTATCAGGGTTCCATTTATAAATCAAAATTACTAATTATCAAGGTCTTACCTGTATGCTGGACTTTTGTAAAGCGACAACCACCCAGTCACGTTTGTAAACAGTAGAACTGTGTGTCAGTTCTGGCCACTGCTGAGTTTCAGCATTTCCATTTCCATGCTTTGTCAAGAGTATTTCTTCACACTTGACTTCACATCCTAACACTCCCCCAAACACATACACACCGACACACACGCACACACTCACATACTCGCATAGAGATTCATCCTGCCCTGCTGGCTATCACTCTCCACTTCTCTCTTATTGTCACTTCATCTTCTCTTCACTCTCACTCCCCATCCTCCTCCACCACTTCACTTTTCTCCTCCTGTGTCTCCATGGCTGTTTTTACAAACCTTTACATGATAAACACACACAGGAAGAGAGTAACTAGTGGTGGAAATATTGACTGAATGAAAGAGGGAGAGAGATGGACTGTGCACAGCTGGCTGCTCAGATACAGCAAATGTAGAGTAGGCCAGTCTGACAGGACAGGACAGCACACAAACGCGTGAACACACACAGTGAGTGTTGTGTGCACTGTGCACTGCACAGTTTATTTGTATGTTTGAAGTGCTTGTGTGCGCATGTGTATCCGTTCATGTTCCACGGTTCACTGAAGAGAAGAAATGGCTCAGCTCTGAAGGCCATTCTGAGACAGAAATGATAAGGGCACAGCTGAAAAAGGAAGTAAATGGAAGCAAATGAGGGATGAAGAAGAAATGGAAGGGAGAATGAAGGAAAGGATTAGGCAGCTTTGACAGCGTAGTTGCGTGTCAGGTAAAAGTCTGCTACCTAACATTTCATTGTCATGCAGAATGTCGACTGGTATACAGCTGCTGCCCTCAGTGTTTTTGTCTCTGTCACACACACAGACACAGGGCTAAGGCTAACAGAGGGTTCTGGCTGAAATTCTGCCCAATTTTAATCACTCTCTCACCTGCTCATACACGTGCGGCACACAGACGCACACACCTGCTGCTCAAACTGGCTGAGGTTCACCATGGCAACAAGCTGAGGTACCAATCTGTTGTTTTAGGATCATTCTTTTGGTGGAAGGATTATGGCCCATTTTTAGAACTGTTTCATTGTTACAGGTTCGTGTTCCCAGTAAAGGCTCAGCTGAATCTATTTCTTTCCACCGTGTTTCGATGTATCATTTCTCATACACACCCAATCAGCCCTCCAAACCATGCAGGCTGTTTCCTTCACCTCAGGCGGGAATGCCAGATCGGGTCTGATCAATAACATTATGGAGTGGCATACATATAGCCATCCTACCTAGAACATGGTTACTATAATAAAAGTCATAGCTTGGTTAGGTTTTGTTAAAGATGGTGATATAGGTGAGAAGTAAGTTAATTTCTTCATATAAAAGAATCTCTATTTTCATGGTTATAGTCATCACAACATGGTTTAACTTAATGGATCAAATTGGGAATCAAACACTGATGATTTCCTGTTGTGGGTGGACTAATATCACTTGAATTCATGATCCTGGATAGTCTTTAAGGTGAGACTGCAGACAATGAGATGCTTGCATGAGTGTTTGATGATCATAAGCATATATGAGAGAAAAAGTGCTTACTTCGATCCATTCTCTTTCATTCCTCTTTTTAGAACTGAGAAATCAAGTTGAGGTAAGTTCTTCCCAAAAGCATTTTAAGAATGTGATGATGGTCACAATGGTCTTCCAAATCCCCTGGGGCTCCTGAGGTATTCCCCAAAAGCATTGTAACTAATTTTGTTTTAGAAATGATCACACATCACACACAATTAAAAGGATCTCAGAATCCAGAGAACCTTCCCAGGTCCACATAGCCTCTCCTTTTCTTTACCTATAGTATTCTTTTTGCTACTGCCATTTAAAAAGCTAATCTGTACCATAGACCTTACAAAAAAAAAAAAAAAAAAGACCTAGAGTCAGGGGTTGAGAAGTGAAGCCAATACTGTAGAGTGGCCCAGCAGCCCCCTGAATGTCATTAAATACAGCACTAACCTCTATGCTGTCGGGTTTCGTCCCTCTTAGAAACACACTAAAAATTAAAAAAGAGATTGTTAAAAATAAGTTTTGCTTTTAACTTCTGGGATTTGAACATAATTTCCATTTGGGATTAAAGCGTCAATGTGTCAAAAGTGCATATTTCTTTTTTGGCAACTCGACAATCATGATTGAATTAGATGTATTTTGCCTTTTTTATTTTTTTCGAAGTCAATCCTGGCCGGAAACAGTGCACACCTTGGCGTTTCAGGGCTTCAGTTTCTGTTTCTCTTCCTTTAAGTTGCTTTGAGCCCGGCATGACTACAGAAGATAGATAATTTAAAGTAGGCAGGTGCTGGGAAAGCTGCAAGTAACTGCATGAACATCGTGATAGCATTACTGTATGTGGAGTATGGTGTCAGTGTTGGACGAGTTTTTGACTATTCCTGAGTTTAGTAGCCTTGAAAAGTGTAAAAGGCTCTTTTGCTTGCTACTGCTAAACACTGCAGTGTTCCTGTTGCTTCTTCCCATCATAATAACGACTTGAGAGCAATTGTGATACGAGATTTGCATTACCTGTGTGTATTGGTGACCTGATGTTGCGGCAGTGGACGGCGGTGATTCAGTGGTGATACTTGAAGGTGCAGACCACTCTGATAGGCTCTTTGGGGCCTGTCCCTCCATGCATCGTGGGGCAGAGGCAACCATGTGTGCAAGTGGCAAAGTCAGAGGATAAGCAATTGCGCATGCTGCCTCATTTTGACCTCAACTCTTCTGAGTCCTCTCTAGGTTCTAGCCCAAAGCTATGTTTGGAGCTTAACAAACTGGAGATAGCAAACTGGAGATAGAGAAATAGGCTATTAAAGTTTCCCATTTGGAGCTACAAAATACTCTACCAGAGCGCAAAGTGTCTCCAATGACGTTATGGCACAATGACGTGAGTAAACACATTTCTTTGGTCCCGGTTTCTCGTGAGTGTGAGGTTGAGGCTTATTTTGCAGCATTTGAGCAAATTGCTGACAAGCTGACCTGCAAATTTGTGGGCAGTTTTACTGCAGTGTAAATTGGTCGGCAAAGCTCAGGAAGCTCATTTAGCGTTGTCCGTGGAGGACGGTTTAAATTATGGTCAAATTAAAGGTGCAATTCTTTGGGCGTATGAACTGGTTGCTGAGGTGTACCGACAGTGTTTTTGTGGAAGGTTACCACCCTGCAGCAAGCCACAACACCTGCTGATGTGTTTGTGCTGGCTCATAAGACCGTTTTTGTGCCAAGGAACTGTTATTCTACGGTGGCCTGGAAGTGCATATCACTACAGAGAAATGACAACGACAAATCACAAATCATAACAGCAGTGTAGGTACCTTCAGACAACATGAATCATCGCTGATTGGACAAAGGAACAGGTCTGTTCTTTGAACCTGAAGGACATCACTTTGCAACACACCAGGCAAACAAAAACAAATTAACACACGGCGATGTATCACTAAAGTTGTGGCAAAGAGTTCCTGGCAAAACCCAATTTCTGTAGTCATTGTGGGAAAGGCTGCAAGAAGTTGATGGTGACCAAACTCACTCAAGTTAATGGATGTATTGTTAATGCAATATTTATGTTAGGCAACTTTTGGATATTGTAACATTTGCTTAACAGAGCAAGCGAGCTAACTTGCGTCCATTTCCCGACCTTGTTCAGCAAGTCCTCTATAGAAGCTACAGCATACTTAAACACACATACTTATTATGGAAGGGATGATGTAAAGTGAGAAGTAGGGATGAGCGAGTACACCACTGTCTGTATCAATATCTGTTTAACCGTCTACATCATCTGTATCCATAGTCATACTTGAAAGGGGCGGGACTTAAACTGGAACTGGGTGTGGTTTATATCAAAAGTTGTATATTTAAGCTTGAAATTGATATGGGTTGATCAGAAGTTGACATTCTTCCACCATCTCAGTCCTATAAAACCAAAGCGTCCAAAGGGTTCAATTTTGGGACCACACTATATTCTCCCAGTATTTCACAGTCTAAATGTTGTACAGCAAATTTTAAACGAGCTTCAACATATTTTTCCTTCAGCAATGGCAGCAGCCCCAACAGTGCTCATGGGCGCATGCATTAAGAAGTTTAGAAATCCTTCTGTAACCAATGCTATCAGTATGTTTTGCAACAGGTTGAGTAAAGGTTTGAGGTCTTGAGACCATCATGAGATGTTTCTTGTGTGACACCTTGGCAATGTGACACATTTTACACACATCATATATGGACATCTATGAATTGATTTCCTTGCATGTGGGGATTTCATGGGTTGTTACCAAGATCAGGTGAAAATATCATGTCAGTATCACCTTTAGAAATATTTACCTTTAGAAATTGACTGTGCTGTAGTCACTTTGTACATATTTCTAGTTGCTGATCATGATGAATACGTAACTGTGACATGCAAATGTTCATTGTATTACCAATTATCTGTACATTGATCTTGAAAAGTTACTCACTAAAAGTCCACTTTTAGTGGGTAACGTTTCCACACATTCATCCAGGTCTTGCTGCTGAACATTACTGAAGCTAAATCTCAGTTGTTACCAACTGGCTCAAGGAGGACAACAAAAGGGAGGCTACACAGAGATATAGCAGTTAAAAGTTGATTTATTTAACTCTGCAAACTGCAAAAGTAAATAACTTATGGCATGTGTAAGTAGGAAGGGTATCAGTCATGTTAAGAGTGTGTGGATGGGTGAAACATTGTGTAAAGTGTATTGTAAGGTGCAACAAACCAAACAAAGGGAAATAGGCTGACGAGGCTGCAGCAGGCCCAGTTGGGAGAGAGTATGTAACCAAAAGGGCGGTTCTTAAATAACCTCTGCAGGCCCATCCCAGAAGGGCAGGTACAAGGAGGCACTCCCTCCCAGCTCTGACTACCAGCCAACTCCCAGTAACTAAGAGAGAGAGACCAGTGAGACACAGGCAGGCAGGTCGTGACACCACCTCCATTAAAAATGGGGGTCCTAGCTAGGATCTCCAAAATTCAATCACAGCTAAAACATAACCTTTCAATAGTCAACCTATAACCAGCTAAGACGGTTGAGAACATTAATCAGAAACACTCTGGTATATTAATACTAACCTGTGAGAAACCATTCAGCCTATGCCACCTATGTTAATATCCTTACGACATGCAGGCATCAACTCCATCCAAAACCGTTGAGGCCACCTCCCTCAGCAACCTCGGTACCTTAGGAAGCAATATAAGGGCCAATACAGACAGAAAGAGACACTGCATGGAGGAAGCAAACAAGTGAACTTAAGCAGGCATAGCTTGAGTCATGGCATCAACGACCATGTTATCCATTCCCTTTATATAACGGATGTCTAAATGGAATGGCTGAAGGAACAGACACCAGCGCATAAGGCACTGATTTGGGTTTTGGAGTGAGTGGAGACAGGTTAGGGGATTATGGTCTTTATACACCACTAAGGGACTTACTTCACCTCCCACATAAACCTCAAAATGATTCAGTGCCCAGATGAGTGCCAATGCTTGAGTGCAATGAGATGCCCAGGCCAAACGGTCAAACAGGGGCCCTGATGCGTTGAAGATGATCTTCCCAACTGGCTTGTGGAGTCAAAGGCACCTTCCAATAACAGTAATCCAGTAAGTCAAACTTACTCACAAACTTTGCCAAGCTGACCTGATCTACACAATAGATCAGGGAATGGGAAAGAGTCAGGCTTTGTTGCGTTATTCACATTCCTCAGATCAGCACAATCTGAATCATCTGACTTCTTACATAGTAAGCATGGGGAAGACCAACTGGCTGCACAAGACTCAGCAATATTGCTTTTCAACATGTAGTTGACCTCTACCTCAAACTGCTCATGCTTGTCTGGAGACATAACGCTGTCTGACTCCCACATCAATGTCATGCTCATCAAAATGAGTACGAGATGGCGTATCGCTGAACAGACTGGGATAACCTGAAATTCTCCTCTTCTACTCTTTAGCAATTTTCAAGACCAGGCTTAAAACTTTTCTGTATGACAGAGCTTATAGTTAAAAAGTTAAAGTTCATCTACTCTTTAGCTATGCTGCTATAGGCCTAGGCTACTGGGGGAAGGACTGAGCATCTCTCTCTTTCTCTCCCCCTCTCCCTCCCTCCCCCCTGCATGTGCTGACATTAACCATGCTTCTTAAAATACCCTGTTTCTCCCAGTTCCAAGAATGTGTACTATATTCACTAACCACGTTTTCCCAAAGTCTCTGTCTCTCCCAGTTCCTCTCCTCTCTCTCCCTGCCCTCATCTTGCTGGTAGTGAATCATTGCCATCTCATGTTCCTGCAATGCCTGCTGCTCCCATATGTTCATGAATTCTGTACTACTCTGTACAACTCCATGAACTTCATGTAGCATCATGTTCCTGTCTACACCCGTTTTGAATATCCTCCTCTCTTGCTATCATTCTAACCCTACACTACCCCCTCATGCCTCTCACTCTTTTGCTTTTTCTTTCGTTCTCTCGTACTCTCTCTTTCACTTTGTCTCTCTCTCTCTCTCCCTACCCAACCGGTCGAGGCAGATGGCTGCCCCCCCTGAGCCTGGTTCTGCCCGAGGTTTCTGCCTCTTAAAGGAAGTTTCTCCTTGCCAATATTGCCAAGTACTTGCGCATCGGGGGATCTGTTGGATCTCTTTAAATAATTTTATAAAGAGTTTGGTCTAGACCTGCTCTATATGTAAAGTGCCTTTATGTAACTTTGTTACGATTTGGCACTATACAAATAAATCTGATTTGAGTTGATTTGATTTGATTTTGATTGGCTGGCTCCTCAGCAGGGGTCCCCTGTGACGTCACCCAGGTGACACACGGCGACCCTCCACCATCGCTTTTTCCCAGGCTCTAGTTGCAGTAGAGAGCTGTCCCCGCTTTCGCCAAAGGGAGCAACACCAAACATTTGGATCCCTCCACCACAAAAACCTGGATCACAGTCTTCAACTCACAGGATGAGCACAGACTGTTGTGGTCTTTTTTTTCTCCTCAAACCCAGCGCAGACGCCGTGCAATCAGCTGATTCCATGTGTTGCAAAGACCAGCAAGCCAACTTTGTTACCCGAAGCTAACAAAGAATATTGTCCTCCATGATCTTCCCCACTGAGGAACCCATCATGTCGCCATTGTCTGAGGAGCAAAGCAGACCGCTTGACTGAGCTGAAGAACGCCTCACCTTCACTCACCTGTCTGCTCTGCCTTCCTTCACCTGGTCCTCATCAGCAATCAACCCCAGATTTAAGCACCCACCTCCAGACACTCAGGGCTCGATTGCTTGTATTATGCCTGACTCTCCAGCACTCTTCTGTGGACTGCTTTCCCGATTCTGGATTGGTTTGTCTCTGACCAACATTCGTCATCTCTGCCCCGGTAAACCTAACTGCCTTCTGTCCCTGAGTCTGAGTTTGCCTGCTGATCTCCTGGTCTTCATCTGCCTGTGGCTGAGAGACGATCCACCGATTCCTGCTCTGCCCCTGACTGCATCTGCTCTGTTGCCAGTTTAACTGCTCCCGACGCAACCCAGTCCACAACACCCTGCCTACAGCCCTCCAACAGTGATTTTCCCTTTTGTCCCCCTTTTCAGTAACCCCCTGTCCGTGTTCACGGTTGCTCTTAGTGGGGATCTGGACTGTTGCCAGTGCTGTAGCCTCGTGGGTTGTGTTATAGCCTGGTGAATGGAAGATTGGGGTTCAGTTCCCCGTGGCTCCATACTCCCCTGAAGTGTGGATTTCTTTCTATAAAAGAGATTCACCAGTTAAAAAAAATCCAAAAAACTGACAAAGAAATGCAGTACTTGGACGGCCAGATTATGAGGGCAGATCTAGAAATTGAAATACTGGAGCACAAGTTAGAAGTGGGTGCATGGTCACAGGTGAATTATGCTAACTATTGGAACATTAACTAAACTCTTGTATTTATAGGAAATAAAGAATATGCAGTGGAATGTGTATCATGTCTTTATTTCACTGCTGTGGTGATGATGACTTAATCTCTGAAGAGATTATAGCATACAGTTGCCTTACACAAGTGCTCTGCCTCTCCGCCTAATGGACTTCTAATATAGACCTACTGACAGATTTTTTTTATTATTTTTTTTCTTCTAATGAACAGATGTCCGAACTACAATACACCAAAACTCGCCTGCTGACTGAATGAATGAGGAAATCAAATACTGTGTGTCGCTGAAAGAGGGCTGAGTCAGAGAGAAACAAGGTTTATTGAGGAAAAACCTGCTCCCGACCAGGTTAGGTTCAGAGTCAGTTACTACAGTAACTGACCGAGAGGTTAAGTCACCTCTTTTTGTGAAACAGGCTTGATTTACCCCTCTTTCTCTTGTTTGAGTTACCTCCCTTTGTGAAATGGAAAACTGAGTTAAGTCAGTATATGGTAGACAGTAAGACAGTATCTGAAAAGTTGAAAAGCAATGGACATTTTTCACATTTAACAGTCACCATCTTGGACATGTAGCAGAAGGAAAGGGACCAACAACATATTTTGTTGAGAGAACACTATTAATCGGAACAAATGGTGGTCAAAAGTATACTGTCTAGAGTACTCCTGTTAGTGAACTGTTTACTCAGAGTGTTTCTACAGCAGCCCTATAGATGACCCGTGCTAAACATCATTTACAGTTGATCTGAGTATTTCTGTGAAATGTCTAGTGTTGCATTAACATTGTCAACTATGCTTTTCCTCAAAGGGATATTCTAAATGCTGCCTTTGCTGTCAAGGCAGTGCTCAGCTGAGTATGGTAGTAGTAGTCATCAGAAAACTGTGTTTTTCCTGCTAACATAAATTGCCATTTTTGCTTCTGCTGATAGGAAGTATAAGAGCTGCCACTTTTCTTTGTTGTTTTTATTTAGCCAGCTGCTATGATATGTAATGTAAGATGGCGGTGCACATGGCTGCAGCGGCTAACGGCTCTCCTTTTCAGTGCTCTTGTGTCACTTATGTGCACCATCTGTACTGCAAACACCCAGTAAACATAATTGCCGGGGACTTTAATAAGGCCAGCTTAAAGACTGTACTCCCTCCGTTCTACCAGCGCGTGAAATGTGCTACAAGGGGAAAGAATACCTTGAATCATGTTTACACGAAAATTAACCTTGCATACAGAGCCATACCCCTCCCACACCTCAGACAGTCAGACCATCTGTCCCTGCTGCTTACCTCAGCCTACAACCCCCTCAGACGCAGGACCAGGCCCACCACTAAGACTGTTACAACCTGGCCTGACTGTTTCAAACAGACAGATTGGGATTTATTTGAACACCAGGAGCTGGAGACACACAATGGAATAGTGCTAGGCTAGATTCAGTTCTGCATCTGCAATGTGACTCTGGAAAAAACCATCTGGGTTATCCCTAACCACATCCACATTCTCCTCAGGGCCCGCAACGCTGCCTTCAGGTCAGGGGACAGAGCACTGTACAGTGCTGCTCGAGCTGACCTGAAGAGAGGAATAAAGAGAGCCAAGGCGGACCACAGGATGTGTATCAAGTCCCACCTGTCCAGCAACAGCACACGGGAGGTATGGCGGGGCATACAGGACATCACCGACAGCACCAAAAGCAGACCTGAGTGCGACACTGGCCGAGGAGCTTAATAGCTTCTTTGCTCTGTTTGAAACGTCTCAGCAGCACTCATCTGTTCTAGCCCGGCCCACCCCCACCTGCCACCTGCACCACTCCACTCAATGTACAGGTGTGCAATGTTAGACAGGTGCTTCTGGCAGTGAATACCAGGAAGGCTGCCGCCCCAGACGGAGTGCCAGGCAAGGTGCACAGAGTGTGCGGCAACCAGCTCGCCCCCACTTTCACCAGGATCTTCAACCTCTCCCTGGCCCAGGCAGTCTAGCCCACCTGGCCTAAAATCCTCAACTATAATCCTGGTGGCGAAGAAGTCTCCCTACACCACCCTGAATGATTACCGTCTAGTGGCCCTCACGCCGGTAATCATGAAATACTTTGAGAGACTAGCTCTGCAGTACATTAGGGACTTTGTCCCCCCAGACTTCGACCCCTACCAGTGCGCATAACGTGCGAACAGATCCAAAGATGTTGCCATTGCCATAGCTCTCCACTCTGTGCTGAACCACCTGGAGCAGCAGCAGAGCTATGTCCGGATGCTCTTACAGTTCTGCCTTCAACACAATAATCCCTGACAGACTCACCGGAAAACTGGACACTCTCAGCCTCCCCCCTCTCACATGTGCCTGGATTAAGGACTTCTTAGCTAATCGACCACAGATTGTGAGACTTGGCCCCCACCTCCCCTCCACCCATACGGTGAGCATCGGCTCCCCAGAGGGCTGTGTGCTGAGCCCCCTCCTGTACTGCCTCTACTACAGGTGCATTAAGACTAAGTCAAACAGATTCAAGAACAGTTTTTTCCCCAAAGCAATAACTACCCTGAGCTGTCATATGCACTGACTCTCATAGACTCTGCAATTGATCAAACCTTCAATGTGCAATATTCCATGTGTGCAATGTACATCTAATTACTCATATTCACTACACTTACTTCAAGCATAAAATATTATGCTTTCCCAAACACTTTCTTTTTACATTGTCTTTTTTTTTTTGCACTGATACTGGTGATGCTCTAATTTCATTGCACTGATGTAGGATGACAATAAAGGCATTCTATTCTATTGTTCTATTTTAAAAACCTTCTCAGTAAAATAAGCAAGAGACTACAAATCCATGTTAAAAGAGATAAGAAACCAGTGAGTCTCTTACACTCAGTAAAAACATGAAAACAGTCTCTCATTGACCACAGAAAGGACACTTGTTTAAAACACAAGGATTAAAAGCAGATAAAAGCAGAGATAAAAGCATTAGAGGTAATAGAGGAAAGGGATCTGCAGCAACAGGTTTAGTCTCTTTCAGGTGATATTCTATGAGAAAGCTCTTCTCCTTTCAAGAGAGACTCTGGTACCAGAGCTCCAAGATTCTCTGGACTACCCAGACAGACTGCAGCCCCAGCAGAGACAGTGCAGCATGGACATCACTCAGCACCAGTCCCACTGCTCCACCAGCTGTTATAGGGTCAGGGCCCCAAACTGTACTAGCGCCACCATCAGGCCAGGTGGTGTCCAGTTTGGCCCTGTTGAGCAGTGGTTTTCTCAACAACAACTGAAGAGAGTCAGCTTTGGGACACATTTTACACTAAAAAAGGGCCCATGATTTAAAAACACTGTGATAATATCTTCCAATTTATCCTTGCTGCCTATGCTCTGTTAAAATCATGCACAGTGTTGGCTAAATGGTCTGCAACACTCTGTTTCTAATAAAAACAATACAATCATCTGCAAATGCAGATGAAACCATGCTTCCATCAAAACCAGTTAAATTAGACCTTGTAGGCTAGAGCATATCTTATTGAAGAGGGGTTCCAGGAAGAGTGCAAAGAGCCTCCCCAACAGAGCACAGCCCTGCCTGACACTTCTACGCACTTTAAAAGGAGCACACAGACTGCTGTTACCTTTCAGCACACTCTCAACCTCACTGTAATAATAATAATACATTTATTTATATAGCACCTTAAAAAACACCAGTTTACAAAGTGCTTCACAAAACAAAATAAAAACCAGTCACAATTACCGCCCAAGCAATACAGCATCACGGGCAATACAGGAACCCAAAAACAACAGATTATGACCAGAAGGACTCGAATTAAAATGCAGGATGCAGTTAGTTAGAGAAAATAAATACAATAAATTAATTATGATGAGGAAAGGGGTTATAGAGATAGAATAAATAGCACAAGTGGTATACAAAACAAATATGTGGCACAATGAATAAAATTAGATACAATAAGATAAGGAATATGGGAAGAAAGAGTTAAAATAAAAGAAGGTGAAGATAAAACAAAAAGCATTAGGATAAAAAAAGCTTTAAGATGAAGTAGAAAATAAAGGTGGATGGAATCACATAAAAGCAAGTCTCTAAAAGTAGGTTTTAAGAAGTGATTTAAAAGCAGACTGAGTCTGCAAGCCTGATCTCCTTGGGGAAGTCATTCCAGCACTAGGGGGCTCTAGCGACAAAGGCCCGGTCATCCTTGGACATAGCCGTGACCGTGGAACGACCAGAAGAGCCCCTCTTGCGGATCTAAGGCTGCAGGCAGGCTCATAGGGTATCAGGACTTCAGAGAGGTAGCTTGGAGCCAGACCAGAGCGAGCTTTAAAAGTGGTCAATATAATGGATGGGTGTGTGTCATTACCTGATTGCTTTGGGACCGGCAGGAGGAACCTCTGCCAGGCCTGCTTGATGAAGTGCATTGGAGTGGCGGAGCACGACCTCCTTCAGGACTCTACGCCAGGTGGCAGAAGTCCAGGACCGGGAAGGAGGCCCCTGAATTAACCCTCCAGTGGTGTATTTGGCTGCCTGGGCGCTGCCCGCGGTGATTGGGTTGCGGGGTTGACAGGTGGCTTGGACGTGATCCAGGTGATGAGGAGGCACGCTGGAGTCAGCTGGATGGCCAAGGACCACAACCCCAGACCATGTTGACCCATTGCTAGTAGTGGAGCAAGAGGATGGTGGCAGGCAGATGTATCCTGGAGGGCTGAGCTGAGGGAGGCCAGCCTTTTGGACTATCCACTTGCCAGGTCCATAAAGCCAGACAGTAAGACATCCTTGTGGAGTTCTTGGGAGAGCCATCTGACAGCGATCTTTTTATTTTCAGAGTTTTTTCAACGCTGTGCATGGCTGTATGTCATGGATGCCACACTGTCTGAACCGCTGGATGACTCTTGACACGCACATCTGGAGGGGAGCCTCAATCAGTGAGTTGGTCTCTTTTGAGACATGAGGCAGTTCTTCACAGAACCTCTCCAGGAGCGTCTGCTCCTCCATATGCTCACTTATACAGAGTTTAGTATAAAAGCTCACTGCCCTCTGTCATATCTGGCCTGGTTGTGTAAGTTATAAGAAGGACCAGAGCAGATTCTACCTGCTCAGGAGACTGAGGTCTTTTGGAGTTCAGGGGGCACTCCTGAAGAGCTTCTATGACACTGTGGTGGCATTAGCCATCTTCTATGGGCATCTTCAGCTGGGTCAGCAGCATCTCAATTTATTAAGAAGGCAAGGTGGTGGGAGAGAGGAGAATGATGGCCAAGCTGTCTTCTCTAATGAACAACCCCATGAAGGACACCCTGACTGCACTGGCAAGCTCCTTCAGCAACAAATTCCTTCACTCCAAGTGTGTGAAGGAGCGATATCGCAGGTCCTTCCTCCCTGCAGCTGTGAGGGTATATAACCATCACTGCTCCCAGTAACCCCACCCCACATATATACATTCAATTTGACACACTGCACTTAAACGTGCAAAACTTCCTTTTGTTTTTATATTGTTCATATTCTTCTTTTTATATTGTACATATTAACATACTATTCTTTTTATTCTATTCTACTTTGACACTTTGAACATGGCCTCGATTTTCTGTTGACTCGCTTAGTTCTACTTCCACCATATTAGTCTCTAGATCTTTCACAGATCTGGTGATACTTCGAGTGACATTGAGGGTGTGCTCTTGTTGGTATCTGATTCTTACCACTTCCTAAGGCTGTTAAACTCATGCTTCCTCTGTCGATAACCACCCCAGAAATAAATGAAGACCTCCCTTAACCTCTTTTCATGTATTAAGACAAAATTCAAATGGCTTGGTTCACTCCATAAAAGGAGGGAATGATCAGTGAAACAAGCAGTTAAAATACAAAAATGTTTACATCAAAATTGTGTAAACACAGTAACCATCTGAGTTACTGTGTGGAAGTTTGGGGTAATACTTATAAAACCAACCTTCTCCCTCTGCATATACCACAAAAAAGAGCCATAAGATCAGTTTACAATATCAGGTATAATGGTCACACTAATCCACTGTTTTTGAAGTCATCTGCATTGAAATTATCAGACCTGGTAAAATTCAAAACTGCACAAATAATTGATAAAGCATGCAGCAGGGTGGAGTGTAAACACACAGAGAGACATGCACACATACAGATAAATACATTTGCCCCAACGGAGAGAGAGTGCGTAGGAACAGCATCAGCCAACTGAGAAAGAGCAAAAAATATCTGCGTGTTTTGAATGCATCCAGGATGACAAAGGTTGCAGAACTAGTTTTCCTGCTCCTGGTCCAAGTGTAAAAAAAGCCCAAGTGCTGCATGCCCCGCCCCTGACAAGCAGCAAAAGTCCGGTCATTACCAAATGACAGGTTTTGACCCATTTTGGCTGTCAGAGGGGAACTACTCCCCCTGGCTGTACATGACTGATATTGGTAAGTCTGTGATTTTGGTGTGTGTGGGGGTGGGGGGGTGGGTGTCTATGGAAGTCTATAACCAACTCCACCATCTTGCTGATGTTGAGCTCCAGGTTGTTAACTGTACACCATGCTACCAGCTGTGACACCGTGTTCCTGTGAGCTGACTCATCGTTTTCCTTGATAAGGCCCAGGACCGTGGTGTCATCTGCAAACTTAACCAGCTTGATGGAGGAGTGCAGTCATTGGTGTACAGGGAGAACAGACAGGGGGGAGAGGACTCCAGTGTTGGTGGTGAGGAGTTGTAAAGCACTTTGGGTACCTTTTGGTTATTGTAAAGGGCTATTCAAATAAAATTTAATTGATTGATTGATTGAACAGATGTCAAAGGTAATTCCGTGTGATCTTTATTTTTGTTTTGCGACAAAAGCTCTGCCCGTAAACTGCAAACATGTAGGTGGAGAGTAACACTGCTCCAGAGTTCTGTAACATCACTGTGGAGGCCTAAAAGGGAAGCACTTTTGTTTGGTTGAAATATAAACATTTAACATTTAAATGGTTTGTTTTTGTACAATCAGCTTTTATCCACTGTAAAAAAAAAACTGACTGGCAGCTACAGCTGCCAAATATAAACTGTAAATCTAAAGTGAAATATCATTGAAATATCAATTAAGAACAAAAACTTTCACAAGTTTTCATTAAATGTTCTGCTGAAAGATTCAAAAAAGTGGCAATGCTAAAAGCAGTGCTAAAAATTCCATTATTCTACAGATACGTATTGTTTAAAGCAAAGGCAAGGTTTGTATTGATTGGCCCTAAGGTCCTAAGGCCCTAAGAGCTATGGTTAAGTCTCTGAATTACCCTGTGTACGAATTGTGCTCTATAAATGAACTTGCCTTGCCTTCAAATAAAGTACAAAGTGCTTTACAGATACATAAAATTCCAAAAAGGCAGATAAAAACACACAGACAAATTAAAGGCAAATAAAAAAAAACAGATAAAATACTTTCAGTTGTCAGCTTTTTTGTAGCAATTGTAGCAACAATTGTAGAAGTTCACCCTTTGCTTTGAAAGTTAATGTGGGCTTCTTACCACTGGATTCCACTGAAAGTGTTTCACAAAGTCCTTTCTCAGTTTCTAAGGCAAAAATCCTTCCTTGTAAGGCAAGAATTTCTTGTTGACATATCCGACAGTTTTCATAAGGAGCCTTTGTTTGGATTATTCCTTCAACTACCAGCTGGTTGGGCTCCTCCTGTCCAGAGGAGCTCTCCTTCACGATCTGGTCCGACTCACTCTTCAGGTTGTCCCACTCCATTTCCAGCTCCTTCACAGACAAGTTGTGTTTGTTGACCAAAGTTTCGTGCACTTCCAAAACACGGATTATCCTGGATTGCAAATTTGACAGTTAAGAATAAAATCATATCCAAGATTTGTAGAAGAAGTAGATTCATTTGAAAGTGAATAAAGCAGCAAGCAGCAGGAGCAGGCAGAGACACGTCCGTATCTTTGTTACGGGCTTTTACAGGTGCTCAAAGATGCTACAATCTCAGGATAGAATACAAGCAAAAGTCGATTTAAGACAAAATAGACACGAAAAGCCAAATTAAGAACAAAATACAAGAAAAATGGAAAACAAAGGAAAAGCTAAAATTACCACAGTTAATTACACATTAAAAGCCAATTTAAAAAGGTGGGTTTTTAGTAGGGATTTTGAATGTCGGTGCTGTCTCTTAAAGGTTTGGGTGGTGAGTTCCAGATGGGAAGGGCAGCAACTGAAAAGGCTCTGTCCCCCTAGGTTCAGTTGCAGGAGGGGTTCTAGTGGTGGAGCAAGTCTGTGAGGCAGGAGGGCCAGATTGTTGTGGTGTGAGGTCCGAAGAAAGGGGGGATGGAGATTTCAGTCCCCCACACCCCTCAAGCTTCAAAGAGACTATTGCCTCCAACAGAGATTTCCCAGGTCTCTGTTAAGTGCCGTCCCAGACCCTTATCTGAACCTGGCATCTAGAGACCCTGCTTTCCCAAGAAAATAGATTGCAGTCAGTGCCACAAATCAGCATGAACCTCCCTCACCCTGCACAGAGTTACCTCTTTTCTGACCTTCCGCTCAGGCTGACCCGATAACCTTATCAGGCAGCGAATGCAAACTGCCGCTTTGGAATGCATCCATACTTATAAGGACACAAGGGTTGATATAATAAGAAATAGGATACTCTGATCAAGTAAGAGACTGCAAAGACGCCGAACCAACTTCTCTGCAAAAAGAGGACTTTGTAGCAGTTCGAACTGTTTTTCTACAAGCTAATTTGGCAGAGGTAGGACTTACACCGAATAATGAATTACTCCAATCACGCAGCCACAGCACCACCTAATGGCGAGCCATTGGCCAATGGCATGTTGCCACCACACCATAACCTATGTACTTGCATTCCACATATAAATGTCTGAGAAAGAGAAAAAGAAAGAACTTCATACACTGTCCATAGCCACATTTCTGATTTTCCACAACCAGAAAACGATCCATCTATCTTTGTTTTACATATAACTTCAAACTTGGGTGAATGAAAGGCATAGTTAAATCCAAACACCGCCCTTGCTATGTCCTGAAGCTAAAGGGAGAAATCTGATCGGACCAAATTTGCGCCGACAACCAGACCACACCCATGGGTCAGCCCCCAAATAAAAGTAGTCAAAATTAAATTTTAGGCAGTCTTGAATTTGGTACAGTTCTGGGGAAGTTCTGAAGAGGAGAGCTTCCCCAGGAGACCTGAGCAATAACAACCAAAGCAGAAAAAGAAACTCAGAAGTCAGAATTTAGCTGCTAAGCTACAAGGGCTAAGTTCCAAATTGAAGCTAAAGCTGCTGGAGACTGGAACAAGTTTGGCTGCACGGCACTCAGCCTCCAGTCTGTTTTCATCAGGAAAGAGAAGGATAATTCGAATATTAACTCAATAACCAAGCCAATCGCACGAAAGACAACACTGTCGCTGTTGAGGGATGAGCCAGACCGACAGCCACTTCAGCCGAGGACCAGTCTAGCTTGGGAGGCCACAACGAAGGACCTCAAAACGGCCGCTCTAGTCGGACATCTGCTCACTGCGTGGCCAGTTGAGTCGTCTACCAAGTAAGGTGGCGTTTATCTGCTTCCCCAGCGGGTTGTTCTGAGTGGTGCGAGGCATGGCTATTAGACAACAGTGAATCAAATTTTAGTTTTAGAGCTCTCCTTCCTCAGACAGACTCCCCCTTGTATGTTGATAAACGATCTGCCATTCGTTCGCCAAAATCCTCAAGAATAACCAGCCGCTTAATTATCATTGTTATAGCATGCCATTCCATTTACATATCCAAGCTCACCTGTTTCACCGCATGCATTGACTTGCACGTGTACATAATGAGCACATTTTTATTTCCCCTTTTTTTCAGGTGCGGATGTGAGTAAGTAGGCGGGCAGCAGAGTTCTGGATTTATTGGAGTTTATTGAGGACTTTGGAAGATGAGCTGTAGAGGATGCCATTGCAGTAATCTACTCTGGATGTTATAAAGGCATGTTTAAGTGTTTCGGCAGCAGAGAAGGTGAGTGAGGGGTGGAGACGGGCAATATTCTTCAGGTGAAAGAAGGCAGTCTAGGTGATGTGGTGGTCAAACTTTAGCTGACTGTCAAAAATTATTCCAAGGTTGCGGATATATGGGGAGGAAGGCAGTGCAGTTTTTAAAAGTGAGGCTGAAGTCAGGCTGTTGTTATATGTGTATGTATGTGTATACATTAGGGATGAGCAAGTACACCACTATCCGTATCTGTTAAGCCATATATTATCCATAGCCGTACTCGGAAATCAGAAGTGGCCGTGGTTTACACAAAGATTGTATTTTTAAGCCTGAAATTGATATGGGTGGGTCAAAAGTTGCTATATTAATTTTAAGCTCCAATATATTTTTATTTACAGCTTAATTTGTATTAAATCAAAATCAAATCAAATCAGATTTATTTGTATAGCACCAAATCATAACAAAATTACATCAATGCACTTTACATATAGAGCAGGTCTAGACCAAACTCTTTATAAAATTATTTAAAGAGACCCAACAGATCCCCCGCTGATCAAGTACAGTGGCAAGGAAAAACTTCCTTTAAGAGGCAGAAACCTCGCGCGGAACCAGGCTCAGGGGGGCGGCCATCTGCCTTGACCGGTTGGGTTGAAAGAGTAAGAAGAGTTACACCAAGGTGAGAAGAGCAAGCAGAGCAGGAAAAAAACCTGAAGAAACAGTGAGAATGAGAAATGCAATGCGGGCTGCATGCAGCCCTGTCTCATCACAGAAGCACCACTTCCGTTTGTCATGACCCAGCCTGAAGGAGATGACAAAGCTGGGAGAGAAAAATAGATTTATTTGAATAAATCAAACTAAACCTGAAGTGTGGAAGTCAGTGGTATCAGTCATGCATATATGGACCAAAGCCAAAGGAATCAAAAGTGTGGCGCTGGCAAGGAGGAAGAGAGAGAACTGGCTGTCAGCAACTGGTGTTTTTATCATCTGGAGCACCAGGCCCAGGTGCTCCCGATCAAGTTGATTACATCAGCTGATTACCTCAAGGAAAAAAAAAAACAATTATGTCACCAAATAGGAAAACCCATAAAAAAATAGGCAGGGCCGTCACGTTACTAATCAAGTTTTTACCCCCATAGCCCCAAAGAGTGGCGCAGATTTGAAACGTTTGAGTTTTTAAAAGCTATGTTAAAATGATGATGGACAATGTCTAAGAGATAAAGGAATTCCTTTTGTTTTTGAAAAGCTGAGGTTGAATAATCTGAACAGTATACATTTTCATAGAAGCTTGAAAAAGTCTTATCATTTTCTTTACGGTCACTAGTTGCCAAGCCTTAATCTGTCTGTCATGTATTTAGTGCTCTTTCCATTTCCAACTATTTCATATGTCAAGCTAGGAGCTTACCAGCTTTCTCACCCTGTTCGTAATAGGATTGTTTCAGCTTCATCAAGTTTTAAGTTAGTGTAAGTAGAACATTGTTTTTATTTCTTCGCTCATTAAGTTCCACAAATAAGTATTTATAAGTATTTATAATAAGGATTTGCAAAATAGTTTGTTTCAGTATCTTTTATCTTTCTTTGCAGTTGTCCCATCCCTAATCTACAGTTTGTGTTTAAAGCTTGTGAAGCTTATCATCTGGCCCGGCAAAGAGACTTCAAAAGCCTCACATCGTATAGCAGCTGATGTCTGATTTGCATTATTTTCAAAATAATAATCAATTTGTGCCCTAATAAACTTTAATACCTGGAGATGCCATCTTGGGGAGTAATTCAAGAATCAATGAAACAGAGGCATGATCTGAAATTTTAATGCTTTAATGCTTTACCAGGATCGTGAGGCTGTAGATACCAAGAAGGAGAAACCAAATTATAATCTATTCCAGAGAATGTCTGACATGTACTAGAGTAGCAAGAGAAAGTTAGTTGGTCAGGATGATTCTACTCATAACTTCTTTTAGCTTGACAAGTTTGTTTAAACCGCCTACATTCCAAGATGTCAACTGAAGTTCAGATAACATGCTGTAATGACAATGAAATTGACTGTTGTAAACTTAAAATGACTGAAAACTAAAGATAAAATATAACAAATAAATGAAGTGAAAAATATGTGCCTTAGAACACTATGAACATAACTGAGTGTACATCCCCACTGAGATACACCCATCCCTCCCCTAGTACACATATCCAAACCATCGAGTTTACCTGGTCCACACCAGCGAGCGAGGAACAGCATGCCCGACAACCATAACAGAGCCCGGCATGAAATATCAGTCATATAAGTAAAACTACTTTCATAGCAACCAAACAGCTATTTTGCACGGTTTAAACAGCATTTCCCTGTAAGGCCAGAGAGCATAGTTCAGTGACTTAAACCATACCAGCCATGCAAACAGGCCTCAGTTTCTCTCTCTCTGAGTGGAAGACTTCCCTCCGTCTGACCAAATCCTGAGTGACGAACCTTCATGGCAGGTGCTCCGTCAGTTGTCACAGACACCAGTTTTTCAACAGGGATTTTTTTTTTCTACAAGGAAGTCTTTCAGTGGAAGTAAGGGCAAAAACTCTTCTTTAGTTAAAAAGTCATCAAATACCATCCAAATGAACACAGCTAGCTGAGCTGGAGTATCACTGGAGTCAACAGACTCATCACACTGAAACCATTTGCACCTCTTCATGTCCAATGCCAGCTGGTTTACTGCATCCGCAGACAGCGCAGACACTCTCCCTACCACAGTATTTGCACCAGGTTGTACATCGGCAATAGCAGACAAAATTTCTGTCTTGCTTCTATGGTCCCTGAATAACATTTCAGCCACTGCGGTTATAGCCTCCTTTACAATCCCACCATCGGCGAAGGGCTTTTTGTGCTTTGTTAAGATGTGCGCCACTTTAAACAAGGCCTCTGTTGCATTGGCCTTCTTCATAGGTTTGGTGAACAGTGACTGTTGTCTTTGATGCGTTGCTTTCAGACTGCTACCCTCAGGAAAGTCCCGTGAGAAGTTGCTGTGGGCCTTGGTGAAATGACGCTCCACATTAGATCTTTTACCGACTGACATGTTCGTGCTACAGATCAGACATATACACTTACTTATACGTGATTTACATTTGTGAAACAAAACTCTGTTTCCCACTTTTCATTAAAGTAGTATGTTTTCAGCCTCTCATTTTTATGGGTACTTTCCACCACGGTCATGGTTACTGCCTCATCAAGCTTGACAGACAGCAGAGTAACTGTTTGATTGACAAGTAATAGGCAAATAATCATTATCGTAAGATGGGGGCGGGACACCTATGAATTTGATTGGATATACATGCATGTTAGTTTTCCAAGTGACTAATCAAATTTGACTAGACAAGTTTTCAAATTTATGCAGATTCATTAACCCTTTGGTGAGATACTTGGAGAAGGGTTGCAAGCTACTGGTAGCTCGCGAGCGACATGTCAGATATCCCTGATCTAAATACATACATACATTGGCAGATAATTTCACTTTGAAATTGCAAATAAACATAGATGGACTTCCTTTGTTCAAGAGCTCTAGTTTGCAGCTGTGGCCCATCCTTGGTCTGCTATGAATATGAATGAACCAGTAGTGATAGGTTTGTTTTGTGGACAAAAGAAACCTAGTTCAGCAATGGAGTTACTGTCACGCCGGAAAACGCAGTGCGAGTGCGTTGCAGGGAGGGCCCAAATGCAGGTGCCGGAAAACCAGGTAGGTGACGATGAAAAACACTTTAATAACGAACAGACAGAGCAGGAACAGAATCTGGCAAAGAACTAATAAGGACTAGACAGGGCATGGACAGAGCAAGGAAATGCAGGAACAAAACGACAATGATCCGAAAAGGACTAGACCGAAAACAGGACTAATGTACACCGTGCTAGACAAGACACAGGTGATCCACATTAGGGCAGGGAAGGCAATCAACATGGGACACAACCAGGAAGTAACATAACGGGGAACACAAAGGAACCAGGACTACAAAATAAAACAGGAAGTTACATGGACAGAACACTAAACATCAGAATGAACTCAAAACCTGACAGTACCCCCCCCCCCCCCCCCAAAGGATGGCTACCAGACGTCACACACACACAGTTTGCTGCCACCTTGCTTAAATCTTTTGTCAGTCACTTTGGTGAAATATATGGCAAAGATCAAATTGTTTATAATGTACATGGTTTGGTCCATTTAGCACATGACACACTCATTTTCTGTATTTCCATATGAAACCTACCTGCAAAAAACCAGATTTTGCCCTGGCCCAAATTATCACATTTTCTGACAATTATCATTGTCAGAAATGAAAATTACAGACTGTCCTTTGAATGGTACCTCTCTTAAAAAGCAGTATTTTTTTGGGCCACTTGTAGGTGGAATGTCAGTGAAAGCACAGTACAGAGAAATGGCCTGTGACAAGTGGACTACTAAAGTTTCAACAAGGGATAATATTTTTGTCATTGGAAATGGCATTTGCCGCAAGTGTGTTAAGGTTTCAGAGCTTGCTCAAAAATGTGCTGATTTTGTGGCCATTACCCTATTTCATACAGATGGGTCATGTTTTGGTGAGACACAATGCAGGTCTGTCATTTGTTCAGGCTAAGAGTAACTAGCTTTTGATCTTCCATGTAGGGCTGGGCAGTATATTGATGTCACATTTATATAAGAATAAGTATAGTATTAGTTGTAGCTTGTGTTCTGGTGTTAAAAGTGAAGTACAAACTTAAGTTTTGACTGGATGGGTGTAAATAAAAAATAAGGGTCAGAGACTGTTACAAAAACTGACAAACTGCGTGCATTTAAGATGCCCTGAAGCAACCAACTATATGATGTAGGCAATGACGTCGGTCCAACATGGTGGCGTGCTAGACAGATAGCTGTCTAGCTATCTGCAATGGCAAAAATAAAATTGACATATCTTTGATTTCAACAACTTTTAAAATCAGATTTTTGACCGGCTCGTTCTTCTAATATATACGATCATCATCAGTGCCTAAATGAGCATGTTTCATGTCCTCTTGAAAGCCTGTGGAATCTTGGTTTCACATCTAGTATTTCTCAATATGCGATTGTAATCTGTGTGTTTGTGTGTATTTATGTATTTAGATTTCCTCACTGGGATGTATTGGGGGCCATGATATTAAGCGTGTTACATGGAACATCCTGGCCCGCATATTCCTTGATGATGTGGGGCGCAAGATTAATTGGCATCAATGGAAAAAATCCTTCAGCCAGATGGCGACCAAGACTTTTCTTCTGCTTAAGTAATTGTGATAACAGTGCTAGACAGTGATATAACTGTTATAATAGATTACATGAGAAATGACTAATGCTAATTAATTTGATTGAGGGCACTGAGATGATCAATGCTGGGGGCATGGAGAAACATAGCAGGGTCTTAAAAAAAACGCCAACTGCAAAGTGCACATGAGACAAAGAGAGCTCAGGACAAGTGACAGAGAAATTCATGTCAATGTGATATAAAAGACAATGCAGTGTTCTTATGTAATCAATGTATGTGTAAAAATGACTCAAAACTATGAACTGATTAATCTTGTCACAATGTTGCCATGTTGATGCTGTTGTTATTTTTCATGTCTACCTGTAATGATTATTTTCATCATTGAGCAATCTGTTCATGAGTTTTTCCAAGAGTCCAAGTCCAAGATGACTTCCTCAAATGTCTTGTTTTGTGCACAGCCCAAAGACAAATAGCAATGTTCTAGATACATGGTTGCATTTCATTTTTCCATTTACGGTACGTTTTGGCCTCTTTTCTGATATGGGTCTCACTGATAACTGATGGCTCTCTTACAGCTGTAGCAAAGCTGTATATTTTGCTACTTTCTCGAGGAAGGAAAATTTTGTCTTGAATGTATTGAATGTTTTATTACTATTTATAGAGGCAGACTGGTTTAGGGAAGTATTCAAGCTTTTTCAGAGCAATCTAGATGTTGGTCAGCTAGATTTTAGATATTTCTGTAGCTAGCCATTTTGAATAAGCGATCTGGCCAGGATCAGCTGCTTCATGAACAGATCTGAAACGGATCTGGACCGGATGAGCTGATTCATGAACAGCTCAGAACCAGGGAAAGTCACGTCATGCGAAAACAACCAGCAGAAGCTGCTGCAAAGTTCCAGTTAACAATGGCAGACAGTGCGGCGGCGTCGGAGGCGTTTCTGCACACACACAAATCTGATGGTGGATAACAAAGGGATAAGGCAGCGCTAAACCTGTGCTATCTGACGATCGGCTGTGTGGAGTGAGCCATGCGCAATTGAATGGATGTGTAGGTGTGCGTGTGTATTAGTAAAAGAGGGAGGAAAACGAGTGACACCATGCGAGGAGAGCAGCAATTGCTTTGTCTACAGAGAGAGAGCTTACAGATGGTAGACGGAGGGCTTAAAAGTATGTTTGAGACAACTCTGTCAGTGTTCTGGATTACAGTCATGGCAGAATACCCTGAGATCGCCACAACAGCACTGAGAACCCTGTTGCCATTTCCAACATCCTATCTGTGCAAAGCAGGGTTTTCTGCAGTGACAGCAACCAAAACAAAATTACGGAGCAGACTGTACATAAGCAACACACTTCAGGTGTCATTGTCTCCCATTACTCCCAGGAGACCAGGAGGCAGAGCCGCAGTTTAACACGCTCCTGCCAGCCAGCCAGCCAGCCTCCCTCCCTCCCTCACCATGCCTGGCTGTCTGTGGATGGAGGAGCCACAACCCATCACCAGGTGACACCAGGCGTGTTGCGTGCGGTAAGCGTGTTGCGTCATTTCCGGTCACTGGCAGTTGTGCTCTCTATTGTGCTTGTGTTGTTTCCACTGTTCTTCTGCTATTATTTCCTAATTCACTCGAGTAATCAGGCAGAAAATTATTTTCACACCAACACTAGGTTTTAGAAGTCAATATCTCCCCTTTCTCCAAAGTTTATAACCGTTTCTGTTCCTCCGCTAATCAAACTACCCGATTAGCAATGTCCTCTAGCTCTCTGTCTCCACTCTCTGTTCCTCCTTCTCCTCCTCCTCTCCTCTCCTGTTCTCTGTGCCTCATGTGTAGTTATTCTTCTGCCTCCTTTTATGATAGCACCTCTTGTCATAGATGTAGGATGATGGTAGAAATGGAGGCGAAGATTAATGAGTTAGAATCCCGGCTCCGCACTTTAGCTAGCCCAACTTATGCTAGTGTAGTTAGCCCCCCCCCTGTAGCCGGTGCGGACCAACCTAGACGAGCTCATACGGCAGCTAAGATAGTTTCCTCCCCCCCAGTGGCTCCCGAGCAGCCGGGATCTAGTCAGGGCGGCTGGGTGACTGTCCGAGACAAAAGGCATAGTCGTAGGCAGCAGCCCCCGGTTCACCATCGACCAGTTCACGTTTCCAACAGGTTCTCCCCTCTCAGCGACACACCCGCTGAAAAGCCGACTCTAGTGATTGGCGATTCTATTCTGAGAAACGTGAAGTTAGCGACACCGGCGGCCATAGTGAAGTGTATCCCGGGGGCCAGAGCAGGCGACATCCAGTCTTATCTGAAACTGCTGGCTAAGGGTAAACGTAAATATGCTAATATTGTAGTTCACGTCGGCAGTAACGACACCCGACTTCGCCAGTCGGAAGTCACAAAAATGAATGTGGAATCGGTGTGTACTTTTGCTAAAACGATGTCGGACACTGTAGTTTTCTCCGGCCCCCTCCCCAATCGGACCAGTGATGACATGTACAGCCGCATGTCATCTTTTAACCGCTGGCTGTCGAGGTGGTGTCCCGAAAACAACGTGGGCTACATAGATAACTGGAAGTCTTTCTGGGGGAGACCTGGTCTAATTAGGAGAGATGGTGTCCATCCCACCGTGGACGGGGCCGCTCTCATTTCTAGAAATATGGCCGATTTTATTAGAAATCCAAAACCCTGACAATCCCGGGTCGAGACCAGGAGGCAGAGCCGCAGTTTAACACGCTCCTCTGCGCCTCAGTCAGAGCGGTCATCTGCCGAGAATAGAATAGAGTCTCCGTCTATGTTTAGGTCTATAGAAACCGTGTCTGTCCCCCGACGACCTAAATTTAGAAAAGTTAATAAACTCAAATTAAACAAAGAGGAGCTAAAAACAAAAACCTAACTGTAATTAAAACAGCCACAAACTTAGTCTCAAATAACACTGCGATCAAATGTGGACTGTTGAACATTCGATCATTATCATCAAAATCTCTACTAGTTAACGATCTCATAGCTGATCACCATATTGATTTATTTTGTATAACTGAAACGTGGCTGCAGCAGGATGAGTATGTTAGCATTAATGAAGCTACACCCCCAACTCATGTTAACTTTCATATCCCTCATACCACAGGTCGAGGAGGTGGGGTGGCTGCAATATTTCAGTCAAGCCTATTAATCAACCCAAGACCAAAATCTGGCTGCAGGTCTTTTGAAAGCCTCACTCTTGGTTTTTCCCACTCAGACTGGAAAGGTGAAAAATCAGTTATGTTAGTTACATGACCATTACCTCATTACATTTGAGTTTACTTTAATGGGCTCCACAGCATTGAGGAATAAATTCAGCTATAGAAGATGTTTATTTGAAGCAGCTGTGGCTAAATTTAAAGAGAACATTCGGTCATCATTCCCAACAATGCCATATCTAAATTCAAATGAGGATTTCTCCCATACGCAGGTTGATGACCTTGTGACTAGCACTATGGCCACACTGCGTTCGAATCTCGACAATGCCGCCTCTCTCAAAAAGAAAGTATTCAATCTGAGGAGGCTGGCTCCCTGGTATAATTCCCAAATCCGTACCTTAAAGCAGTAATCAAGGAAATTAGAAAGAAATTGGCGTTCCAGTAAGTCAGAAGAGTCTCACAGAGCCTGGAAAGATAGCCTAAAAACATATAAAAAAGCTCTCCGCAGTGCTAGAAGTTCACATTACTCAGCACTCATAGAAGAAAACAAGAAAAACCCCAGGTTTCTCTTCAGCACTGTAGCCAGGCTGATAGAAAGCCATAGCTCAGTTGAACCAGTGATCCTCTTAGCTCTAAGCAGTTATGATTTTATTAACTTTTTTACAGATAAAATTCTCACGATCAGAGAGAGAATTTATGAGCTCTTGCCTACATTAGATAAAAATCTCCTACTGAATACAGCAACTCCTGAATCAGCTGCGATGCCTCTTTTACATCTGGACTCATTCTCACCTCTGAATCTCTCAGAGCTAGCTTCTATAGTTTCATCATCCAGACCGTCAACCTGTCTATTAGACCCAGTACCAACTAGCCTCTTTAAAGAGATCTTTTATTTTATTGAGCCATTCATTCTAGATTTGATTAATCTGACTTTATTTCTGGGTTATGTACCTCAGGCACTTAAGACCGCGGTCATCAAACCCCAGCTTAAAAAGCCTAATCTTGATCCAGATGTTTTGGCAAACTATAGACCCATATCGAACCTTCCATTTATTTCTAAAATCATTGAGAAAGCTGTAGCAAAACAACTACACGAGCATCTGGATGGGAAGAGTTTGTTTGAAGAGTTTCAGTCAGGATTTATAGCCCATCAAAGCACAGAAACAGCGCTGGTTAAAGTCTCCAATGACATTCAATGGCCTCAGATAATGGATCAGCCTCCATACTTCTCCTTCTAGATCTTAGTGCTGCATTCGACACCATAGATCATAATATTTTGCTACAGAGACTGGAACATGAAATTGGAATTAAAGGAACTGCACTAAGGTGGTTCAAATCCTACTTATCAGATAGACATCAGTTTGTTCATGTTAACAACAGCTCCTCCTCATGTACTGTAGTCAGTCATGGAGTCCCGCAAAGTTCGGTACTTGGACCAGTCCTCTTTACGCTTTATCTGCTTCCTCTAGGCAACATTATCAGGAAACACAGCATCAACTTCCACTGCTATGCAGGCGATACTCAGCTGTACCTGTCAATGAAGCCAAATGAAGTCACTCAGATATTCAGACTGCAGGCATGTCTTGAAGACATAAAAGTCTGGATGACTGGAAATTTTTTACTTCTCAACTCTGACAAAACAGAAGTTATTGTACTCGGTCCTAAGCACCTCAGAAAAATACTATCTAATCATCTCATCAGTCTGGACGGCATTACTTTGGCTTCCAGCTCCACTGTAAGAAACCTTGGAGTAATTTTTGACCAGGACATGTCCTTTGTCCCTCACATAAAACAAGTTAGTCGGGCAGCTTTCTTCCACCTGAGAAACATTAGTAAAATCAGAAACATCCTTTCTCAGGATGATGCAGAAAAACTAGTCCATGCATTTGTAACTTCTAGGCTGGACTACTGTAACTCATTACTATCTGGATGTCCAAACAAATCTCTAAAAGGCCTTCAGTTAATTCAGAACGCTGCTGCACGAATATTAACAGGAACTAGGAAAAGAGATCATATCTCTCCTGTGTTAGCTGCTCTTCATTGGCTGCCAGTAAAATATAGAGTAGAATTCAAAATCCTTCTTTTAACATATAAAGCTCTTAATGGCCAAGCTCCATCATATCTCAGAGAGCTCATAGGTCCTTACTGTCCTAGCAGGCCACTCCGCTCTCTAGATGGAGGTTTACTTGTGGTTCCTAGAGTCTCCAAGAGTAAATCTGGAGGCAGATCATTCAGTTATCAGGCTCTTCTTCTATGGAACCAACTTCCAGTATCGGTCCAGGGGGCGGACTCTTTAGTAATTTTCAAGACCAGGTTTAAAACTTTCCTGTATGACAGAGCTGATAGTTAAAAAGTTAAAGTCCTCTACTCCTTATCTATGCTGCTGTAGGCCTAGGCTGCTGGGGGGAAGGACTGAGCTTCTCTCTCTCTCTCTCTCTCTCTCTCTCTCTCTCTCTCTCTGTCTGTCTCTCCCTGTCTCTCCCTGTCACCCTCTCTCCCTCTTTCTCTCTCCCTGCGTCTCACTCGCTCTCCTTTCCTCCCCCCTTGCATGCGTTGATAAGAACCATCCTTCTTAAAAAACAGTTTCATCCAGTTCTAAGCATTTATACTGCATTTACTAACCATGTTCTGCCAAAGTCTCTCTCTCTCCCAGTTCCTCTCCTCTCTCTCCCTGTCCTCATCCTGCAGGTGGTGACTCATTGCCATCCCATGTTCCTGCAACACCTGCTGGTCCCATATTTCATGAATTCTGTACTACAGCTCAACTCCATGAACTTCATGCAGCAACATGTTCCTGCCTACACCCCCCCCCAATGCCTATCTCACTCTCTCTCTCTCTCTCTCTCTCTCTCTCTCTCTCTCCCACTCTCAACCCAACCGGTCGAGGCAGATGGCTACCCCCCCGAGCCTGGTTCTGCTTGAGGTTTCTGCCTTTTAAAGGAAGTTTTTCATTGCCACTGTTGCCAAGTGCTTGCTCATCGGGGGATCTGTTGGGTCTCTTTAAATAAATTTATAAAGAGTTTGGTCTAGACCTGCAAGTGCCTTGATGTAACTTTGTTATGATTTGGCGCTATACAAATAAATCTGATTTGATTTTGATGGGGCTGTCATATTACAGTGAAACAAGCTCAGGGCTTGCACTGACTCCCCCTTAGGGTGAGTTGCATTTTTCATGCACTTTATATTTCTTTTTGGGGTGTATCTTTTGTTGAAGACATGTTTAACCTGGGGCTGAGAGGCTGTTACTCGTTGCATAAAGTTGCATACACAGTGGACTCACGTTTTTATTACATTTGCCAGTTTTTATGCCAGTCACGTCATTTAATTTTGTTGTTTTTTCCACGATACCTTGAAAGCTGGTCCATGAAAATATTGTCTGACATTGAACTGGTCTGTGGCACAAAAAAGGTTTGATCTCGATGACCTTGGATAATCGTGCTTTCTTTAATTCAGAGCGAAAATATGGACTGTAGGGTTGTTGTTGTTTTTGTTTTTTTCTTGTTATTGGTAGTGTTTTTTTTTTTTTTTATGGTTTGGAACGTTTGTTAACTGGTCAAATAAAAATTGCCAGCCTGAATTATTGTTCCAGTCCGCGCCTGTGATGACAACCTGACTGGATGTTGCTTAAAAACAGTGCTTCTCAATAATTTTCTGTTACGCCCCTCCAGGAAGAATAAAATATTTTGCGCCCCCCCACCACCAAACCCCACCACAACTAAAAGTAGTATTGTTTGTCGATAAAATTATGTGTGCACATGCTTGGTGCATAAAAACCCTACTAATACTCCTTGCGCACACTCTGACAATGAGATCGTGATCTACTGTAGTGGAGGTGCAATTACACTTTATTCTGCTACAGCAAAAAAAGCATGTTCCACAGGGTCACACACACCCTCCCCCGGCATCATTTGACAAGCACTGCTTAAATATAATAATATAATAATATCTGATATGAATAATTAGTCTATAGCCTGTAAAGTTATAGATGCCAGAGGTTGGGGTTTTCCTTGCTCGCAGCAGCCACGGCTAAGCGGAGAGAGAAACAACTATGCACAGTCTACAGAAGTTTCAACAAAAAAGCTTTTACAACTTTATAAAACAATTCTGTGAACTTAAAAGGAATCATAAAGCTGCTTGCATGCACAAATGCATGAGTGAGAGTGCTTCATTTGGAACCGGTTTTCCTGTTCACACAGACAAAGTGACTCAAAGTTGAACTGCTGTGAAAGGAGGGGCCAGGGCTCGCATTTTGTCTGAAGGAGGTGCTAATGTAAGCTAATAGCTTTCATTAGAGCCGAGGAAAGTTATCAACCTTCCAGACCAACCAGCCAGAAAGTCGGTGAATCAGATCAATAAAACCTTATTTTTCTGATTGTTATGTACAGTAGTTACATTCAACAGCACAAAAAAATGTGTTGTTTTTTTTTTTTGTTTGTTTGTGTTTATGGTTTGTTTGGAACATTTGTTAACTGATAAAATAATCCCAACCTGAGTTATCATACAATAATAATAGCAATAATAAGAAATAATTGCAAGTATTTTGATCAGTCGAGGGTGGATGTTTAGGAGTACATAGAAACTCCCTCTGTCTCATCCAACGACTGGACAGTTTCAATAGGCAGCCCAAGGCAATGCTCATTTTCCGATTCTTCTTCCCTACTTGTTACCCTCCTCCTAGACTACTTTTTTTACTGTATACTAAAATTTTTTCCTGAGTTTTCCCAACTTAAAAAAAAAAGCATTTTTTAGCTAGATCTAAGTAACAGTTTTTACTTTCAAATTACTTACTTAATTACTTACTTAAAACTTACTTAAAACAATTTACCCTTTACCCTAACGTCATGCCTGTAGTAAATTCAGGCAAACTATTGAAACCTTGAAGATATTACTGAGGCTTTTACTTAGCTTCTTGGAGGTTTGGGATGCACATATTATTGCAGTAGAAAGAATCTTTGAAAAGAATAACTATCTATCTACCTATGTATCATCTTAAATGAAATTAAGAAATAGTATTATGTAGAGTTGCCGCACGTAATCAGCTGTCCAGAAAATGAACTGGCCCAGTGCTGAGCCAATACTAAATTCACATCAGCAGTGACTCTTTATCATTTCAACAGTTTGAGAGGAAGCCTAAAGGCCAAAGTTCCCTTAGAGAGTAAACAGGTTCAATCTGTTGAAATGGTCAGAAAGTTAATAAATATAACCTCCCACTCACACACTTACACTGATAGAGCATGACTGCTACCCGCAAGACACTGTTAGACCAATAGTTGACAACAGTTCAAATTGTCTTTGACTTGTGTAACAGCAATAAAAATAAACACAAAGGGTTTTACATATTCACGGCGACCCCATATAGATGAGGCGAGGGAAACGTGTCAGTGACAGGCACGGTCGGCAATAACGGGAACGGGAAATATGGGAATCAGTCCACTTAAGAGTGCTGGCAAGTCTTGCATGAGGGCTAAGAACAATCTGGCAAGGAGTGAGTGAACAGGAGAGGTACCAGCTGATGGAAATAGTCCTGATGAGGCGAGAGTGGCAGTGAGTTCAAGTGACTTCAAGTGACTGGAATCCCACAGAGACTGTGACACAACCGTCTATGACAGCCAAAGAACGTATACTAAACAGCAGAAAACAGGGCCATGTGTGTATTTGTGGGTGCATGTATGTGTTCATGTGTATCTGTATGCATGAGAGGGAGCAATTGGCTTAAATACAACTGGTGACAATTACGTCTTTCCAACAGGGTTGTTCCACTGAGACACTCCTGGAGTGAGTGAGTGAGCCGGCAAAAAAAAAATGTAAAAAAAATAAATAAATAAATAAAACACACACATACTTAAGCTAAATTTTGACATTTTAAAAATATAAAAATCATTGAGGTGAACTGAGAGATTGTGTGTGTGTGTGTGTGTGTGTGTGTGTGAGAGAGAGAGAGCGAGAGAGGGAGAGACTGAGTGAGTGAGTGAGTCAGAGAGAGAGAGAGAGATCCAAGAGAAGAATGTGCCAAAATGGATCCATAAGAATCTGAACCTACAGACCTCACTTTTAACACACGCACATACATTTTTATAGAAACAGTAACCATGCATAATGTCCACAAAGCAGCAATGCCACAGCCCAGAGCACTTAACGATCACATCTGTATTAACGTCATTAACACAGCCATCATGACTGCATCTTCAGCATCCTAACAATCATCTTTACGATTAAAGCGTCACATTTCCGCCCACAGTTGACACAACTGACAGTTAAAGCGACATTTTATTTTGTAAATGAAAAGCTGGAACGCTCAAAGGATCGGAGCGAAGTTAACAAGACAGAGAAGCTGCAGATCTCACCCCTAAGCCCCGTTAGAGCTACTAATGACGCTGGAGGTCATTCCACGCCCTCTTCTGATTTACCACGACGTCTCCAGTGGCCGCGCGTAAAACCCGAGCTCGTGATCCGGTCACCGTGCGTAAAGCCACGGCTCAGACGCCTGTTCTTACCTTAGGAACGGTGCAATCGTCTGGACCGGCTCCTTGTCGAAGCTGTGATGGCTTCAACGTTTTCTTCTTTCCTCTCCTTAAATCCTCAGTCTAGACAGTTTAGGTGCCAATCGGTGGCTAGCTTCCCTCGTGCCCTCTATGGCGCGGTATCTTGCGTTAGAGACGTTGTGCAGCAAGCAGCCAGCCGGGCGTAATGAGGAGAGCTAACCGCCAGCGGCTCCGCTGCACAGGCGTCACCGGAGAGAAGGAGAAAGTGAAGAGGTATCACTCTGATGGCGAGGAGCTGCGTTTTCATCTTCCCAGACGTGTTCAGTCAGTGCTGCCAGCCAGGCACTGCAGTGAAGGGGAACATTTAATTTTCAGAGTGACAGTGAACTGTTAGAAGAAGGGATCAGGAGCTGAAGTGTCTCATATCTTACTCTTAAAACATTTTGGAGCAGCCTATTCTTCAGTCTGGTGTTTGAAAGATTTGTAGTCTGTCAACAGACAATATTAAGCAGAAGGGAAGCAGGTGGTATTTAAATGAAGTGCTGGGGAGCTCATCGTCAAGAACAAATAGAAGACGATACAATAGCGCTGAAAACCAGCACCTACAAATGGTTCCATAGTCACAGACTCTACCATCTCTGCCAACATTCTTAAACTTCTTATGCAGAATGACAATCACGATACTGTGTGTGAGAGTCTTTGGAGGCCATCCAAAAGCTCAAGAATTGGGTTCTTTAGCCTAGATGGCTGCTTTAGATCTGCACCCAAGATCAATGGGTGTCCAACCATCAAAATTTAGTCATTTCAAATATTGTGAGAGCTCATACTGGGATTACTCTATGTCAATAAACCTATCATAGCGTATCAATGCTCCATACTGTAGCACAGGTAAATAAATGCCTCCTATTAAATGTGGACAATAAAAATGAAAGTTACCAGATCAAATATTATCTTAGACTCAATTACAACAATGATTTCTTTGACTTTGATCAGTACATCAGTTATAACCATTGGAGATCCCAGAAAAGCATCCATATCATCTACAACCTCCTGTTGTTACATAATGACAGCACAACATAGCCAATCCTCTTGTATTGATTCCCCCATTTATATACTATCTCTACCAAAAACCAATTTTCCAAATCACGTTACCCCCAAGCCATCCACTCCCCTGCACCATAGACTGTGTGACATATGTCAGAGTTTATAAATTCTATAGAAATGCTGAGTGGTTGTCCATATGTTTTGATTGCAATTAGAACAAGAAAGGCTGCAGAGCAGTCTAGCAGTGGGAAAGACTCCACTCTGGGTGACACATTTGAATTTCATATAATTTGGAAAAATGCACTAAAAGTTGTTCACAGTGTTTAAGGAGGAATGTATAGAAAGTAAGGCAAATGGAGTATAAATCTTCCCTGTTACCTCATTGGGTAAAATCATGCAATGTTCTGGTGATAGGCTCATGTGGTTAATCTGTACAATCATTGTTTTATTGTGTCTCAATTTCCTTTAAATTGAGTTGTTTATTAAAGAATTGTTTGCACACTGCTCTGTCTTTTACCCCTCATTTAGTGTATTTATCACTACCTGCATTTTGTTCACACCCACTCTTTCACTGGGTTTCACTCCAACCTTTAGCCAAATCAGGATTTTCAAAAAAAGGACTTGCACTAATTTACTTTATCTCAGCAGGGTAATGTGGTATCAATATTACTAACATTTAAATTTTTCCTGCTGAATTTATGAAAGTGGCAACTATTGTGCTTCCTATCTTGAGGAGTATAATAGTTTCTTCAGTGTCTATCGTGGTTGGAAGTATTACTGCTAATTTGCAGTAATAAGTGAAATAACATTTGCAAACAGCACACAGTACACACAGCATTGTTCAGCATTATGAACCTGATGAAAGCAGTGGATTACAAACTAATAGAGTGCAGTGTGTAAATTTAGGCCTGCATGGCTTAAGTGTCTTCCATTGCTTGATACTTGGTCTTTATCTCTCCACCCAATTCATTTATTTGTTGTTGTACATAAAATCACAACACTCACCCATGTTGCAGTGATAAAAATCGCTTTAAGATAGCTTTATTGAAAAATAGCAAGTTTTTGGAAACCTCACTCAATCATTAAAGACTGTTAAGACTATATGTAACTTTTGTTGAGCAGACATTGTGTACCCTTTTAAGTTGGACATTTTCAAGAGAGGTGGAACCATCCCAGAGAAGGTTTTACAAGAAAAAACACCAAGGTATCTGGTAGTTCATTGTTCTTTTCTCATCATTTTGCAGTGGAGGTCAACGCAAAACTGGCTGTCAATATATGCATGTTTTCTCTTTTACATCCGCAGTGAAATAACCAAATTGACTTGTTGCTTTCCAAATGAATTTATTCCTGTATTTCCTAGTCAAACAAGTCAACATACAATGTTAATGTTAATGAGGATTTATAAAACTAATACTTAGTCAGTTATAGCAGCGAAATTCAAGTCAGCTGCTCATGATTTAAATTTGTTACTGAAAAAAAAAAACATTTAATCTTGATGAATGTACCTCACTCACAGCTGGGTATCGATATTTGTAAACGTTTTACATAAAACTGATGCCATCTTTCTTTTGTTTTAAGTATTTTTGTAAATTTTGCCTCATGAGTGTCACTTATCTTTGGCGAGAATAAACACAGGGGCCAAACATAGCATTCAAACTGACTGGCAGTGTTTTCCTCCTTGAATCATAAAATAAAGGTTAAACCAAACAGTGGAAGCGTATCAAATACATGTAAAACCAAAGCAAACTCAAGAATAAGTATGATTAAATGTATGAGGCAAATCGATAATATAATAAACAAGTATATATATAAATCTATACAGTAGTTTACAGCTATCATAAGTACATAAGGAGCTTACACCATCTAAAATGTTTAGTAAAAAAGTGTTTTCCTGATGACGCCTAAAAATATGTATTTAACCAAATATCATGTGCACTGATTCTTTAGAACAGTAAGTTGTAAAGACTTGTTACTGAGGTCTCTGGTTGTGCCTGATGGCTGTGGGTGTAAGGTTTACCTAAATCAGATTTTTTGTTTTGTTCCTCTGGTGCAGTGTGCCTGAGTGAGCCTTCTTTTTGAGCATAGAGCATCTCTGGCGGCGGCAGTGCGCAGCCTCCGAGGAGCGGAGAACAAACTGCTGCTGCTGCTGCTGCAAAGTGACAGAAAAGATGATTGGAGTATCTTCAAAATGTTCCTGTGGCTGAGCAGAGCCGAGGCTGCACGCTGTTGTGAAGCCACGAGCTGTTGCAGACGGCACGGTTGACTTCACAAGCAGAAGACAGATTGATTACACAACACGGATTCAAATAATATATGGCTACTAGACTAGATGTTAAGGCTGGCTTCTCTCTCGCTCGCTCTCTGTCTCTCTCTCTCTCCATCACACATCACACAGAGGCAGTCCGGCCTCTGTGCGATGTACTTTCCTTGGACCACTTTTGGAACAGGAACATCTCACAGAGTTGCAGTGTTGCAGATGCTCTGACCCAGCTGTCCTCAAAGTCACTCACATCCTCACACTTTTTTCCAAGTTTTTCCAGCATTAACACATCAACTTCAATAATTAATATTCACTTGCTGCCTAATATATCCACTCACATGTGCCATGGCATTGGATTTGTATAAATCCCGTCATGATGTTATGACTGATCAGTTTATGACACCATAAACTGCAAAAGAATATAATAAAAAATCTTCACGAGTGATAAATAAATCTATCTTCATTGAAAGAAATTAATAACAAATGGTTGTGGGAAGTGTTAGGTGTATTAGAGCCCCAGCCTAACATTTCACAGAAGTAAACTGTTATTTATAGAAACTAATGATGGTGAAATAAAACCACCATTCTCACAAGGAGTCTCTGAAAGTCAGAGTGGGCTCAGGGGGCACTCTGTGGGGGCAGGCTGCAGGACAGCAATGTCCTGACATCCCCCCACCCTCCTCTCTTTTCCCCCAATCTTACTCTGCTGATGGTCTCCCTCATATTTAGGGAATTCCCACTTTCATGTGTGGTGTCACTTGTGGTGTTGGGTCACATCATAAAGAACTGATGAATGCTGCCTAAAATGGACTGACCTATTCTTTCATTCCATCATTATATACTCTACCTTTGACTCGTGTAACCCAGGTAGTGTGAAACCCTGATTGACAGGTAAATTGGCTGTCTGAGCCAGTCAAATGTCATCTTGCCTGTCATCATATGCCATCTTGTTCTGTCATGTGGGCCAATCAGAAGTCCCTTTTCTTGAGTTTGTCCCGCCTTCTCCTTTGTGTGATTGACCTCACCTGCATTGATTGCACTCACTCACTGCCTGCACTGCTGCATGGACACTGCTCTGTGAAGCTGAACAAACATTTTGGGTTCGATGGGAACCTCTCACTTTTCACGACTTGAGAACAATGGATTTAGCTTTGTCTACTGCTGAACAACAGTCAGGTTTTTAAACTGAATGAAAAAAGCTGGATGAAGAACTGAATGGCAAGCTGGAAGGATTAGCCCGAATCTCATATACCAACTCAAATCATCTGTTGACCAGCCTCACGCATGCCCCCCACCCCCTTCTTGGTTAGGTAGGATTAAATTAATGAAGCTCACTCATTTCACTTCAAAGTGAAATATTAGAAGACTGACATGCACTTCCCAGTCCTCATATCTCATTTTTAGCATTTGAACCAAACAAAAAGGGGACTATTTATTTTGAGTGGTTTATTGATAAGTGTGACATATGGCCATATGAACATGGACATTTGAACTTTCCTGGAAAAAAAAAACAAAAACTGACTTCTGTGAACAAATGAACACGTTTACTTTTGCATTTTTGTTTTTTTGTTTTCCTTTATTATTCAAGTGTTTTTTTTTGTTATAATATTCAATACAATACTTTAATCCTTTCAGTCTCCTGTGCGTTCTATCAGTTTTCAACCAATAGCTCCATAGACAAACCTACACTAGTCCATCCATATGTCCCAACTCACTTTCTTTAACATTTAATAAGTGTTTCCCTCGGCTTCTCTTTTGGGACACCTTCACCTACCTGGACTCCCATCTCTCCAGAGATCTACACAGAAACTCTCTTAATCCTGAGTGAGGTGGCAGGAAAAGCACAGGATCCTTCACTCCACCAGTTCCTAGTCCTACCAGCACCACCTGCTTCCCTTTCCCTGCCCATTCTTCTGCATTTTGTCTTTCCTTTGTTCTCATGTTAACTTTCATATCCCTCATACCACAGGTCGGGGGGGTGGCTGCAATATTTCAGTCAAGCCTATTAATCAACCCTAGACCAAAATCTGGCTGCAGGTCTTTTGAGAGCCTCACTGTTAGTCTTTCCCACTCAGACTGAAAAGGTGAAAAATCAGTTCTGTTAGTTACAGTGTACCGTCCACCTGGTCCGTACTCAGAATTCCTATCAGAGTTTTCTGAGTTTATATCAGAGTTAGTACTCAGTACAGATAAAATCATTATACTGGGAGATTTCAATATACATGTTGATGTAGAAAGTGACAGCCATAGTTCTGGGTTTCTTTCCCTACTAGACTCAATTGGCTTTTCCCAGCATGAGAATGAACCCACTCACTTCTACAATCATATCCTTGATCTTGCTCTAACATATGGCATTGAAATTGACAAGCTAAAAATTCTTCCACAAAATTCTCTCCTGACTGACCATTACCTCATTACATTTGAGTTTACTTTAATAGGCTCCACAGCATTGAGGAATAAATTCAGCTATAGAAGATGTTTATTTGAAGCAGCTGTGGCTAAATTTAAAGAGAGCATTCTGTCATCATTCCCAACAATGCCATATCTAAATTCAAATGAGGATTTCTCCCATACGCAGGTTGATGACCTTGTGACTAGCACTATGGCCACACTGCATTCGAATCTCGACAATGCCGCCCCCCTCAAAAAGAAAGTATTCAATCTGAGGAGGCTGGCTCCCTGGTATAATTCCCAAATCAGTACCTTAAAGCAGACATCAAGGAAATTAGAAAGAAATTGGCGTTCCAGTAAGTCAGAAGAGTCTCACAGAGCCTGGAAAGATAGCCTAAAAACATATAAAAAAGCTCTCAGCAGTGCTAGAAGTTCACATTACTCAGCACTCATAGAAGAAAACAAGAACAACCCCAGGTTTCTCTTCAGCACTGTAGCCAGGCTGACAGAGCGCCATAGCTCAGTTGAACCAGTGATCCTCTTAGCTCCAAGCAGTGATGATTTTATTAACTTTTTTACAGATAAAATTCTCACAATCAGAGAGAGAATTTATCAGCTCTTGCCTACGTTAGATAAAAATCTCCTATTGAATACAGCAACTCCTGAATCAGCTGCAACGCCTCTTTTACATCTGGAATCATTCTTACCTCGGAATCTGTCAGAGCTAGCTTCTATAGTTTCATCATCCAGACCGTCAACCTGTCTATTAGACCCAGTACCAACTAGCCTCTTTAAAGAGATCTTTTATTTAATTGAGCCATTCATTCTAGATTTGATTAATCTGACTTTATTTCTGGGTTATGTACCTCAGGCACTTAAGGCCGTGGTCATCAAACCCCAGCTTAAAAAGCCTAATCTTGATCCAGATGTTTTGGCAAACTATAGACCCATATCGAACCTTCCATTTATTTCTAAAATCGTTGAGAAAGCTGTAGCAAAACAACTACACGAGCATCTGGATGGGAAGAGTTTGAAGAGTTTCAGTCAGGATTTAGAGCCCATCAAAGCACAGAAACAGTGCTGGTTAAATTCTCCACATTCAATGGCCTCAGACAATGGATCAGCCTCCATACTTCTCCTTCTAAATCTTAGTGCTGCATTCGACACCATAGATCCAACTTCCAGTATCGGTCTGGGGGGCGGACTCTTTAGTAATTTTCAAGACCAGGCTCAAAACTTTCCTGTATGACAGAGCTTATTGTTAAAAAGTTAAAGTCCTCTACTCTTTAGCTATGCTGCTATAGGCCTAGGCTGCTGGGGGAAGGACTGAGCTTCTCTCTCTCTCTCTCTGTCTCTCCCTGTCACCCTCTCTCCCCCTCTCCCTCTTTCTCTCTCCCTCCATCCTTGCATGCGCTGATAAGAACCATCCTTCCTTAAAAAAACACAGTTTCACCCAGTTCTAAGCAATTATACTGCATTTACTAACCATGTTCTGCCAAAGTCTCTGTCTCTCCCACTTCCTCTCCTCTCTCTCCCTGTCCTCATCCTGCAGGTGGTGACTCATCGCCATCCCATCTTCCTGCAACACCTGCTGGTCCCATATTTCATGAATTCTGTATTACAGCTCAACTCCATGAACTTCATGCAGCAACATGTTCCTGCCTACACCCCCCCCCCCCAATGCCTGTCTCACTCTCTCTCTCTCTCTCTCTCTCTCTCTCTCTCTCCCACTCTCAACCCCACTGGTCGAGGCAGATGGCTGCCCCCCCTGAGCCTGGTTCTGCTCGAGGTTTCTGCCTCTTAAAGGAAATTTTTCCTTGCCACTGTTGCCAAGTGCTTGCTCATCGGGGGATCTGTTGGGTCTCTTTAAATAAATTTATAAAGAGTTTGGTCTAGACCTGCTCTATATGTAAAGTGCCTTGATGTAACTTTGTTATGATTTGGCGCTATACAAATAAATCTGATTTGATTTGATTTGATTTGAGCTCATAGTTCCTTATTGTCCCAGGAGGTCACTTCGCTCTCTGGATGTAGGTTACTTGTGATTCCTAGAGACTCAAAGAAATAATCAGGAGGCATATCTTTCAGTTATCAGTCTCCTCTTTTATAGAACCAACTCCCAGTATTAGTCTGGGGAGCGGACTCTGTTGCAGCTTTTAAGAAAGATCTGGAGCTGGTGCGGGAGGTGGAGTGCTAGCGGTTGGATCTCTGGGGCTCCACACAGCTGAGGCTCTGGAACCGTGGTCCTTGATAGGGGTTGGACTCTTTTCTTCTGTGGAGTTGGTCAAGATGTGAGGCACCAGGCAGGTGGGGGGATACTCACAAGCCCTCGGCTGAGTGTCACTGCATTGGAGTGGACTAGAGGGTTGTCTCCCATGCACCAAACAGCAGCTCGGAGTATTCGACCTTCTTGGATGATCTGTACGGGGTCCTGCATGGGGCCCCAGTAGAGGACTCCATAGTCCTACTGGGAGACTTCAATGCACACGTGGGCAATAACGGAGAAACTTGGAGAGATGTGATTGGGAGGAATGGCCTCCCTAATCTGAACCCGAGTGGTGTTTTGTTGTTGGACTTCTGTGCATAGTCGAGCATAAGGAGGCTCATAAGTGTACCTGGTACCAGAGCACTCTAGGTCAAAGGTCGATGATTGATTTTATTATCTTATCTTATTATTATCATCGTTTATTAGGCCACATGTTTTGAACACTTGGGTGAGGGGCTGAGCTGTCAACTGATCACCATCTGGTGGTGAGTTGGATCAAGTGGCGGGGGAAGCCTCCGGACAGACCTGGTAAGTCCAAAAGTGTAGTGCAGGTGAAGTAGGAACGTTTGGAGGAGCACCCTGTCCCGAGCGGCCTTAAACTCCTGCTTCCTGCAGAGCTTTTATGACATCCCTGTGGAGGCTGGGGGCATCAAGCTTGAGCGGTTGATATTCACATCCTCCATTGCCAAAGCTGCAGCGGAGAGCTGTGACCTCAAGGGGCGGCAAACTTCGGACACCGTGCTGGACACAGGTGGTCAGGGAAGCTGTCCAACTGAAGAAGGAGGCCTTCCGGAATATGTTATCTTGGGTGACTTCGGAAATAGTTGCAGGGTACTGGCGGGCCTGAACGGCGGCAGCCTCGGCGGTTGCAGAGGCAAAGCAGAGGGCAAGGGAGAGACTCAGAGAGGACATGGAAAAGTACTTTCAGTCAGCACCAAAGCTGTTCTGGAAGACTGTCCAGCACTTCAGACAGGGAAAGCAGGGAACCATCTGAGCCATGTACAGTAAGGGTGGGACATTGCTGACCTCAAATGAGGAGATAGTGAGACGGTGGAAGGAACACCTTGAGGAACTCCTGAGCCCGAAGTACCCAACCTCTGAAACAGAGACAGTGCTGGAGGATGAAGGGTTATCATCAGCAGTTCATGATTTTCATGGACATGATTTCTAGGTGCAGTCGAGGAGGAGATGGGTTGCAGGTCGGGGGGCTCAGGATCGCATCACTGCTTTTTGTGGATGATGTGGTGCTGTTGGCACCATCTGTCTGTAACCTTCAGCTCTCACTGGACAGGTTTATAGCTGAGTGTGAAGTGGCTAGGATGAGGATCAGCACCTCCAAATCAGAGGCTATGATTCTCAGCAGGAAAACAATAGAGTGTTTAATCCAGGTTGGGAATTAGTTTTTCCCCAAGTGAAGTAGTTCAAGTACCTCGAGAGAGATTATATCTCCACTCTGGCCTGGGAACACTTCGGGATCCCCCAGTCAAAGTTGGTGGATGTGGCCAGGGAAAGGAAAGTTTGGGGCTGCCTGCTGAAATTGCTACCCCCGTGACCTGACCTTGGATAAGCGGATGAAGATGGATGGATGGATGGAGGAAGTTGATAAGAAATGGTTTGAACCATTCACCCCTTGCTCCAATACTGTAAAGATCAGAGTTAAAACATACAGACGTGGACAAAATTGGTACCCTCCTGTTAAAGAGAGGAAAGCACACAATTGGTCACTGAAATAACTTGAAACTGAAAAAAGTGATAAGTGAAAATTTACTGACTGAAAATAAACTAATGAAAATCAGACATTACTTTTGAATTGTGGTTCAACAGTCATATTAAAAAACAAACCACTGAAACAGACTTGCACAAAAATTATAGTACCCTTAAGCTAATATTTTTTTTTTGCGCAACCTTCTGAGGCAATCACTACAATCAAGCGATTTCTGTAACTATTAGTGAAACTTCTGCACCTGTCCACAAGTATTTTGGCCTACTCCTTGTGAGCAAACTGCTCCAGCTGTCTCAGCTTTAAAGGGTGCCTTCTCCAGACGGCATGTTTCAGCTTTTTCCACAGATGTTCAATAGGATTTAGATCAGGGCTCATAGAATGCCACGTCAGAATAGCCCTATGTTTTGTTCTTAGCCATTCTATAGATGACATCATGAAAATCCAGGTTAGTTATTTTCTTCACACCATGTGTCTATACAAACAATGTCTCGCTGTAGCTTGCTGATCAGGGGTTATTGTGAATGTTTTTGACCCAACTATATTTCATCTGTTTAGTATAATAGGGCACCATTTCCCACATGCCCTAATGCTCCAGCTCTCTATTTGTATTTTAATGTAATGTGAATTCAGGACCTATTTGAATTTAACACTGGCAAGATTTCCAAATGAAAGGATTCCACTGCCTATTTTATCTAGTGCTTATTAGGTGTAATCAGCTTAGTTCAAGCTTCATTATCTATAATGCTCAGTCAACTCTTCAGCTGACATTGTCACTATTTTGATGACAAAAATCTAAATTCACAATCACAACTTGAAGTCATACTACCACTACCAACCTTTGCAATGCAACTCCAGTATGCCTGATGAACCCTGGAGACCAGCATGAAAGCATTCTCCAACAGATGGAGCATCAGAATCTGAATCATTGCTGCCTCTGCACTTGGACAGGTCCACATCGTGGTGGGGAATATTAATTTTCAGGTTTATCAAGGCCACTTATAGCATAATGTGAGGTAGCTGCACCTGCTGAGGCTCAGGCGGCCCTACACATACAAGAAAATCCACCTTCTAGAATGGCTCAGTCAGAGCCCAGACCTGAATACAGTGTCTAACACCAGACCTCCTGAGAATAAGCCTGAGCTAAAGCAGTTCTTTAAGAATGGTCCAAACTTCCTCCTGAGCATTGCGCAGGTCTGAGTAGCAGCTATTGTAATATCTGCTAAGTAACACTGTTTCATTCTGTGACCAGGTTTTCTTGTGACTGTACAGTGGATACAACAGACTTCCATTTTATTTGTTCCAGCTGCTGAATGCATTTCATCAATATGAAGCTGAGAACAGAACTAACAAAAGGACCAGCAAGGATGTTTTTTGTAGGTGTTTTTATTTTAAAACATTGTTACTGTTAATGAGGTTTCCATCATTTGTAAGCTGAACAAAGAGCATCTCTTACCAGTAAGTTGCATCATAAGTGCTGTACTATCATCAAAAAATAAACAGTGTGGAGATTTGAACAGGATGACAAACAAAAGGTTTCACTGCTGCACAGGGAGAACACGGATCACCAGAGAATGCAAGACTCATTACACTGCAAATGAGATGGATAGGCTTGGTGTTGATACATGGGTACAAACTTTGAAGAGCACTTCCTTTTCACATGTTGGTGCTCATCCGGGTTTGGCTGTTGGCTGGTGTCAGTTCACCTTGGCTTCCCTCTCTGGGTGGAGACTGGGTGAAGAGAACAGGGATAATTTGTCACCAATGACCAATCAAACTTTTTTTTAATAAATCAACTACTACAAACTACTACAAGCATTATTCAGATGTATAATTTACCTATGGCAGAGGTGAATACATTTCAGGTTACATAATGTGGTAGCATTCTTGCTTGTTTTCTATTTTATTAACCTTTAATTACTGAAGATGATTTCTGCAGCCTGTCAAAACTGTTGGTAAAGGCCCAGGTCTCTTGAGAGTCAGTTCTGAGACAATAGTCCTGTTAGGTTGTGTAACTTGGTTACAGTAATTTGTTTCTATGATACAGATTCTGACTAGTCTGTTAAATCAATGTCTTCCAAAATAGCAGTATAATCCTAATCCATTGAATAGATGTGTTACAGTGATTCCCAAATTGGCAACACAACTCATCGTGCAACTCAACAGATCCAATGCTTAAAGATAAGAGATAAGATAATACTTTAATTAGTCAGCACAGGTCTGAAAGTTGTGTGAATCTGAGCAGCTCTAGTTTGCCAAACACAGATGATAAACATTAGAGAGACACATGTCAAACATTAAATCAATTGTACATTTGTACATTTAGTTATAAAAACACACAGAAGATGGCATTTAACGCTCCTTATTGTAGCCTGACTGCTTAAGATTGGCAAAAGACCTTTCCTATCTAACCATATTAAAACATTGACCCTTGTATTTCCTATTAGATAGTCAATCTGTATTCACCATTCATTATTTAGCTTAGGGAATGTCCTCATCCTCATCCTAGAAAGTGCAGATTTAAGAATATACAAGTATTTGTAAACAGTGGAAATTAGATATCTCCAATTTCACTGTGAGCCTCAGTCTACACGTATAGATGTGCTTTCGTAACAGTTTAGCCCAAAGAAAGGTGATCATTTAAAAGCATGAGAAAGCACTCTTTTCCATTAAAACGTTTTTTTGCTATTTGAGAGGTTTTTCAAAATTCAGGTGTTTGCATTATCAGGTTTTTATTTCACCATTCAGATTTTACACACAACACAAGCCAAGTGATGATACAACTGGATGACATCTTTAACCTATTTACGCAGAGGCCCTTTTTGGCAATTTCCGCCTGTTTTGGTATCACTGCAAATAAAGCTTTATAACTTCAGAAATACTAATCCCAGAACTATGGCTGATGGCTTAAAAGAAAGAAGACATCTGTACCTTTACATCTATTAAAATATTGAATTGAGTCATTCCCTAAAAAATAGGGCCATTGAAAAAAGGTAGGTGATAGGTAAAACTACTGAGGAACTATAGAGTTGTTTCCAAACAGTGTCCCTTGGCAATCTCCAGTGTGCCAAACCTATCCAAAATGGTCCAATTCACACTACAAGATTTTAGTGATATATACTTTTTTTAACAGATATCTTTTGGGGCCAATCACAGACATGAATGCTTTTAGGAACACCTGTTACAAAAGTAAAATTTCATTTGAAAATTGCATTTATAGGGCTGAATGTATGGTGTCCAAAACCTATCCAAACACGAATTTGACCTATTTCTGGCTGTTTTATGTTGTTATTTTGAAGCTTTATAACTCCAGACGTAAACCCACAACTATCAGGGATGGCTGAAATTAACAAAGACCTTCGAAATATGAATTTATGAAATTTCCTGTACTGTATTTTATTATAAATTTCATTATTTAGTTAAAACTTGGGGCAGTAAAAACACACTTAGTCGAAATGTCCATTGCTGACTTGTTGACACAGAGAGGAGAACCAACAAAGGGATCAGCTGGCTGCAGGTGGCCGTCGTCAACGTCGCCGTCCTTTTCATCGGCAGCAGCTCCGTCGGTGTAAACACCATATTCTCTATGTTGGTGTAAAAAAGTGTCAAACTTCTCCACAGCAGTAACAAAAACGACGGTAAAAACCGATTAAACACTGAGTTAAAGGGACATCTGGGCCGTCTGGGTGTGTCACTGCGTGTATGTCCCGTGCGACTCTGGTCCCGTTACGCAGCCCTTTCCCCTGGGGGGAAAAACGGCCCAATCAGGGATTGTTATACGTCAGAGGAAACCTCAGGGCCTCTGCTATTGGAGGGAAAGATTGTTTTCATTGTCACTTTGATTGACAGGAGACGCTGCCTGCGCGTAGTAGATGCGCAGTCTGACGGACCTTTAAATTAGCGTTAGCCCCGAGGGGAAAAAAAGATAAAATGTCCGATTAACTGGACACGATGGATAAAATTGAACTGTGGGTTATTGTTGGGCACATCTTCAACTTTAAAATGAGCTAAAACGACGTGCATCTTTTTTTGTTTTTAGTGAGCAGGCTTGTTGAAAACTTTATCGGGAAATAAACTAAATTTTTGCACTTTGGTGTTGTTTCTATGACAGTATACAATTTACAGTCCCTTTGTTGTTGACGTGATGCCGCTTGTTGTCTTACCATCGTCTTGCCGTGTTTTATGTAAAGTACCATAAGTGTGGACAGTATGGGGTTGCAGCAATTCAGGAAATCAGAGTGAGGATTAAATAAATTGGTATTCAAACCTTTGACTGGTGTGTCTGGGATAATTCCCTCCTCTCATCAGTTGCTGAAATAAGTACAATCAGTATAGGCTTTGATAAAGAAGATACTACCTTAACATGGATCTGGTTGCGCAGCACAGCAGCTCGTAGGATCATGGCTTTAGCTCGTCTCTGGAACTCTTTACCCATGTGAAGCGACTTCTCAAATGTTGTGCTTCTCTGGTCCACATCCCGTGCATAGAGAATCTATCAAGGTGTCAAAGGATCAGATTGGAAGAATTTCAATGAGAGATGAGAAAGTGCATGTGGGGGATCTCACCTTGCTGTGTGAATCAATCCGTGCATTGATGAGACCCTCCAGTATGAGCTGTGTCAACTCATCCTCCAAAGCTGCTACTGTGGTGTTGAAAGCCTGAGCCATTTTAGTCATGTCTGCTGATACATAGGGGCTGAAATACTGGAAACAGACACATTTCTCACATGTCCATTATAATAGACAATAATTGCATTGTTTGTTTGTTTGTTTGTTTTTTTTTTAAGCTTCATGATATTGAAAGTAAAGCAGCGGAATTTTCATGTTATGATCTGAGTCAGAGATAGAAGGTAGTTAGCTGGCATCCTACCTGAATGAGGGCTCTGTTTCTGATCTGGCTGTACAGGGTCTTGACATGCGGGGCCAGATACATATCCAGTAGGAGGTTATCCTGCAAATACCAGTCACTCATCTCAATGCAAAGACTTTAAGGAATCACATAAAATCCGGCATATCAACTGCCCCCATAACCTCAATAACACCTCTGCTGCAAAAATTATATTGTTCTATTGTAAATCTACTGTGTTGTTTCAACACAAAAGATTGCTGTCTAACCTTCATCTCATCCAGCAGCTTGAGGCAAGAGGCGTACTTAGACTCGTAGAATTTGAAGATTATATCACGGATCTGAGGTTCCAACTCTAGAAACAATTTAAAGGAGCTGGGGAGAAAAATAGAGCATGAAGACAAATCTCTACAATCAAACTGATGCATTGAGCATAGTATTATGTTGTATGTGAGAGTATATATGTAATGGTGTATGTCAGCCAACAGAACTAAGCCCTCCTTTGTCCAGGGGCTGAGAAAACTGTAAAATAAAAAACAAACAAACAACAACAAATAAACAGACAAACAAAAAAACATTACAACAAATTGTTTTGTTATTTTGGTGGAAACTAAAGCTGCAACAGCAAGAAAGGATATATATTAATGGGCTAATTTTTTAAGGTTCAAATACAGGGGCAAATCCCATTCATGGTTAATGTGGTGTCAAGTCCCCTAATTTACTGATCATTTAGTTGATACTGGAGTGGAGAGGGAGACAAGAGCAACCATAGCCATATGGGGTGTTAGCATGAAGGAAGTGGATTATTTACATTCTAATCCACTCACTCATCTTCTACCATTTCTGGGTCGTGGCCAATCCCAGCTCACATTGGGCAAGGGCGGGGTACAAGTTGGACAGGTCGCCAGTCCATTACAGGGCCAACACACAGAGACAGGCAGAGACGAACAAACACTCACACTCACACAATTTAGCGTCACCAATTAACCTAAACATGCATGACTTTGGACGATGGGAGGAAAGGGTATCTGGAAGAAACCCACGTAAACACAGGGAGAACATGCAAACTCCACACAGAAAGGCCCCAGGCCCAGGAACCTAACTCGCAACCTTATTGTGGGGCAACAGCGTTAACCACTATGCCGCCATGCTGCCATGCATCTTTTAAGGAGAAATTGGTAGAGACCCAAAATGAAGTTCAAATGACACATGGCAAACAAATAAATCATAGCTGGGTTTTGGAAGACGCACAGCATGGACACAAGAAGAAATAGTGCACTAAAAACATTTATCAGACAAAACTGAGAAATACATCACATGGAAGATTGTGTAAAACTTAGTTAGATTAGTTACCTACCTGCTGGAGATAACATTACGTTGGAGCTCCTGTCTGTCAAATGTGGCCAAAGCACACAAGCCTCCATACACAGCTACATTACTTGGTGACAGAAGCTGCAGGAAGACACAGTCACAAGGACAGACATTTTATCAGTTTTTAACAGCACAAAATGCTAGACAAGTTTATGAAGTGCTCTATGAAGTGTGGCTTTCAAAAGGAGAGCTCAGTGTGAGTCTTTTTTTTTTTGGCTTTTCTGGCTTGATTAGATAGACCAGCTTGAAGATAGTAGAGAGGGGAATTACATGCAAAGAATTACATCAGCTGGAACCAAACCAGTCTCAGTGACAGGGACATTGTAGCTTCCCGTTTATTATGCGCACATCCTACCCATTCTGCCAATGGTTCTCTGGTTTCTACTGTGTTTTGATGACAAGTGCAATAAAAGCTTTTCTATTAAACCTGTCTAAATAAAAGGCTGGACAGACCTCACCCCAAAACATCTGTCCATTAGAATAAAATATGAGTCTTCTAAATGTACAGTCTGACACTTGTAATCACTATAAGGTAGTCCTGAGAGAAACAACAGTTGTCATGTTGCAATAACTACAATGACAAGCTGAGTACAGACATAGCAGAATGGGGCTGAACAGCTGCCCTAATATGTGTAGTGGTTTTATAGGGGGGGGAGACAGAAACCTCACATTACTAGAATCCTGACTTCAGTGAAACTCCCAGGATTTCATTCTGGTGTTGAGTTTTTACGTCATGATCATAAGGTGTCAGCCAAGCACAAGTTAAAATTGTACATCTCTCCTATCACACTTTTGATGCATCAAGAAATAGGATCAAGGTGTGCTGCCTGACATCAGCTCACCTCTGGACAGTCACAGTGGTCAAAAGATGCTTGCAAGAAACACTTGGCAGCTGGTTTGTATTTTCGGGAGGCCAATTCTGCAAGACCTAAAACATCAGAAAAAAAAAGAGTCTTACTCTATACTGTATCAGCTGAGGGTAGTGAGATCACTTCATATTTATTCATATTTGGAGAAGATTTGAGAATTAGCATCAGATTGTAACAACTGTGTCTTACCTGCAGCACACTTTAATTTTGTAAGGACTGCTTGATTTTGGCTATCTCGCTCTCCTCTTTGCTAAAAAAAAAAACAGAACAGAAATGGCATCAACTGATGACATTTATCTCATTATTATCAAACTTTGACAAACAGAGTGAAAATAAGACATTGGGCTTATTTTTTTTACTGATACCCCACAAAAATCAACATTTATATGTTTTGTCCCTTTAAAGGCTGCAAATATGGAATTAAAGTCCAGACACTGGGGATGAAGCTGGACTCTGTTGTGACAGGGTGGTACTCACCTCAGCTATCTCTGGCGTGGATTCTGCCTTGTTGACATAGCTCAGTACATGGGACCAGTTCTGGAGGTAAACACTAACCTGTGGGCATAGAGAGCTTTCACTCTGGTCTAGTTTCCTTTCACAAAACTCACAACCACTCTGAAAAGCCTCTATGTAAAAAAATAATAATAATGATGTGTTTGTGTTTAAGTTAAAGCAGTGAAGCTCAACAAGTGTTTATGTGCCATATGACATGAATGAAGCACAAGACTGGCATGGTTCTATGCTGCTGTACCTTGATGACATTGAGACACATGTTAATGACATGCTTAGCACTAGTGCAGTAGTCTCTGGCTCTTGAGTAGCACTTAAGGGCATTGCTGAGGTCACCACAGTCCAGGTAATGGTCCCCCAAGTCATCATGGCCCCTCCTAGTCAGGATGAACAGAGGATGGATAGTGAGATGGAGATATAAACAGTTCAATCTACTGTATCTGATAATTAATCTGGCAAAACCTAACAATAACAATACAAACATTTTTGGAACACACTAATTGTCTTTATAGGGCTATTATGTTTTGTTTTGTTTCTTTTACAACTTACATTGTTACACCAGGGTCAAAACCATCTCTGAGTCTGTTGCCTTGAAAAAGTATATACTGGGATACAACACAACTTCATTATATTAAATAAACCCTGAGGTAGAAGTTTTTTATAGAGTTAGTTGTTGTTTGGGATGAAAGAAGGAAGTCTGCACTTAGCTGTTGTTCAGAGTGTTAAAGTCTTCAACCAATGTTAACCTTCTGAATACCATGGTATTGGTATATGTCTTGAGAGGGTTATTTTGCTGTCAAATATGTGGCATATCTCTAGTTTAAACCATTACAAAGTCTTCACAATTGATTTATATAAATGGCTGCTTTACTTCTGTGTTTATCACTCATTCTCATTTGCCATAATCTCCCCTTTTTTCTGGTGTTATTTGCTAAGACAGCTTGAAGAGTGAAAGGAAATAGGGGACAGAGAGTCAAATGGCATACTGCAAAAGACAGCTGTTGGAGCCAAACTAGTGTCGCTGATGAGTACCTTGTAGCCTGCTTTTTACTGGGCAGGTGCCCACCCATTACCCTTTACCTCAAGGGTCAATGATGATATTCCCCTTTTACATTAAGCCTTGACTTTGATTCATTATTGTTGTCAAACAAGAAAGTCATGATGGAATTATTTATGTCTGAGTGAACACTTCCATACCTGATGCTCTCTTTAATGGAGTTTCCCTTATAGTTCTTGAGATCAGTATCCAGTTTTTCCAATTTGAGCAAAGCCTTTTTCCTCGTGGACTCAGCCCATGCTGAGTCAAGGGGTGGAGGAGCAATACCACCTTCAGGCACCGTGTCTGGCACACCTTGAACTTCCCTAGTGATTAAAAAAAACAAAAAAAAAAAAAAACAAACAAAACAAAACAATTATATTAGATTTTCCCTTGTTTATTGACAACTTTGAAAAAGTGATACACTTTGACATTAGAATGTCATGTAGTACACAATGGCTTCCCCACTTGACATACACATCCCTCGTTTTAATTCTGTTGGACAGAACTAAAGCTTGGAGACATTGGGCTTGGTTGAAAAAAAAATATATATATTAATTTGAACAGAGTGAGATCAATTCAAAAAATCCTGAAAGTGATATTTTAATAAGCCTTTCACAGTTTGTAGCATTTTCCCATGCACTGTAACTGTGGGGCTCAGACCATAAACCAGGTTTAAATCTCTGTATCTAAATGTTATTGACAAATGCAATTGAAGTAGTGTACAATGCATACAGAAAATCTGCAAATCTTTTCAAGGTTTCTACATTTTGTTGTGTCAGACTCATCTTAAAATGGATTAAATAAATGTTTTCTCATCAATCTGCACCTAATACTCCACAGTGATAAATATGTAGGTTTTGAGTGTTTTGTGAATTTATTAAGATTAAAAGACAGAACAATCCTGTTTACATAATTATTCAGACTTATGACATTTGCAGTTGAACTCTGGTGTATCAAGGGTTCCTTTGATGCTTTTAAAACTCGATTGGAGTCGGCCTGTGCCAAATTAAATCCATTTGGCATGTTCAGGAAATGAACACCGCTGTCTATTTAATTAAGTACAAAGTGAAGAGCCTGAATAATTACATAAATGCTGTTTGTGTCTATTTCAGTCTTTTATTACATTGACTCAAAAACCTGTTTTTGCTTTTCCCTTGCGGATATAAAGATACATGAAAAGAAAAAAAAAAAAAAAAAAACATTTATTGAATCCATTTTGGGTTGTCCAGAATGACTTATTCTAAATTACCCATAAGTATGAGTGTGAGTGGTTTTTCTTCTCTGTCTGTCTATTTGTGTTGGCCCTCCGATGAACTGGTGAACTACACGGCATGTCCCATCCCGATTACAACCAAGTTCATCCTGAAGATTACTATGCCAAAGTATTTCCAGCAGACTTTTTTTTTGGCAGTCTGTTTCACTGATACACACAGAGAGGACAGGGCAGTTCCCCAAAGCCAGCACACCTGCTACAAACAGCAAAGGACTCTCCTGCTGCTGCAGTAAATATCTGTTGTAAAGTAAAGTGAAATGTGGCACCAGCCTTTGCTTTGCTTGCTAACCAACCAGTTAGGGTTAGTTATCACAAACAATGGACTCATTGAACAGCAGATCAAAAAAAATATTGACATCTGACACCTCTCAGTGGTCTTTTTATGCACTTGTTGATGCCAGTCTCTGGTTTGTTGTCCAAATGGTGATTTCCATTCCTCTAGAAAAAACCATACTGGCTTAGAATCACTAACTTATGATGGTGTAAAAATACAACATTAAGTTTCTTAATGTGATGTTTTTGTTTTTAAATTAAGCTTTTACTCTTTCAAGAGTCCCAGGCAGTCATAAAATTACAATACCGTGTGGCCTCAGTGAGTTTGCGATGGATCTCTTCATAAGTGTCAACATTGAAGGTCCTCTGGACAAAGGTGAGGGCCATCTTCAGGGCTTCCACTCGGAGCTGGGGGCAATGCTCAGCGATGAACTGCAGCCTCTCAATGCGCATTAATCCACTATAGCTGGTTGCATGTTGCTCCAGGTCCTATAAATAATGAAAAATAGATTGAGAGAGCTCAACTGCTTCGATTCTAGATGCCAGTGACCACCAGTTTGTCAAATATTACTAATTAGCTCATCATATCTTTCCCAGAACATCTTGGGCCAACAAGAGCACTTCATATTATTTATATTCAGGCACCTGAAAATGAATATTAATAAATACACCTATATATTCATAGTACTGACATTTCCATTTTTTGTGACTTTATCTCTTTTCATTTAGAGTCTTGCCAATACAAAGACCTTGTTTTGCAAATACCTCATTATCAGTATTGCACAATCTGCTAAAATGATACTGAAAATCTATACTGAAGACTGTGTAGGATATAATTTGCTATTACAAAGATGAATATGATTATTTCAGTGAAAAGTAACATTTAACCATCTGCGACTTGTAGACAACACAGATTAATGTGCCAACAAATAAATGTCTGAAAAGGCAAGTTAAATTGCAAATGCAATCTTAAAGTTAGGCCAACATTATCCATTTGCACGTTGCACGCAAAGACAGCCAGAGTGAGGACAGACAACATGATACAAAATGAAGCCCAAACTGTTGCTGTGAATTTGAGGATCCTACCAACTGGGACATTAGAGATTTGATAATACTTCCCAATTGCATTTTTGTGGTCCATTTTAGACAAAACTGGCCTGTCATTATGATTGGTTAAACTCTACTTCTTTATCTTTTCAGCAGGCTGAAAACAGTGCTACTTAACTGATAAAAATCACAATATAATCACAATACAATTTCCGTGCACTCAAAATGTATACCTAGTATTCAAAACGTGAGAAGTTTGGCAGGTGGTTTCTCTCATTATTTTTGACAGCAAGATATAATACCTCTTCGCTTTTGTAAAGATTATTTGAAAGACATAATAAAAAGGTGGAGCACATATAGGAATTTATTTACAGTTAGTATTAGGATAAGTGTGTGCATATGAAAGTCTGTCAGGTGAATACCAGGGTGGGGTTCTCCACTATGTAGTTTGTGTCAGGAGCATTCTGCTGGTCCTCCTGGGGGTCTGCATCAATCTGCATGGGCTCCACAGACCCCTAAGAGAAAAAAAACACCAAGTACAAGTACAAGACATCATGGTGCATCATCTGATGAATACCATTTAGTCTTTAAATAAAATTACAAGCCATAATAGTGTGATAAGATACATTTTCAGCTTCAAGAGGAATAGATTCATTTTTACAAAGCCAAATGTTGCTTGATATTAAGCTAAAGGATGGCAAAAGAAAGATTTTTACTGTCAACCAAATACTGCATTGTAGGTATCAGGCCTGAATGGTGTTCATAGTAAAGCTAACCATTCGCCCTTTACAGGGAACCTTGTTCAACTTAGTTGCCTCTTTCAACTTTCATCAAATGGATCAATTAGCTCTGCATTTAATTCTCTTACTGCAGTGAAAAGTTTGGCTGCAATGACAGCAGAACATGACATTCACATAAAAACTAAACACAAGCAAGCCATTAATATTATTTCCACACGTAGAAGTAGCCAAGGTAAGTGAAGAGCTGTTTGCCTTATGATCGAATGATATAAATAAAATATTGTGAGCAATGTCAAATTGTGTTTAACTTGGCAATTGTGTTCGCCAATTTAAACACATACCAACTTTACTCAGAGCAGACCTCAAACCTTTCTAACCTGCTGAATGATACGCAACAGGAAAGTGTCTATGCTTGAAAGGAAGTGGGACGTTAGCACAAGTTAGCAATGTGAGCTTCTTATCAAGCCAGCAGCTTGATGAAATGAAAGCCGGGATTAATTTTGGTTACTGACGTTGAATAGCATGACTTCAGCTAAAAGAAGCGTTCAACAAAGTGGTATCAACGACTTTGCATTTGGCAACACTTGGTGTTGTTTCGAGCTAATATGACTAACTGCTAACAACAGGAATTAAGCTCGGTTGCGCTAACTGTAGTTTGCTGCTAGGTGCATTAATTAACTCGATCTTGAGTCTATTAGGTTCATCTTACGATGTCTCCAAATACAGGCACTATTTCCAGTTTTGCCGTACTTGCTAGCTATCGCTGTTGATCTTGTTAGCCAGCTGAGGCCTCCGACTAGTTGTTACCTTCAGTTGGTCAGTTTCAAATGATATTAATAAAGTATCCATATCTATATCCATGAATTTTGAGAGCCATTCTTTGTGTTCTCCGAACAGATATTATATCAATAAACATATTCTTCTAACAATAGACCCATGTCATCTTTCATTAAAATGCACTGCAATTGGAATAGAGAGACACGGTTAACAAAACATGACAGCCAATTTAAAATCTACTTTAAATGTGATTCTTCGAAGATGAGTCATCTGACGATGCCAATGCCATCCAGTAATTTGAAACAGATTATTACATTGTGCGCTTTTTAGTTTCAACCAATAGCGTTTAGACAGAATCTGTAGTTTCTTTATCGGAACATAGCTAACTAGCTGCTAGCGGTTGGTTATTAAGCTACATGTTCAGTTTCCAGCAGCATACGTTGACATCACGTACTCAAAACAGCAGTGACTGAGACTTACCTGAAAATTAAACACTTGCACAGGCAATGGCATCCTGAATTTCTCTGACTTCAGCGCTATGGGGAATTCGAGTGTAAAGATTTTTACGTGCAGCTTGCGCCCAAACAACAGGAGCTGGGCGGGCTGATGTGATCACTTCCAGGACTAAGAATCGTAGGGATTACAACTCACTGGAGCTCGCAGTTTGGCAGACTGATACTCTGGTGTGCAAAATGACTTTGGCTTTCAGGACGATACCTCTACATGTAACTACTGAGGCTAACATTTCTTCGTCTTATTCTCTTGGTTGATAGGCTAGATACTCCAACTTTGTATTACATTAAAGGAATAATTCTGCTGATTGTAACTGGGGTTGGGTGGGTGTTACCTTTAACAATGTCCTATGTTTTCCTTGGTTGATCATTACCATGTTCCTCGCCTACGCCACGTGAGAGGGACACAGCTAAATAAAATTCTGATTTGATATAAAATTGTTTTTATTTGTGTGATTAATAATTAATGAACAATGTCATTCCTAAGTTTTCACCCACCTTTTATTTATTTTCCTTGGGGTTAGGGTTATTATTTCGTTACTATTTCGCATTAGTCTCTCTTAGCATTTATTTTGTTTTGATTTTCCCGTCTAGGGTATGAAAAAAATATATATCCTTGCGGTTAAATGAAAATAATTCTTATTTCTTATTTGCATTCTCTCACGAGGCCGGCCCCATTTTTGTCCGTTGGCGCTGCCGTACGTAACTGTCCAAGATGGCGAATACGACTGGGCGTCAGTGTTGTTAGATCTTGTGAGAAAAACAAGCAACCAGCTCTAATGAAATAAACCCAAACAAGCGAATCGGGGAAAAAAGCTAAACCTACGACTTTGTGTAGCTTGATAACAGTATATATAGAGAGACAGATTGATAAAATAGTTTGCATTTAGACTTATTGATCAGTCGAGGTAGATCCAGTTAGTTCACCGAGATGATCGACAGCTCTGAATGATATGTGACAGGCTGTAAGTGGCAATCTTCAGCTCGCTTGTTCGCCTTGGCTCATTTTGCTATTAGACAGTCAAGCCAATGTCCGTAAACGTCACAGATGAAAAAGCTGTGGAGCTGTTTTTTGTTCTTGTCTTGCTGTTGTTGCGCTTTTCGGTACCAGCGCTGTCCCGGCGCATGGCTTGTGGACAGATCATTTAAGTAAAAAGGACAAACTGCTGCGTTTAGCTTTATTGTGGTTGTGGAGCGCTGTAAGAGAATCAGGGGGGATTCATACACGTAGCAAAGCAAGCCCAAATAAGTACCCACACTTAAAAATAACAAGTCCACGACATTTAGCGACTGACGATATTTACAGAACAACAAGCCCAAAGTTGCGTATAATAAGCGGACCTGGAAACAGAGCTGTGGGTCACTGAGCTTGTGCTGTGCGAAACACGTCGGGTAAAGATGAACTCAGCCTATTCTGGGCTACGGGAGCCCGAATGGATAGTCATCGACGGCAATCATTTTCCCTAGTGATGGGGAAACTCGATTCCTCACACTGACTTGAGTTTAATGAGTCACTCACTAAAGTGAATCAGTCATTTCATTCACTGAGTCCGTGTGCACAAAATGTCCACCCAGTCCCCACTGATTTCATACTGCTGTAATGTCCCGAAATCTAAAGTGTGAGACCTTCTCCAGTTTAGCTGTGTCTTTATTCAGGACAATAGCAGGGGCTACTGTTGGCCGTAGCCTACGCCAAAAACATATCTATCATAAATCATATACCTTCAAACACTGCTTAACCTTCCACTTTGCCTTCCTCTCTGGAACCCTCAGTATTGCTAAACACATAAGAAACATCTAACGGGATTTACCCTAACTGAATAGCATTTGAAAACACTGGCACTCAATATTGCCACAAACGGTCTGTTACACCATTAAAACCACTGATTTGAAACAAGAAAATTATCAACTTAAATTATTTTTTTTTATTTAGCTTACTAATGACCTTTACAAGACAAACATAATGTCATGTGTTTGATCTGAGTGTCACACCCAATCTGTGTGAGAAGGTGTGCGCATGCACACATTTGTATGCATGGATGGTGATGTGGCCTGGGTGGGAGATATTGTCTCATTTATTTAATTTTTAATGTGTAAAACACTTTATGCAACATTGTTCTCTGTTTGAAAAGTGCTTAATCAAGTTTTAATGGTTGATTGGTATAGTGAATAATTTTGAGCTGGCCACTTGAGTTCTACCAGAGTCGTGCAGCAGACTTTCAACTCATGTAGGGGAGGGGCTCTCCCAGCACTGAGTGTGTGAATGTGCTGCCACTGAACTGGAAGTGGCAGACCTAGGGCTAATGAGTTAGACTCTGAACTGGTTACCATGAGAGAAGTCAGGATTCGCGAGTCCGATAAGACTGACTCCTATTGCAAGAGGACAAGAGGAGTCAGGATTTATAGTCTGTGAATCTGAACAGGTTATCGCGAGAGGAGTCCACAGTATGTTTGGTGTATCCATGAGTGGGTGAGTGACGGCTCATAATGGGCAGGGAAAGCAGGGGGATGAAAATCAGTTTCTGCAGTCATAGTCACAAAATACTGACACGTTGTCTGGTCTCCTCTTTGCAGCTAGCCAACAGTAGCAGGAAGGGACGTCCTCAGAACTTTAGAGGGTCAGTTACACTGACCTGAAAAAAGCCCCCTGAAAAACATGACAGACACATGTCTGGTTAGCACAAACATGCCTTTACTATATTCTGTTAACTGGGAACAAAAAACAGTCCCTGTACAAGTCAGTAGGAAGGGGTGAGATACATATCAAATAAATTGCATTAATAAAGCAGTTTCGTAATTTAAACATAAAGACATAAAGACAGAGTAAACACAAGAAGACAAACAGCTGATTTCAGAGCCTTGTTTTGATCAGCTTCACATTCTGATATGAGCATCATAATACTTCAAGTACAGATTTGACAGTCGTCTTGGGACACTTGTAAGATGCATGGAAGACTCACTAGTTGCAAGTCATTTCAGTCGTTTCAGATACTCAAACTTAAACCATTAAAGGATAATTTTCTTATTAGGAGCCATCTCAATAAAAATCTTGAGGACTTCCTTCTTGTCTATGTACACACAGCACCCAGTTTTGACAGAAAAACACAGAAATTAAGACATTTTAGTAATGTTAATAAAGAACAAAAACTGAAATATCACATGGCCATAAGTATTCAAACCCTTTTTTGTGACGCTCGTATATTTAGCTCAGGGCGCTGTCCATTTCTTCTGATCATCCATGAAATAGTTCTACACCATCATTGCAGTCCAGCTGTGTGTAATTTAATTGATTGAATTAATTAGGGAAAGCCACACGCCTGTCTATATAAGACCTTACAGTTCACAGTGCATGTCAGAGCAAATGAGAATTGTGAGGTTGAAGGAATTGAAGGGCTCAGCGACAGAATTGGGGCAAGGCACAGATCTGGACAAAGTTACAAAAGAAACCTACATGCTCTCTTTCAGGTCTGAGCAAATGTTGGCTCTCGTGAAGCTCTTAAGAGGTTTCTATTTTTTGTACTTTTTTTTATGTTGTTGTTGTTTGTTTATGCTGCAGAATGTTTGCAGATGTGTTAGTGTTGTAAAACCAAATTTTAGTTTTCTATTTTTTCCTTGGAGGGGCAGCCAGAGTCAAAAAGGGAACATGGGCAGTTGACTGTTTAGGAGTTGTAAGGTTGCTAATGCCAGCTCCATTGCTGGCAATTTTTCGATGGAAACCAAATTGATTATGTCACCACAACATCTGGTGCAAGCACATTAACATCTGGATAAGGCAGAGTGGTGTCAAAAATTGGAGGCATCTTTTACTGATGTAATAGTGTCAAATCCTTTACCAGTGCAGCAATTACTGTTTATTCTGTTTAAGTAGCAAGTAGGAGCACATCTACAATCAATAGTTTATTTGATATCGCACATATGACTGTAATGTTCCTCTATTTTGAAAACATCTTTGAAACATTCACAATGTATATGGAAACAGTGTGTATAGCCTTGGATTAATGCAGTGCTTCTCAAAAGTGGGACACGGTGCGATGCCGCCATACTAGAATAAAATGTGATCTATATTCCTTTCTTTTTTTGTTTTCTTTAATGATAATCAGAATACAACATTATGCAGAGGTGTACTTATAACAATTTTATAGACAAATGATACTATTTATAGTCGTGGGGGAGGGGGCAAAATATTTTCTTTCTGGAGGGGACGTAACAGAAAATAATTGAGAGGCACTGGATACATTTTATTAACATAAAGGAGCATGGGGTAGGAGTTGTCAGACCTGGAATCTGGGAAGAACATGCTGCAGATCATTGTTAAAATACTGCATCTTTCCATTGGTGAAGTACAGTGCCGGGAGCATCCATTCAGTTGAATTTGCTGCCTCTCAACTTGGACAGCTTGACAACAAAGGGGAAAGAGGGGAAAAAGTAGGTTACTTTAAGTTGTAGAAGCTGTTAGACTTTCAGGTTGGCCAAAATAACTGAAACCCCTAAAACACAATATAATTCAATCAAACTACAGCCACACTGTAAGCTAAACACAACTTTCCACAACAGCTTTAACACAAGCTGAGCTTCACCTCCATTGAGGATTTATTGAAGGACTGGTGCATTAGAAGGAATTAGTTTTAGGGAAGAGTTCCTAATAAACTGCAAACTGAGTGTATATACACATGCATAGGTAGCCATATTATGTACGATATTTCATCAGTATAAATTAGTAAATATAATATAACTCGGGCAGTGCGGCAGCATAGTGGTTAGCGCTGTTGCCCCACAATAAGAAGGTTTTGAGTTCAGTTCCTAAGCCTGGGACCCTCTGTGTGGAGTTTGTATGTTCCCCCCGTGCCTGTGTGGGTTTCCTCCCACCGTCCAATAATATGCATGTTTAGGTTGGTTGGTGACTCTAAATTGTCCGTAGGTCTGAGTGTGAGTGCGAGCGGTTGTCTGTCTCTGTGTGTTGCCCTTACAATGGACTGGCAACCTGTCCAGGGTGTACTCCACCCTCGCTCAGTGTGAGCTGGGATTGCTCCAGCACCACCCGCGACCCCGAAAGGGATAAAACGGTTGAAGATTAATTAATTAATAATAAAACTGATGGATGCATAGTGAATAGTTTCACTTTTTATATTTGAAACACTAATTGATTTTTAATGCAGTACTTTTTCATGTTTTATGTGGTATTGCTTTAAAAAATTAAATTGATTATCTCAATATTATTTAACACTAAAACTAAACTAATTCACCATGGACATTGATGTCATATGAGTTGGCCGTTATATGGATCACTTTGTGAATCAAATGAGCCATTGATGGCTTACTGTCTATTAATAGCATTAATAATGGGGATTGTGGACTATGACGTGCAGCAGAGGATAGTGAGGTGCCTGGTCAGCATTCATGTGATAGAGCTGGTACAGGGAGCTCAAGAAAGATTATCATGGCTAGTGTTTCACACAAACCCAAAAATAAAAGCAGCAGTCAGTGACCAAATGAAGAGTTTGGATCAGAACCATTATTCACTCCTACGTGGTGTTTGTCAGTTATTGTCATTAAATAATTTTTTTGCCTTCATATGTGGTCAAAATATGACAGACCTTTTCTGAGAACTCACTTATTCTAAATTGCATTATTATCTACTGTAACCACATCTGCACAACTTTCTGCAAGTTGGCGTTAAGTTAAGTTAAGTTGGCAGTGAGGAACATTACATGGGTGTCAAAACCACGTGCCCAGACCTAAGTCTATTTACGTTGTACCTATCGCATGCTGCAGAGGCCACACATTTGACCCACACAAGAGCCAGCATTTGCTCAGACCTGAGCGAGAGAGAGAGCGTCTAGCTGTCTCACTGAGGCGTTTCTCTTACGTTGCATCAATTAGTGAGAAAAGATGAGTTATAAGTTGAAACTGTCATGCTCACTCTATTCAGACATTTTTTTGACTCTATTCACTTTCTGTTTTATTTTGTCAACCTCTGTATCATTCTTGTTTCACTTCCACTTCCTGTTAAGTTTCCCACCAGTTCTCAGCCACACCTGATTGTCATTACCAATCATCCACTCAGTACTTATACACCTAGTTTTTGAAACATATCCTGTCAGATTGTCAAGGTCCCTGGGTTCCAAGCTCGCTGCCATTGCCTTGTCCTTTTTTGTATCTTTGCCTGTGGTTTTTGGACAGGTTTTTGAGTCTGCTGTTGCTTAGCCCTTAATGGGTTAGGGTTACTGTTGCCTTGCGGACTGCCTTTCTATGTATGACCTCTGCTCACCCTGTATTAAAATTTTGATCTCTGCACTTGAGTCTCCTAGCCTGTATGTTATAGAAACAAATGAATAATGACCAACACTTGCCATCATTTTATGAAATGTATTTTCATAACTCTGGGCTCAGTTTATTATGTTTATTACATTGTCTAATGAACCTGCCTGGTAGTTTCCAAACAACCATCACATGCTAAAGATAGATAGATACGTGCACTTTATTGATCCAAAACTGGAAAATTCTCAAAGGTTTCAATTGTAAATTTTATTTTGAATTCTAAAGGTTTTTTAATAAAAAAAATAACATTCACCTGCTGATGTGTAATGCCATTAACTACCCATTAAAATAAAAGCATTGATTGTGGAAGTAATCATAGTCTTGTTTTGGTCTATAGTAGGCATATATAAGTAATTGTTAGGCTATTCAAACTGCTAACATGCTGTTTTGGGTGTTAATGTGGTAGAAGCCATGCCTATAGAAAAGAGAACGCAGCAGCAGAGACAGAGGCAGTTGAGGGAGACAATAAGGCGGAGCACATCTCTGCAGGTCTGGCTGCAAACCAGCAAACCAGTGCTTCACCCAGTACATCATCAGAGAAAGAGTCAGAGCCAGACCCAGACCTAAAAAAAAGTAGTGCAGACAATGACTTGGAAACCGGGAAAGGAGAGAAAGTCAGGAGGTGCCAAAAGGGCAGGAAATTGCAATTGAGAGAGAAATAGAATGCCAGTCCCAGAATAAAGAATTAGATTTTTTACTGGGATTGTGTCATCCATCCAATCCAGCTCAGGTGGAAATCCATAATCTCTAATACATTCAGGCCTTTATCAAATTTTTACATTCAGTTTGGCATGTTGTGAAATTCCCCAAAAATGCAGAAAGAGGCTCTTTTCAAGCCCACTGGTGATGACGATGACCTCTGGCTGGAATATTCTCCGCTGAATGATGCCATGCACTTCTTCAACTGCAAGGTTTTTATAAATGAAAGAAAGGTTTCAAAGAAGAACAGGATGGATTCTGTGGCCATTAACTTGTGGAGACAGGCCAAAGCCAAAAATAAAGGAAGCATTAAAAAAAAACAAAAAAAACATTGGAGATGGCTGATTCTCAGATGCTAGCAGCCAAAGAAACAAAGAGGCAGACACAGAGAGAAAGTGTGTTCTGCTGGCAAGACAAAGTTCAGCCTTTAGATTAATGATAAAAGCTCATCCAGTTCAAACAGAGGAAATATTTGGTTTGGTGGATTTGATTGGCCAATATGATAGTGTATTCTGGCTTCATCTTGGTAGAGTCAAGGAAAACAGGAATCCAACAAAAGATCCCAGGTGTCTCTCCAGTCGATTAAAACTGACCAAAATGACCTAATTAAAACACTTAGTATTTCTGTGAAAGGTGCCATACACGCAGAAGTGAAAGAAGAAACTAAATTTTCCATTTTGCTTGATGAGACCACTGATGTGTCACATATTGAGCAGGTGTCCTTTGTTGAGTGATGAGTACACAATATGACCATAAAGGAACATTTTATTCAGCTGAGTCATTTCCATATGATCTCTCTCCTGAATGTAGAGGGGAAGATTTTCTTTAGTGTAGTTGCTAGTGAGACTGGTTAGATATTTAGAAAGAAATAGCTTAATAGATACTTCAGTACAGAAGGCAGGGATACCAGGTTTCACAGGGTGTTTAGAGCACACTAGTATGATTTGGCACCAGATTCAGGCAGCCAAGAGTGAGAAAAGGGACTTGCATGTGATATTCTTGGACGTTGGGCCAGTGCCACATAGCCTTATTTGGCAGGTGTTTGATTATTTTAGAGTGCCTGCAGTGGTTGTTAATTTTGTAAGATCATATTTCCGGGATATCAGACTATGCTTAAGTACAGCAGTCTTTACAGCAGGTTGGCAGAGACGAGAAATAGGTATTATGGCAGGGTGCACAATTTCTCCAATAGCATTCACAATGGCAATGGAGGTAATTATTGGAGCTTCTAGGTGGGTTGTAGGTGGAGAGAGGCATACATGGATGATATGACGTTGGTAACTACAACGGTGCCATGTATGAAAAGAGTACTTGCGAGACTTAAAAACTTAAAGTGGGCTAGTATGAAAGTCAAGCCTAGTAAGTCTAGAAGTATCTCAATAAGTAGAGGGAGATTAAGTGATCGAAAGTTTGCAATCGATGAAGAGGAAATTCCATTAATTAGGGAAAAACCAGTAAAGAGCCTAGGTAGGCGGTACAAGGCAGAGTTGCATGACGGAGAACGGGTAATGCAGTTTAGGAAGGATGTTGCTGAGGGACTGGATAGAATAAATAAATCAGGACTTCCAGGAAAGTTGAAGCTGTGGTGTTTGCAGTTTCGACTATTTCCCATGTTGATGTGGCCACTGTCAGTATCAGATTCCAATATCTGCTGCAGAGAAAATGGAAAGACTAGTAAGCTTTTACATTAGGAAGTGCCTAGGTGTTCCGAGATGTTTAAGCACTGTGGCACTGTATGGGAAAGGCATATTTCAGCTCCCAATATCTTGTCTAGTGGAGGAGTTTAAATGTACTAAGGTTAGGAGAAAGCTCCTGTTATCTGGGAGTAAAGGCGTGGTAGTTAGTAAGGTGGTTCCAAACCCAACCAAGGGGAGAAAAGGAATTCAAGAGTGGCAGTGCATGAAGCGAAAGCAACTCTTAGGCATACAGAGATTGTGTGTAATGTACAGATAGGCTGGGGAGGCTTGGGGCTTGGCCCAGGCAAACCGGTGTGGAGTAGAGCAGGTCCCAAAAAGAAGAGGAAGCTGTAAAGTTAGTCTGCCACAAGGACGGTTTACGTGGTGACATAAGCAGGTTTTAGAAAGCTTAGCTGCAGGCATTGAAGATATAGGGAGGCAGGCAAATTTAGGAAGGTCTAAGACAAAGAGAGTTGCAATTCAGTTTGTTCAAGAAAGAGGGAAAGTTAATAAGATAGCAAGGAGGCAAGGCAGCTTAGAGGATGCCAGTGACTGGGAGATGCAGGTAGATTTAGGAGGAAAGCTTGTTGTTCCCCAGGAAATAGCCTGTACAAAGCTAAGGCCTGATATAATTATGTGGTCTAGGAGTAGAATGAGAGTATATTTCATAGAGCTGACTGTGCCGTGGGAGGATTGAGTTGAAGAAGCATATGAAAGGAAAAAGCTCAGGTATGCAGATCTAGGTAAGGATGCTGAGCAACGAGGGTGGAAGGTTAGGATTTGTCCAGTGGAAGTAGGATGTAGAGGATTTGTAGCCAGATCTTTGTTTGTTGAGGGAGTTAGGTGGAAGGGGACAGAGGGTGAGGAAAACAGTGAAGGAAATGTTGGATGAGGCAGTCAGATCCAGTCAGTGGATTTGGGTAAGAAGAAGTAATAGTAGCTGGGGCCCAGCAGGGGGAGCTCTTAAGATAGACAGACTCTAGGGAGAAGCAGAGGAAGTGGATTTAAGTGGAGGATGTGGCCTGTTTGAGCCTCTTTGAGACCAGGTGGTTAGTCCAGGTGAGTTGGCTTGTATTGGTTTGATTTTGTCTGATTATAGAACTGTCCAGGTGAGTTTGTTTGGTGAATCTGCTAGTGTCACTTGTCCTCCACCTCCTGCACCCTCTATACTTTCATGGCCCCTACCTGAACCAGGGTCTGTATCCCCACCCCGCTTTCACTGGTGCAGTTGGTGAGAGGTCAAAGTAGTTGACAGTAGTGCTGTTTGAGATAGTTGTCTTTGTTTGAGGAACAGTGATGACTGGCATTAGGGGGGTGACTCTGGGACACCAGTGGTCACTGTTTAGCCTCCTGGAGGTGTCGTGGGCCTAACTAGACGAAACACTGGTGAAAGGAGGTTCCCACATCATGACCCCAAAGACATGTTAGCTATGACTGCTCACTGGTGTAGTTGGATATTATATTTAGGGCAGGGTGAAAGTTTGTTGTTGGGGAGTTAGACACTGAGTCTGGTCAATTTTTTGTCACACATGTTTCTTGTGTTTACTTTAAATGTGATGTGATGTCAACAACAACAGGAGAGGCACCAGAGAATACGGTGATGAAATGACTGGAAGAAAAGGACTTCAACATACAAGATGTTTGTAGGCAGGGTTATGACGGAGCCACAAACATGACAGGACATTACAATGGGCACCAGTCTCCAGTCAGTTGCTAAAATAAAACATAGCTCTGAAATCTGTGTGGTCAGGAACAGCTGTCTGAGCTCTTTCTGATGGCTATAGAAAGGGAAATGGGAAATATAGGGATATGAGTCCAATGAAATCACTGATCCTAACCCCCTACATAGTGATAACACCAAAAGGTTACATAGAGACACATGCAGTCCATTCTCAATATTCATACACAGAATAATTGAAAGCGCTCTCTCTCCATTTCTTACTGGGTGGGCTACGACCCTGAGAAATGTGAGCTGGCTAGAAATATCATGGACCCTTCTCTCACTGAGGACTTTCATCAGCATCACCCAGATCTGCCTGGTCCGTCCGGCGCCATCCTTGGATCGGGGGTACTGTCCTGCTCACTATATTCAGACATTTTTTGTACTTTTTTTTTTATTCACTTCCTGTTTTATTTTGTAAACCTCTATCATTCTTGTTTCACCTCCACTTCCTGTTAAGTTTTAAGAATGATTGAACGCTCTCTTTCTCCATTTCTTACTTAACTATAGTATCCTGGAATGTGCATGGCATTCGCTTGCCGGGTACAAAAATTTAAATTATGGACTACATTGCAGATTTGTAAGCAGATATTTTACTCATTCAAGAAACCCACTTTGGCAAGGCAAGTTTATTTATAGAGCACAATTCGTACACAGGGTAATTCAAAGTGCTTTACAGATACAAAAAAAAAAAAAAAAACCCAACCAAGAAGGCAGATAAAATCATTACATAAAACATAAAATAATCATTGAACAAATTAAGGGCAAAAAAAATTCAGAAAATACTTTCAGTTGTCATATGCACACCTAAATAGAACTGTTTTCAGCCTGGATTTAAACATTGTCAGAGTTGAGGCCTGTCTCACATCCTCTGAAAGACTTCCAGATTTTAGCAGCATATAACTGGAACGTGTCAGGACCCTTCAGGGTTAGGTTCTGCTGTCTGCTGTCCAGCAGAACTAAGACTGAAACTTTGCCTGCATCTGTGTTCAGGCGGATATTATAAGTCTCCTTCATCAGAGCTGTCTCAGTGCTGTGGTGGGGCCTAAAGCCGGATTGGAAAGTGTCAAAAACACTATTAGACAGGAGAAAGTCAGTAAAATGTTGGTAAACAGCTATTTCCAGGACTTTGCGGAAGAATGGTAGCTTTGATATGGACCAATAGTTGTTCAGTAGTGTGACATCAAGGCTGCTCTTCTTTCGAAGAGTCTTGATGTCAGCAGTTTTTAAGGCCTTTGGAAATGTTCCAATCTTAAGTGAGATGTTGACTAGTTGAGCAAGTTGTGGTAACAAACTGCTCAGCACAGACTTTAGAAATCTAGTGGGTAACTAACCAAGGCAGCACGTAGATGGACTCAGACTGCAAATGATCTCTTCGACTGTTTTGTCAGTGACAGGTGTGAAATGTGTCAGCTCTAGGTGTCTAGCTGGATGTAGAGTAATTATTTGTGTTATGGAGGTTATCACATTTTTAATTCCCTCAATTCCTTCATTAAAGAATATTCCAAAGTCATTACACTTAGATGTAGATATTAGGTCTAAGGGCAGTGAAGCTGGAGGGTTTGTTAATCTGTTTACTGTCGCAAACAGGACATGAGTTGTTACTGCTGTTTGTGATGATTTTTGAAAAATAACTCCCTTGTTCTACACATAGTCTGGAACACACATTACTTTTCTTCATAAATTTTAATAATGAATCTGAAGCTTTGACTTGCACCATTTCCAATTGGCTCTCTGGCATTCCTTTTTCTAAGTTCTGACTGAGTCTTCTTTACTCCATGAAGCCATTTGCCTTCAAAAGATCAACTTTAGAATGCGGGGTATTTTCAAACCTAATCATCTCCATAAATTGTGTCCCTGTGCTGTCATTTATGAGTTACACCTGCTGGTGTCACGGACAAGTCAAAGAAAACACAAAAATGATCAGCTAAGCAACATCAACAACGCTCACATTAAGACAGTAACACCCTTGGTAATGAGCACATCCAGAGTGTGCCCTCTGCTGTGGGTGGGCTCAGTCACATGCTGAGTTAGCCCAAACATTTCAAGGACCGCAGTGAGTTCTTTAGCGTGCCTGTCATTGGCTACATCCACATGCACATTCAAGTCACCTATAATGACTGACAGTCAAAATCAGTGCACACAACTGAGAGTAGTTCAGTAAAATCATCAATAAAAATATTCTGTGGTGGTTTGTAGAGGGTGATATAAAGTATGGAAGATTGTTTTAGTTCCATTTTGAATGTTACATAATCAAACGATTATGTACGATTATGTGTGACGAAAAAAAAAAAGACAATTTGTGGCTAAATGTTGTCTCTGAATATGGCACAAACAGCCCCACCCATCTGGTTTTGTCGTGTTTCAGACACTAAATTGAAGTGAGGTGGACTAGACTCAATTAGTACTGCATTAGCTGTGTTTTCGTCGAGCCATGGCTCAGATAAAAGAAATAAAACTATTAATTAAGAAAGATTTGTTATTTAAAGATCTGACATTGAGTACTGCGTGTTTAAGATTAGCTGGAGTAGAACTGGATGATGTGTTCCTCCAGGGGATATGGATTAGATTTCTCTGATAGAACTCTCCCTCCCTGGACATTTGGTTGATACGGGGCTTAGCAAAGCAGAGGCCTTCAGCATACCAGACAACAGCATTGACGCTGTTGGAGATAACAGCTGTGGGCACCAGTGGTTTGGGCCGTCGCTTCGGCTGAGCACCAAGTCCATTATAAGTTTCTTTACAGAGTCGTGGAAAAGACACATTATCATTTAGCCTTACATTGAAAGTAGCAGCTCTCCCTTTCCTTTGAAAGTAAATGTGGACTTCTTACCACTGGATTCCACTGGAAGTGTTTCATGAAGTCCTTTTTTCATTTTCTAAGGCAAAAATACTTCCTTGTAGGGCAAGAATTTCTTGTTGATATATCCAACAGTTTTCACAAGGAGCCTTTATTTGGATTACCCCTTCAGGCATCTTGAGAAAACTGTGGTCACTGTCTGGCAGAAAAACTATTCAGAAAGTCCTTGTTTACTTAAAAAAAAAAAAGAATAAACTCATATCCCAGACTTGTAGAAAAAAGTAAATGAATTCAAAAGCAAATAAAGCAGCAGGAGCAGGCAGGAGCGCCAATCTTAACAAAGTAACATCAAGACACTTTACATATAGAGCAGGTCTAGACCAAACTCTTTATGAAATTATTTAAACATACCCAACAGGTCCTCCATGAGCAAGCACTTGGCGATAGTGGCAAGCTAAAAATTTCTTAAGAGGCAGAAACCTCAGGCAGAACCAGTCACAGGGGCGCGGCAATCTGCCTCGACTGGTTGGGTTGAGAGTGGGGGAGAGATAGGCATTGGGGGCATGCTGCATGAAGTTCATGGAGTTGAGCTGTAGTACAGAATTCATGAAGATACGGGACCAGCAGGTGTTGCAGGAACATGAGATGGCAATGAGTCACCACCTGCAGGATGAGGACAGGGAGAGAGAGAAGAGGAACTGGGAGAGACAGAGACTTGGGCAGAACATGGTTAGTAAATGCAGTACAAATGTGTAGAACTGGGGGTGAAACTGTGTTTTTGTTTTTTGTTGTTTTTTTTTTTTAAGAAGGATGGTTCTTCGAGAGAGAGAGAGAAATACTCAATCCTTCCCCCAGTAGCCTAGGCCTACAGCAGCATAGCTAAAGAGTAGAGGACTTTAACTTTTTAACTATTAAGCTATTATTAAGCTCTGTCATACAGGAAAGTTTTAAGCCTGGTCTTGAAAATTGCTAAAGAAGCTGCCCCCCGGACCGATGCTGGAAGTTGGTTCCATAGAAGAGGAGCCTGATAACTGAAAGATCTGCCTCCAGATTTACTCTTGGAGACTCTAGGAACCACAAGTAAACCTCCATCTAGAGAGTGGAGTGGCCTACTAGGACAGTAAGGAACCATGAGCTCTCTGAGATATGATGGAGCTTGGCCATTAAGAGCTTTATATGTTAAAAGAAGGATTTTGAATTCTACTCTGTATTTTACTGGCAGCCAATGAAGAGCAGCTAACATAGGAGAGATATGATCTCTTTTCCTAGTTCCTGAAGAAGAAAAATCTCTTATTCCCTGTTACAATAGTAGACAAAGAGAAATCTCAATTTTGGTCCATAAGAGACTACATTTTACCTTAAACAGTATGGTTAGGGTTAGGGTTACCACTAACCACTGACCCAGGTCCATACATCATTATTCAAGCATCAGTCTTTAAACAAATATTAACAATTGTGAATATCTATGCTCCTAATAACCATGATCCGGCTTTTTTCCCACACAACTTTTTTTCACTATTATCTGACATATCCTGAATCCTATGGATCATTTTTCTAAGTCAGCATACACAAAGAAATCGCAATCAACCAAAGTCCTACATCAGGGTTCATGCACCGGTGTCCCTTCATATAGAATCTTCCCTGAAACCATCTCCCACTTGGTGCTTTAATACCTCATTACAAAGGGATCCAGAATTTGACATGTTAATAAGGAAGAAATGTAAACACTTTTTGAAAATGGATGACTCTTGAAATTTATCTCCATCCCTGATCTGGGAAGCTGGGAAAGCTGTGATTAGAGGTAACAAACACTTGTTCCCTGTCAGGAAAAAGTTCATCGAGGTTCACTGGACTCACCAGATTCACAAAAGTATCGTTAAGGTAACAGATGAAGGTCACATCAAAGTCACATCAATTCCTCTCATTCATTCTTTCAAGCCTGTGTCAATCATGCAAAAATATGTAAATGCACATTGCACGCAGTATAAAATGCCTCTTGTTTTTTCTGTTGTTGTTTTGTGTCGTGAGGATTACTGTTTACTAAAACGGATTAAGCCAAACTCGACCAAGCATGGCTCGATATTGAACATTTTGCAAAGAAATCCGAATCTCCGATCTGCCCGTTATCAATCCGACTATCAAGTGTCACAGATGCTTCAAGTGTATTAGCACTCTCACACCCTCACAGCTTGGTGGGATTTTCTCAAAAGGAATAGGTTCTCCCACACCCTTTGCAGGCTCACGCTTATCTGGAACAATCCTGACATTGTGCAAAATAAAAAATCCAAGTTTTCAGCATGGGTTGATAAAGGGGTAAACGATTTTAAGCATCAAATTTGGGATAAAAATAAGTTCCAACACAATCAAAATGACTCAAAATAGCAACCTACAATTAATAAATTACAAGGTTCTATGCAGAACACACTATACAGGACAAAGGACGTTCAAGCTGGGCCTCACACAAACAAATGTTTGTCCCAACTGCGCGACTAGGGGGAGTGCTTCGATCCGGGCCTGGGCATCCGTTCAGTGTTCTCAGTGGTTGGGTGGGGGGTGGCCTGCCTCCCAACATGGTGGTTAGGCTGGGGTTGGTCGCCTGATGAGAGCTTTGCCACCTGTTTGGGTGGAGGAGGATGGGTGTGTCTTAAGTTTTTGTTTTGTTTTTTTTTCCCCCCTTTGGGGGGGTGGTTGGATGGGGAGCTGGGAGGGCAGCTCTGTCTGGGGGCAGTGGGGCCCAGTCACTGAGATGGGCCGCGGCTTGCCTGGTCTGGGCGTGGGGTGTGGGGGGGCGTTGGCCTCGCCAGTGTGCGACGGAACCCTTGTTAGGGGCCTGTCCAGGGCTTAACCTGTGGTGTGTGGGGTGTGCCCAACCTTTGGTTCCTTTGTCTCTCTGTGGGCTGCCTCCAGGTGGGGGTCGCTGCTCCCTTGTTTTCCTAGATGTTCTTGCATGGACCTGGGGCTATCTCTTGGGAGGTGGCCTGGGCTTCCTGTGCACAGGGGACTGCTGGGTGCCCTGGTGGCTCGTCCTGACCTGAATAAAGTTAAACGTGAATGGCAAAGGAGGAGTATGTTAGACTCCTTCACAGAGTAAAGCTGTTTTAGCACAACAAGGCACCAGGAGCATTGACACTGCCTGCCCCAGCTGATGAACAGGACAGGTAAAAAAGAAAAAGACAATTTTTTGTCTTTTTGTTCTTTAAGTAGAATTTTCTATCTACCTTTCAAAAAATAAAACGGAAAGAGGATTGGATGCACCAAATTTCACAGATTGCTACTTGGATCTTTATACAACTCAGGATCTCTATGGCGGATCTCTGGACCATAGCACCTTGAGCATGCATGATCTCTGGCCTAGGGGCCCAGCTTGTGGACTGGCAGCTTTCCCTGTTCGCCACCGTCGGTTGTAGGGTCGAGGTAGGCATTCCTCCTTTCTGGTGCACCATGACTGTCTCCTGTGTCTCTGGTATGCTGGGGCTGGGGGAGCTTGCGAGGAAGGGCCTTTGTGGGGGCTGACAGTGCCTTTCAATGGCTGGCTTCTGTTGATTTACAGTGGCTACTGGGGCAGCTGGCATGCCCCTGTTGATGCACTGCCCTGGGGGCAGGGTCTGGGTGCTGGGCCTCCTGGATTTACTGGGACCCCCGCCCCGCTTGTGGTCCCCTGGACTGCCACACCACAGCCCTATGGCTGGGGACTGGGCCTTAACTTGCTGCCTCCTAAATTGTCCAAACATCACTCTTCACTCACCACACACTTTGCCCTAAATAATTTCTCTCAGGTTCAATTATGCACACAATTAATGCCAAACATAAGATTTTAATGCACCACATTTTGCTGGACAGACCAGGGTGAGTTCAGGGGGCACTCTGTCTGGGAAGGCTGCAGGACAACAGTGTGCTGGTGCTCTCTGATAATTGCCCTCCCCATAATGGAAGGTTTCCCCTTTAATGCTTCTCATTTGAGAATATGGAAAAACGCTGAGTGACTTGTGTCTACCTGACAGTACCTTGATGGGGTATTGCAATCTTTATGTTTAAATTACTAAACTGCTTTTTCATGCAATTTACTAGTAACTCAGTCTCCTCACAGAGTCACTATCTTGCGTGTTTATTATTTAGTGCCACGGGGCTTCAGCTATTGCTATTGCTGTAGAAGTAGTGCCTCTGTGCAAGCACAGAGGCTTTGCACTATATATATATATATAGTGCAAAGGAATAGTGTGCTAAGTTCTCACGAGTCAAGATTCCGATTTTTCCCAAAGTTATTCCCAAAAAACTGGCCAAAATTTTCCATAGGAAATTGCTATATAGCTCTCTCATACCTGCATGTAGAAATGTAATTCAAACTTTGAAACGGAGGAAATCTTGTACTTTTCCCATAACATCAAACCATTTTCTCCTAAAAAGTACACTTTTCAAACTACGTACACTCAAAGGAGCAGTCCAAATCACTTTTTGCTCAAAGTTCGAGTGGAGCTGCTAGTTAACTAGAGTGAGAGAAGCGTGAAAAAATAACCACCATTTTCATTTTAAACTCAAGTTCATGGCCAAACTGTACAAAGGAGACAAATAATTTTTTGCCAAAATGTAGACGCAGGTGTTGGGATTCATAAAATGTGATTTTGAGAGGTGAGCTCCTCACCGAATTTAAATGGGGGGGGGGCCCAGAGCGCCAGCAACACCTGTTTCTGCCCCAATTGAACATAATGTAAATCGAGGTTTTCCTCAAAACAATCTCACTCTGTATTCGCACTGTGCATACACGCTCATTTTAAGGAGTTTCTGACTCAAATAAAGAATGTCAGAATCTGCAAGCTCTACTGTCTCTCACGGTGTTTTCACTTTTCAGACGGGAGGTTTGCTCACAATTTGCATTTGAGTAGGACCTGGTCAAAAGCCACTTTTGGGAGACTTTTGGGGAGAGTCTGAGCGCTGAGCAGAGCAAATTCTCATATCACCGTGGCAACCGCAGGTCCCTCAGCTCAACTCTGTGTGAAGCTGTTGGAATTGGATCAAACCCCACCCTCTTTGGAGCCACACTGCTTCGTCATACTTTGTCACAGAAACGTGGTTCAGAAATGTGTCACAAAACTTTGAACTCTGTTGGTGACAACTGACTTTATGATAGCTACTACACTTACTACACAAACACAGATCAATAGTCATGCTGGTCTCACTCATATCTGCTGAAAATTTCAGTTTCCCATGTGTGTGTATTGTACCGATTGTTGGTGGCTTAGAGTACAGGAATCTTCAGTTAGAGTGAGCTGATGATTATCGAAAAAATGATTTGTAAATTGCCCTCACGGGCACATAGTTTGAGGTACACACTTCATTTTCTCCAAAGTAGTTGAGATTCTTATCCTCTCTTGAAAAATGACACTGATATACAGACATACAGACACACACAGATACTGCTATACAGACACACACAGACTGATATACAGACACACACAGACAGACACTGATATACAGACAAACACAGACAGACACTGATATACAGACACACAGACACACACAGAGACTGATATAAATATATAAGAGTTTTAGCCATTGATTTTATGGTTTGTTTTTAATTCCTCACTGCAGTTGCTGCATGATGACTACCAGTCCTCAAGGCAGATAATAGAATCCCCTACTAAAGGTGGTTCACCTGCTGCTTTTTTGTCCACACCTAAGTTGTTTTGGTTCTTTTGTTTGGTTTTGATTTAGTTCTCCTTGTTTTGGTATTTTATTTCCTTTGACTGACTCGGTTGCGGTTGCTTGTTTTTATTGTTGTATTAACTTTGTTTAATTTTTCTTTTAGCAAGCCAAGCGTCATCTGAAGGAAGGCTAGGCACTTATATTGGGGTCCCTTCACTTTTTGCTTGTGTGCAAATAGGATCACCAGAGAGACGTGTGGATTCCACCTAGTTTGATGTGCTGCACCAAAGGTGGTGAGTATTGGCAGCACCCCTGGCACTCCTCATTGTAGACTGCCTTCCTCAGTGACCTCAGCTTAGCTCTGTTTTTTTCTTTCGTTTTGTTTTTTAATTAATTTTATTTACAATTTACTTTTGGCAGTGTTAACATTTGGTAACATTTTAAAGAAATCTAAATATATTTTAACTGCCATCCTGGTTTTTGTTCTTCAATATTTTTTTCCCTTTTCAGCCTGCTATTTTAAATAAAAATTATCATTATTTGTTTAGTACACGTCTCTGCCCTGTTTATTCAGCAAAGAACCTGTTCGTACCTTTTTTATTTTGTTAATCTCGGGTTTTTTTTACCTGGTAGTTCCTGGAGTGGAATTCCCCAGGTGGCGTTGTCGCAACCAGTACTTGCCTCCTCACCACTCCGCTACACACATACAAACACAGACAGATATACAGAAACACACACACAGAGACAGATATACAGACGCACCCACACACATACAGAGACAAATTTACACACAAACACCCATTAAGAGACAGAAACAACGCTGATACACAACAGATAGACAGTACTAGTCAGTTTTTACAATAGTGTCTCAGGGTGTATGCGTAAAATAAATAGTTGTCTAAAGACATGTCTGTCTGTGTATATTCTAATTCAAACAGATCATAGTAATATCCGGCCAACAATTGAATGGAAAGCAACTGAACGCAGGAGTTAAGTTTTGTCAAAGAAGTTTTGCCTCTTATCTTATCCTCTTGTCAGGTCAGAACAACTGCCCTTTAATGGGTGGAGCCTGTGTGTGTAGGACAGTTTTTAAAATATGAATCCTACTTTGAATTATCTTGTAGACTATCAAAGGAATATCACCAATCAGCTAAAGGGATTAATATAATTTAGCCTTTAATAACAATAAAGCAGGCAATTACTGAAACGGAAAATTTTGATGCCTTGATGTAACTTGATGTAACGTGATGATTTGGCGCTATAAATATAAATCTGATTTGAGTTTTGATTTTGATGAGTGCGCCTCATTAACAGTGTTAATGTGCCTGAGTCACACATAGCCAAACACTCCTCCACTCCTGAGTATTTTAGCCGCATTTTGGTTCATGTAGCATGCTTCTCTCACCGTTGTGAGCGCACATCTGTTATGGCGCAAATAAGCCGAGCGTTGTCACACGGAGTGGGTGGGATTCTGGTGTGAATGCAAATCAACACAAGTCACTTTCCCCGTTTGTCACTTTGGAATCTTGGACTGCCAGCTGTAAAATACAGAGAACAACGCCGCACGCGACTGCTTCAGTGAGCGCGCAAGGTTCAGCAGACTGCGGTAAAACCGTCTGCTCATTCGCTCGTTCCTCCAATGACGGAAACATCTGAGTCAGTTTATGGATTTGCGTGAGCCGGTGTGTAGAAGTATGTAAGGGACACGGGATTTAATCTCACACCACCTTGTCAAAGCCACATCTATCCATTCACCGAAGAGACACGTTCCCCAGCGGAGGACACGGCTCTGTTCCATTGAACCTGTCTGCATCTCTGCGGAGCAGCGCTCCTGTCTCTCCTGATGCAAAGAGAACCTGTAATTCGGTTGTGACAGTGTTATGTTCGGTTCTGACATCAACAGTCGTCCAATACCGTGCATTCTCTCTTTCCCATGGGGGAAGACGAGGTGCTGACACCCGGCGGAGGAACTGAAGAGAACAGAGACAGCGGACCGACTCTGGACCGGGAGAGAGAGGGGAGATATGCGGAGCTATTCGAGCAGCTGGACCTAAATAAAGATGGCAGGGTAGACATTAACGAACTGAAGATTGGTCTGTCGGCTCTCGGTCTTAACAGGGGAGAGGCGGAGGAGGTGAGGAGTCGACGAATGCTTTAGCCCTGGACGCGGACTGATGCTAGGACAGGTGTACACACTCAGGCAGTCTTACTGTTCTGCAGAAATCAGTGGTGTTCTGGCATTTGGGCAGAATGTATAGCAAAAATTTAAAGTTTGCTCAAGAAAAGGTAAGCACATTATGCAGTGGGTTAACTTCTTAGGTTACATAAAATATGTCAGTAGTTGTGAGAGATTCCTGTGTAAATTCAGCCATATGTTTATTAGGCTACACATCATAATATTTCCTAAAGTAGCTAGGGTTTAGATTTCTGTTTCAGTAAAAATCTGTCTACCAGGCTGACTCATAATCTCAAATCTAGAAGAAAGATATTCAGGTGGTGCTGTATCACTATATATAAAGTGCATGTGTATTATTGTCAAAGCCAAAATCTTTTGCCTAAAATCTCTGTCAGAAATGGAAGAACTGGGCAGCAAAATGTGGGATTCCAGTTTCTGCTTCCTTCTTATTTAGCCCAATTATTATTTAGTTCCCAAAATAAACTTGCGCATTCGTTTGATGAAGGATGCAGGAGACGTCCAAATCAATTTCATATATTTTTTTCACATCTAACAGCTAAATATACAAAAAAAAAAAAGATTGTTTACAGAGCTCTGGACCAGACTATGTTTCCCTGACCAGCATCAGTTCATGAAGTCTGATGCTTTATCTTTCCCTGGTCCAGCTTATGTTATGGTTACACAAAGGAAATGAGGTATGTGGGTGTAGTTCTCTTCAGAGTGCACACTTCCTCCTCGTGATATCTGGCTCCACTCTCATGATCATCTCCTGGCGGCCGCTGATAGTCCCTGTTTTTGTGTAAAGAGAACAGACACAAACCACAAACCCTGCAACCCCAGTGTATCTCCTTCATTCAGTAATTAGAAGGCCATGGTTATATAATATGCTGTATATAGATATTTCATAAAAAGGTTTTAAATCATGTCTATACGCTATCCTTATTACAGTAGCTGCAGTGTGCAGTAGCTACTTCATTTGTGTGGCTGTCTCTCTCTACTCTATCATAAGTAGTTTGTTAAATCCATATAGCATAATAAAAGTATAAAAACATGTAAGAGGTATAAAATCAGATATTAAAACAATAAGTGGTTCATTAGGTTAAAACAGCATGATTATCAACCGTACAAAAGTGTGTGAGTAGCATAAGGTCAGACATCCAAACATGATGAAGGGCCTAACTCTCATCATTGTTACCCACCTGATCTTGATGTACAACTTGACTCACAAAGACTTTCAGACTTAATAACGTTCTAGAGCATTGGTGGCAGTAGTAGTGTTAAAATCTTGTTTTCTCCATGACAATGAAGCTGAGCGAATATCATGGGACATTTGATCACAAATTTCGTAATATTGTTTCAATTAGCTTGTCTTAAGCTGTCAACCAATTATTATTTTGTCACTCAAAACACTACAAGTTTATTGTTGACTAATGACTGAATGGATCACCCTTGCTGAAAGGAAAAGAGTAACTATGGATGAAAAGATATGACAGCAATTATCAATGCAAACAGTAAAAATGCACTTTCAGTTTTAGAAAAAAGAAGAGTGTTGAGCCTGGCAGTGGTTCGGGTTTATACTATATGGGTGTAGCTTCTCTGATTTTCAGTTTTGACTCCTTGAGTTCCTGCACATACCATAGACTGCGTATTAAAGTGGACATTAAAGCGTATTAAAGTGAATACAAACATAACAAAAAGGACCACAAATATATACACAATATAGAGTGTAAATATCTTATTTTATCTTATTTTCCAACTTTAACAGTCACACAAATAGTTGTGACTAGAAACTGAAAAGTCCAATTCCATGCATTATTCCTTGCAGGCTACATTGTTCTTTTTTAATGTGACTTAAGCAAACAGTTATATGAATTATATAGAAATATTGCTTCCTTCAGCTGAGTCCAACCCAAATTTCACCTCTTTGCTAACAGTACAATGTACCCAGCATGTGACAAATGTACACTTTAAGCCTGAGAGCTGCCCAAATTGGGGGATAGAAGGAAAGCTCTGCAAAAAGCATCATAAAATAATGTGCTAATCATGTCAAATTATAATGATGTTGGAATCACAATTATCTTGGCAACAAGATTATACAAGCTGTTTTTAAATGCACCAAACACAACCTGAACACCAACCTGATGACTTACCAGATTCAAAATCCCCATAGAGCCATCTTTTCAACCCATTAGCCACATTTTGGACACAGACCACTGCCCTAAGTGCTCATTTCCCCAATTTAGAGGAAGAAGCTATCAAATTATATGAAATGCCTACTTCCAGAATGTTAGTTTCAGAGAAAAGTCACTAGGGAGGGCCCTAACTTGATGATGATGACTTACACAGGTGCTGCCATGGGCTAGCAATCCATGGTAGCAGTGGCAAGGCTTAGTAGCTTTGTTACAACCAGCATAAGCTACAAGTAAGGCTAGGAAGATACCCCAAGGGTCAGTGAGAGCAGGGGTAGAAGATGACTCACTGGCAGACTGCACGGTAACAGTGCATCAGGGAAGAAAGAGATGTGTGGGAAACGAAGGGCAGTGTGGATGCATCGATCAGGACTTTTTAAGAAGTCAATTGAATAAGTTAGATGAAATCCAGTGACAGGTAGAAAACCACAGTTCGAAAGATATCAACAACACAGCCACAGAGGTGGAGGAGGAGGTTATAAGAAGGCATGTGGCTGATACTGAGGTGAATAGGCCAGTCAGAGAGAGAAATATGGAGCTAGAGTTAAATGGCTTAAGGCAAATAGTAGTAAAGAATGGGAGACAGTCAACAGGGACTTGTAAATGATTCTGAGCAGACTAGGAGGAAACACAAGCGATAGCTTCGAGAAGATGGGAGAAATAATTTACAGAATAAGAGTGGGAGGGAATTAATGTGTTGCAAGAGGAATTGAGAAGCAGCAGTGCTCAGAAGGGCTGAATATCTTAGGAAAAAGAGGGAAAAGAAAGAATATGTAAGGACAGCATTTTACAGGGACCCATTCAAGTTTGTTAAAGGATTGTTTAACCAGGAAAAGGGAGAGCAGCTTAAAGGAACAAAGACAGAAGTAGAAGAGTTACTGAGAAATACATACTCAGATTCTGAGCAGGATAGAGCAGTAGGGCTTCCACCTGACATGCCACAATTAGGGGAGATAGATCAGGAAGTGGATGTTAGACCACCTAGGTGGAAGGAGGTTGAGGAGGTAGTCAGGCGTGTGAAGGCTTCTTCGGCCCCAGGGCCAAATGGAGTCCCCTACTGGGTTGATAAAAGTGCCCCTGATAACCTAAGGTTTTTGTGGATAGGTTATTCCCAGAGCATAGAATAGGGCAGGAGGCATTCTTATTCCAAAGGAGACGGAGTCCTCAGACCTGAGTCAGTTCCGTATGATCTCTCTCCTGAGTGTAGAGGGGAAGATTTTCTTTTTTGTAGTCATACAGAGATTAGTTAGTTATTTAGAAAGAAATAGCTTAAACGATACTTCAGTATAGAAGGCAGGAATAAAAGATTAGAAGGGTGTTTAGAGCACACTAGTATGATTTGGCACCAGATTCAGGCAGCCAAGAGTGTGATATTCTTGGACGTAGCAAATGCATCTGGTTCAGTGCCACATAGTCTTATTTGGGAGGTATTTGATTATTTTAGAGTGCCTGCAGTAGTTGTTAATTTAGTAAGATCATATTTCCAGGTTATCAGACTATGCTTAAGTACAGCAGTCTTTACAACAGGTTGGCAGAGGCTAGAAATAGGTATTATGGCAGGGTGCACAATTTCTCCATTAGCATTCACAATGGCAATGGAGGTAATTATTAGAGCTTCTAGGTGCGTTGTAGGTGGAGAGAGGCATACACGGCATGATGGGATGCACCTTACACCAATTAGGCCATACATGGATGATATGACGTTGGTAACTACAATGGTGCCATGTATGAAAAGAGTACTTGAGAGACTTAATAAAAACTTAAAGTGGGCTAGTATGAAAATCAAGCCTAGTAAGTCTAGAAGTATCTCAATAAGTAGAGGGAAATTAAGTGACTGAAAGTTTGTCATAGATTAAGAGGAAATTCCAATAATTAGGGAGACATCAGTAAAGAGCCTAGGTACTGTACAGGCCAAAGGTTTAGACACACTTTCCTATTCATTTGAATGAGAAGGTGTGTCTGCATGCAGTTAGCCCAGGTGAGTTGGCTTGTTTTGGGGCCTGTGTTTATCTCTGATTACATGACTGTTCAGATGAGTTTGTTTGCTGAATCTGCTAGTGTAGCTTGTCCTCAAATAAGGTATTTGTAGGTCTGCCTCTCCCTCCTGAAGGCCACGATCATCTCCTTGGTTTTGGAGACATTCAGGTCCAGGTTGTTCTTCTGGCACAATGATGACAGTGCATCCACCTCCTCCAGATAGGCCATCTCTCTACTGTTGGAGATCAGGCCTACCACCACCGTAACAATGATGTTAGAGGGGTGATTTGCCTTGGAGTCATGGGTGTACAGGGAGTAGAGCAGAGGACTCAGGGGCTGTCTAGGTGGGAGAGGATGGAGTGGAGGACGTGATTGATGGCGTCCTCAGTGCTCCTATTAGGCAAACTGGTAGGGGGTCAAGAGAGGAGGGCAATGAAGTGCAGATGGCGTCTTGGATCAGCCTTTTAAAGCACTTCATCACAACCAACGTGAATGCTACTGGGCGGTAGTCATTGTGACAGGCTGGGCAGGGCATTTTTGGGACAGGTATGATTATGGATGTTTTGAAGCAGGTAGGGACAACAGAGAGCTCCAGGGATAGGTTGAAGATAGAGGTGAACAAAGGGGCCAGCTGCTGAGCACTGGACTTAAGTGCATGCCCAGGGATGCCATCAGGGCAAGCAGCCTTCTTGCTATTCACACGAGTTCACCTCAGATGCCTAATGAGTTTATGATTTCTTGTCAGACTGTTTTTTTGTTGTCTTGTACACTTCCTGTTTTATTTTGAAAATCTTGTGTTCCATGTTGTTGTTTGCAAGTTACTTCCCCTCTTTGTTCTTTTTCCCGCCATTAGTTGACCCCTAATTTGTTTCACCTGTGTTAGTTCCTGTGTATTTAAACCCCGCCTCATTCCCCATGTCTCTGCCAGATTGTCTTTGTTACCTCCCGTGTGCTAAGCTCTCTCGCGTTACCAGTTGTTTGCTCCCAGTGTATGACCGGACTGTTTTTTGATGTTTGATTCTCCTGCCTACTCCTTGCTTGTTTTGTCTGCCTGATCCTGCCAGCCTTTTTGTGTATGCCCCCTGCTTCCATTTGGATTAAAAGCTCTTGCCCTACTGGACTCACTACCTCTGCCTTTTTGCATCTGGGTTCACTCTCATCAGCTCTGACAGTACAATCTGGCCATGACGGACCCAGCAGAAGGGGATGTTAACCACCGTGCCCTCGGAGCTCAGGGAGTTCGCCTTACAGCTTTGGAGCAGTCCCTCTCCAGTCTGGGGTCCGGTGTTCAGTCACTCTCGGAGCACCTTCAAGCCTTGGCTGCCCAGACTAACCAAATTATGGCCCGCCTTGGTTCTATGACCCCAGCAGCACATGATCCTGTTGACTCTTCTCAACCTCGAGCATCTCCAGCACCACCAATTCCTATATCTCCACATTTGGAACCCAAAGCACCACCCACTGAGAGGTACGATGGCTCTCCCAAGACATGCCACTCCTTTTTGACCCTATGCACATTGACTTTCGAACTGCAACCTATTACTTTTGCCACAGAACGCTCAAGGGTGGCATATATGATTACGAACCTCACTGGCAGAGCTCGTGAATGGGCTACGGCTGAGTGGGCCAAGCAGTCACCCACCTGTGATTCTGTGACTGCTTTCTCTGCTGCATTGACCCATGTATTTGGCCAATCTACCACAGGCCGAGAGGCAGCCCGAGCCCTTGGTAACCTCAGGCAAGGCAGGAGCCATGTCATCGACCACGGCATCCGTTTTCGCACCCTAGCAGCTGAGAGTCACTGGAATAATGAGGCACTGGCAGACATGTTTTACCTCAGCCTTTCAGAGGATATCAAAGACCATCTCACCACTGTGGATTTACCTGCAGACTTTGAAACTCTTGTGGAACTCGCTATCAGAATCGACAACCGGCAACATGACCGTGAGCGGCTCCGTGGAGCCTATGAGGATCGTCATCATTGGAGGCAATATGGCACTGCTATGCCCCCTGTGGCCAGCACCCCAGCACGACTCAATCCGCCTAACCCAGGTTCTGGTCCCGCTCCAGCTATCAATTCACTCTCAGTCCCTCCTGGATGGATCTGCCCTCATCGATTCAGGAGCTGACGAGAGTTTGATGGATAGAAATCTGGCTCACTGACTTCATCTCCAGCTACAGCCGTTGGCACCTGATTAGCAGGGTCACTCACCAGACTGCTCCTCTGTCATTGTGCTTGTCAGGTAACCATACAGAGACTATTTCCTTTTTTATTATTGATTCTCCTGTGTACCCTGTCATTTTGGGGTATCCCTGGCTGTGCAAACATAACCCTCACATAAACTGGACTACGGGGAGAGTTTTGGGGTGGAGTCACTCTGTCACTCATCCTGTCTGCTTCCTCTCTCTGTGGCTTTAAAAGTCTGAAGTCGCTTCTGAATTTCCAGACTTGTCCAGTATACCTGCGGACTACCTAGACTTGAAGGAGGTCTTCAACAAAGCTCGAGCCATGTCTTTACCACCCCATCGGCCATATGACTGTTCCATCGAACTCCTCCCGAGAGCAGCTTTGCCTAAGGGTCGCCTCTACTCCCTCTCTGGTCCAGAAATAAAAGCTATGGATGAATACATCCAGGGGGCACTGTCTGCAGGGATCATTTGTATGTCCTCCTCTCCTGTAGGAGCTGGATTTTTCTTCACTGAAAAATAAGATAAGATCCTGCGGCCTCTTATTGATTATCGAGGCCTTAACAACATTACAGTGAAGAATCGCTACCCCTTACCACTCATCTCCTCTGCCTTTGAGCTCCTTCAGGGGGCTAAAATCTTCACTAAGTTGGACCTCTGTAATGCCTACCACCTGGTCCGTATACGGAAAGGCGATGAATGGAAAACTGCATTCAATACCCCAAGTGGCCATTATGAGTACCTTGTTATGCCATTCAGACTCACTAATGCCCCCGCTGTCTTCCAGTCCCTGGTCAACGACATCCTCCGTGACATGTTGAACAGGTTTGTCTTTGTGTACCTGGATGATATCCTGATCTTTTCTCCGTCTGAAGAGGAGCACGTGGGGCATGTCCCCCAGGTGCTGCAACGGTTGCTTCAGCACCAATTGTTTGTCAAAGCGGAAAAATGTGAATTTCACAGGTCCACTGTGTCCTTTCTGGGGTATATCATCTCACCAGGATCGATCAAGATGGACCCAGAGAAAGTCGATGCTGTCCTCAACTGGCCTGTACCCACCGACCGTAAGCAGCTCCAGCGCTTCCTTGGCTTTGCTAACTTCTATCGACGGTTCATCAGAAACTACAGTCAGATTGCTGCCTCTTTGCGCTCACTCACCTCTGCCACGTCCAGGTTTTCTTGGTCCCGAGAGGCTGAGTCTGCCTTCCGGACCCTCCTGTCCAGATTCTCTTCTTCTCCTATTCTCCAGATCCCCGACCCCAAGCTCCAGTTCATCGTCAAGGTGGATGCCTCAGACGTGGGAGTTGGAGCTGTCCTTTCCCAGCGCTCCCCTAAGGACAATAAGGTCCATCCTTGTGCTTTTTTTTCCCAGAAACTGTCATCGGCGGAGCGCAACTATGATGTGGGGAATCGCGAACTACTGGCTGTGAAGTTGGCATTAGAAGAATGGAGACATTTGTTGGAGGGTGCTGACCATCCATTTCTGGTCTGGACTGACCACAAAAATTTGGAATACATCCGAAGGGCCAAACGACTGAAATCAAGACAAGCCAGGTGGGCCTTATTCTTCACCCGCTTCAACTTCACCCTGTCTTATCACCCAGGTTCCCGCAACATCAAGCATGACGCCCTCTCCCGGCAGTTTGAGGCAGAAGACCACCCCTGGGATGCAGCTAACATCTTACCCCCCAACTGTGTGGTCGGAGCGGTGACCTGGGACATTGAGAGGGATGTCCAGAGTGCGTTCCCAGGTACCCAGATTCCTGATAGCTGTCCCCCCGGTTGGCTCTTTGTCCCAGGCCCGCTCCGTTCCCGAGTTCTACAGTGGGGACACTCTTCCCTACTGAGCTGTCATCCCCGGGGAGTAGAACTCTGAGCTTGATCACACAGCGGTTCTGGTGGCCCTCCCTACGGGAAGATGCCTGAGAATTTGTCTCTGCCTGTCCTGTCTGTGCCCGCAGCAAGGTCACCTGCAGCCCTCCAGCTGGACTTCTGAGACCCCTGCCTGTTCCACATCGGCCATGGTCTCATATATCGATGGACTTTGTCACAGGGTTGCCTCCCTCAGAGGGTAAGACAGTGGTCCTCACAGTCATTGACTGTTTTTCTAAAATGGCCCATTTTACTGCCCTCCGCTCGGGAAACGGCGGAGGCAGTTCTGTTTCACGTTTTTCGGCTCCATGGTCTTCCCCAGGATGTTGTGTCGGACAGGGGTCCCCAGTTCACCTCGCATTTCTGGAAAGAATTCTGCTAATCAGCGCGTCTGTTAGTCTCTCTTCTGGCTTCCACCCACAGACCAATGGCCAGACGGAGAGATACAACCAGGAGATGTAGACAGCCCTGCGGTGTATCACCTCCCAGAATCCTTCCAGTTGGTCCCGGCAGCTCCTCTGGGTGGAGTATGCCCACAACTCGCCCCCAGTGGCATCTATGGGCATGTCACCCTTCCAGTGTGTCTACGGCTACCAGCCTCCGCTGTTTCCTGATGTTGAAGGACAGGTTTCCGTCCCATCAGCCCAAGCTCTGGTTCGCCGTTGCCACCTCACCTGGAAGAGAGCTCGGCCAACCCTGCTGCGCACCACTGCAGGATACCAAAGAGCAGCTGACCGGCATCGTACTCCAGCTCCTCCCTATCATGTGGGACAAAAGGTCCGGCTCTCCACCTGTGACTTACCTATTCAGGGGGAATGCCATAAACTAGGTCCCAGATTTGTGGGCCCATTCCCGATCTCCAGGATCATCAGCCCAGCAGTCTTTGCCTCCCTCGCACTATGACGATCCATCCCACGTTTCACGTATCCAGGATGAAACCTGTCAGGAACAACCATCTCATTCCCCATGTCTCTGCCAGATTGTCTTTGATACCTCCCGTGTGCTAAGCTCTCTCGCGTTCCCAGTTGTTTGCTCCCAGTGTATGACCAGACTGTTTTTTGATGTTTGATTCTCCTGCCTACTCCTTGCCTGTTTTGTCTGCCTGATCCTGCCAGCCTTTTTGTGTATGACCCCTGCCTCCATTTGGATTAAAAGCTCTTGCCCTACTGGGCTCACTACCTCTGCCTCGCTTCCCTTTTTTGCACCTGGGTTCACTCTCATCAGCTCTGACATTTCTAGTTTCAAGTTTTCTTCAGTAAAACATGATATAAATAAATGAAGGACTCATTTAGAGGGAAATAGATCATAAAGCAGGGTATGCATTAGGGGCAATGCTAGTGTGTGATTGTCAGACTGTACCATAAAGAGATGATGTTATGTTTCCTGACAGGTACGGTGTGCTTTACTTCTTTTGCCCCCCACCCAACTTCCCAAACCTCCATCCCATTTTCCCAAGCAACAAGAATACATCTGTGCAACTGTCCACCCTTTTATTACCCCAGTGAATGACTGACAGCTTCTTCTACCCTTCAGATAGTCCTGGAGAGTGACATCAACCACGATGGTTTGCTGGACTTCCAGGAGTTCTCTCAGTACCTATGGGCTCACGAGAAGAGGCTGCGACTAATGTTTCTCAACCTTGACTGCAACAATGATGGTGTTGGCACACTAGACACCCATACACACACACACAGTTGTGTTACCATGTTTTCTTCCAGTAATACACATACAATACATTGACTGTTATCTCTATATAGACTAAATGAACAACTTCCTGTTTAGGTAGAATTGATGTTGCAGAGATCCAGCACTCACTACACAAGCTCGGAGTGGATGTCACTATGGAGCAGGCCTCCAGAATACTGCAGAGGTGATGAGATGTTGTGTGTGTGTATGTGTAAAGTACTGCTCCGGATCTCCCAAATCTATCAAAACTATCAAAAAATAGCAAACAATACACTGTATCAATGCAACACCCCACAGTGTCAACTACATATCAATTGACAGTTGGAGAAGGAAAAAAACATTACAATGGCACAGTTTGCAGTCACAAGTAACTGCATTGAACCAAAATCCAGTTACAACACTGAGGCGAAACAAACAATGCCAACAGCAAATCACTCGCACTCCGTGTCGAAAGGAAGTCAACAAAACCAAGCCAGTGTGGTGCAGAATGTTTAATGAGCCTGCAATATGTTACTGCCTCACCAAACAAAGCTCACCCTCTTCAACCAGAGACCGAAGCATGACAAGGACCCCAAGACATCTAGTTTAACAACAACTGTTAATTTTGTTTGTTTGTTTTTTTTTTTAAATCAACTATACCTAAAAGGTAAAGAAAAATAAATAATATGGAGATGGAGAACCAAGTTCAAATGAGCAAAAGATGGGAAGTTACTGGACCAGCCACACAGTGGGCTGTTGCAACTAGAACAATTTCTCTCCACCCCAAACTACAGTAACACAAGCCAACACTCTAAATCATGTTGAGAAGAAAACCAAAGGAAAGAAGGGGCAACAGTTCCCAGAAGCTGATGTTGCTGCTGCTGCTGCTGTCAGGTCTCTCTTCTCCATCCCTCAGCTCCACCTTTTCTCTCCTGGAGTAATTGTCTCCAGGTCCTTCATTCCTACCAAGAAAAGCACAGAGAGAGAGAGAGAGAGAGAGAGAGACACAGGGACAAAAACTCAAATAGGCAGTGTGCAGTATTGTACCCACATGCCACATGTAACAGTATTACCTGTGTTTTCTCTCCCAGTATGGACAGAGACGGAACAATGACCATTGACTGGAATGAATGGCGTGATCACTTCCTGTTCAACCCTTTTCACAACATGAAGGACATTGTCCACTACTGGAAACACTCCCATGTGAGTTCCCAGCTTTAATTTAATACCGAAGTAACAACCCTGAAAGTATTTACATGTTATATGGCTGAGGACAGAAACAAGAAATAGAGGTAGTTCGCAAAATAAAATAAATCAGAAAAGACAAGTTAGAATTGGTTACATATCACATAGTGATAATTATATGTTGTTTCCAACAATAATTATATAGACAGATGTAATTCCATGTAATAATTAGTAAGGGATGGTAGAGAAGAAGAATTAAGTGTGTGTATGTCATCAATAGTACAGATTGGGCTTTTAATTTGTGATGATGTAATAGATGTTTGACATTGGGGAAGACCTGACAGTCCCAGATGAATTTTCGGAGCAGGAGCGGAGATCAGGTTTGGTGTGGAGGCAGCTTGTTGCTGGAGCGATGGCAGGGGCAGTGTCTCGTACAGGAACCGCTCCCCTGGACCGCCTCAAAGTTTTCCTTCAGGTGGGCCATTTTATTATTGCATCATAAACTGTATTTTACGCATTGTATAAGTTAATAGTTATTGGAGAGCAAATTGGTAATGTGCATGTTCTCCCCAGCCTTCCCTGATCGAGGTATTTTATCTCAACCCAACCAGTCAAGGCAGATGGCCACCCCTCCTGAGCCTGGTTCTGCCTGAGGTTTCTGCCTATTAAAGGAAGGTTTTTCTTGCCACTGTCGCACAGTGCTTGCTCATGGGGGGATCTGTTTGGTCTCTTTAAATCATTTTATAAAGATTTTGGTCTATACCTGCTCTATATGTAAAGTTCCTAGATGTAATTTTGTTATGATTTGGCGCTATACAAATAAATCAGATTTTATTTGATTTGATCTGGTGCAAATAGAAAAATAAATAAAAAAATACTATTTTCTGCATTTCAGCTCTGTACACCAACACAATGGATTTTAAAACTAAACAATCAAGGTGTACTTTAAGTGCAGACTTTCAGCTTTAATTTGAAGGTAATTTGCATCCAAATCAGGTGAATGGTGCAGGAATTACATTACATTTTTTATGCGCCCTCCACCTTTTAAGGGACCAAAAGTAATTTGAAATTCAGCTGTTCCATAAGGATTTGTATGGTATTCCCTCATTATTTCATTTACAACTTACAATGACCAGATAAAAGGTCCCCCAGTTTATTTGAAGTATCGTATTTTTGTTTGGAATCTGGTGAGGTCAACTCTCCGTATGAGTTACAAAGTGCTGTCTGTCAGGGAAGCAAACAATCATTGGGCTGAAAAATCAAGGTTAGAGATTGCCAAAATAAAAAAACAACATCCAAAAGAGCCTGTGCAGTTCTGAAACAACAGCCGATGGACAGATGAGACAAAGATCACACAAGAATGATGGGAAGAGAAAAGAACTGAGAAGGGATCCAAATGTTCCTGATGGCAGCCAGTTTGTCATTTCGCCATCGGACGGGTCGTGTATCTCTGTTATCAAATCGAATAATTCTTGAAAGGACATGAAACTGTTGGACATGTAAGGACATAGTTGCCCGAAATATAGGCCTCCCAGACTCTGCGTCCCACAGACGTTTTGTAGCCTCATTGTTTGAGCGATATACTCCAGCTAGAATCAACAGACCTGTGTAGGCTTGGAGATCTACCAGGTCGATTTCTCTCCAGGTGTCCCCAAACACACGCTTCCCCTTCAGGTTTGTCATCTCAAGTGTAATTCCCTCAAGAGATGGGTTCACATAAAAGACACCTGTCTAGTCTGTGTGAAGATATGATACATTGTTTCATTGAGAAGTTGGTTCACATGGGAGGATGGCACATAAGTGCGGGAAAGAGATGTGTACCCACAAAACACATTGTTCAGTCTGAAATGTGTGTGTGTGTGAGTGTTTATTTAGAGAAAACACAAGAAACTTGTGTGACGAAAAATGGACCAGACTCAGTGATCACCTTCCTAGCAACAAACTTTCACCCTGCTCTATGTTCCCTACAGATAATATCCAACTAGGCCAGTGAGCGGTGATAGCTATCATGTCTTTGGGGTCATCAGGTGGGAACCTCCTTTCACCGGTGTTTCATCTAGTTAGGCCCACAACACCTCCGGAAGGCTAGACCGTGAACACTGGCGTCCCAGAGTCACCCCCCATCACCCCCATCACCACTCCTCACACAAAGACAACCATCTCAAACAGCACGACTATCACCTACTCTGACCTCTCACCAACTGCACCAGTGAAAGTGGGGTGGGGATACAGACCCTGGTTCGGGTAGGGGAGAGAAATAGAAGAGGTGGAGAGAAAAGTAGGGATGGGATACAGACCCTGGTTCGGGTAGGGGGCATGAAAGTATAGAGGGTGCAGGAGGTGGAGGCAATTCAAGCTGCATTAGTAGATTCAGCAACTAAACTCACCTAAACAGTCCTATACTCAAACAACACCAACACTCCAACACAGGCCAGCTCACCTGTACTAACTGCATGGTGTCAAAGAGGCACAAACCCAAAAGGAACTATCTCAAGCAGCACCACTGTCAACTACTCTAACCTCTCACCAATTGCGCCAGTGAAAGTGGGGTGGGGATACAGACCCTGGTTCGGGTAGGGGGGAGAAATAGAGGAGAGAGAAAAGTAGGGATGGGATACAGACCCTGGTTCAGGTAGGGGGCGTGAAAGTATAGAGCGTGCAGGAGGTGGAGGCAATAAAAGCTACACTAGCAGATTCAGCAACTAAATTCACCTGAACAGCCAAAGCCAACACTCCAACACAGGCCAATTCTCCTAGGCTAACCACATGGTGTCGAAAAGGTACAAACACAAAGAACTATTTCAAGCAACACCACTGTCTAGAGTTTACTTCTCAACTCTGACAAAACAGAAGTTATTGTACTCGGTCCGAAGCACCTCAGAAAAATACTATCTAATCATCTCGTCAGTTTGGACGGCATTACTTTGGCCTCCAGCTCCACTGTAAGAAACCTTGGAGTAATTTTTGACCAGGACATGTCCTTTGTCCCTCACATAAAACAAGTTAGTCGGGCAGCTTTCTTCCACCTGAGAAACATTAGGAAAATCAGAAACATCCTTTCTCAGGATGATGCAGAAAAACTAGTCCATGCATTTGTAACTTCTAGGCTGGACTACTGTAACTCATTACTATCTGGATGTCCAAACAAATCTCTAAAAGGCCTTCAGTTAATTCAGAACGCTGCTGCACGAATATTAACAGGAACTAGGAAAAGAGATCACATCTCTCCCGTGTTAGCTGCTCTTCATTGGCTGCCAGTAAAATATAGAGTAGAATTCAAAATCCTTCTTTTAACGTATAAAGCTCTTAATGGCCAAGCTCCATCGTATCTCAGAGAGCTCATAGTTCCTTACTGTCCTAGCAGGCCACTCCGCTCTCTAGATGGAGGTTTACTTGTGGTTCCTAGAGTCTCCAAGAGTAAATCTGGAGGCAGATTGTTCAGTTATCAGGCTCCTCTTCTATGGAACCAACTCCCAGCATCGGTCCGGGGGGCGGACTCTTTCGTAACTTTCAAGACCAGGCTTAAAACTTTCCTGTATGACAGAGCGTACAGTTAAAAAGTCCTCTACTCTTAAAGTATGCTGCTGTAGGCCTAGGCTGCTGGGGGAAGGACTGAGCTTCTCTCTCTCTCTCTCTCTCTCTCTCTCTCTCTCTCTCTCTCTCTGTCTCTCCCTGTCACCCTCTCTCCCCCTCTCCCTCTTTCTCTCTAACTCCCTCCTTGCATGCGCTGATAAAAACCATCCTTCTTAAAAAAAAAAAAAAAAAACTATTTCACCCAGTTCTAAGCATTTATACTGCATTTACTAACCATGTTCTGCCAAAGTCTCTGTCTCTCCCAGTTCCTCTCCTCTCTCTCCCTGTCCTCATCCTGCAGGTGGTGACTCATCACCATCCCATGTTCCTGCAACACCTGCTGGTCCCATATAGCATGAATTCTGTATTACAGCTCAACTCCATGAACTTCATGCAACAACATGTTCCTGCCTACACCCCCCCCCCCCCCCCCCCTCCAATGCCTGTCTCTCTCTCTCTCTCTCTCTCTCTCTCTCTCTCTCTCCCACTCTCAACCCAACCGGTCGAGGCAGATGGCCGCCCCCCCTGAGCCTGGTTCTGCTCGAGGTTTCTGCCTCTTAAAGGAAGTTTTTCCTTGCCACTGTTGCCAAGTGCTTGCTCATCGGGGGATCTGTTGGGTCTCTTTAAATAAATTTATAAAGAGTTTGGTCTAGATCTGCTCTATATGTAAAGTGCCTTGATGTAACTTTGTTATGATTTGGCGCTATACAAATAAATCTGATTTGATTTGATTTGATTTTACTCTAACCTCTCACCAATTGCACCAGTGAAAGTGGGGTGGGGATACAGACCCACAGGCCCAGACCGGGTACGGGGCATGAAAGTATAGAGGGTGCAGGAGGTGGAGGCAATACAAGCTACACTAGCAGATTCAACAACTAAACTCATCTAAACAATCCTATATTCAAGTAAAATCAACACACCAACACAGGCGAGTGAGTTGGGGTGGTGTGTATGGGGATGTTTTCTGTCTGATGGATGAATATAGTCTGGATACCCATTCATTTCCTATGGCAGTCAGTTTTGACCGGGAACACCACAGGTGTAACAAGGTTGATTAAAACACTCAAAATTCAGTGAAAGAGGTGATCATCACTTTTATATGTTCAAGTGCATAGTGTGGAGGATATCATAAGGCCTTGAGGCAATCAGATGCAAAACACAATATTTTTGAGTATTTTTTTTTAGTGTGTGAGTGTTCAGATTTGACTGGAACACGACAGGAGGGTTAAGAGCTTTATATGTTAACAGAAGGACACAGGAGAGATGTGATCTATTTTCCTAGTTCCTGTTTATATTCGTGCAGCAGCATTCTGAATTAACTGAATCACCTTTCACTGTGATGAATCATCACCATCCTATGTCCCTGCTGCCTGCTGCTCCCTTATCCTCATGAATTCCTTACAGCATAATTTCTATGAACTTCATGCAGCATCATGTTCCTGCCTACACCTGTTTTGAATATGCCCTCCTCCTGCTCTCTTTATCTCCCTACTCTACCCAACTTTGCCCCCCTCAACTCAACCGGTCAAGGCAGATGGCCGCCCCCCCTGAGCCTGGTTCTGCCTGAGGTTTCTGCCTCTTCAAGGAAACTTTTCCTTGACACTGTCACTAAGTTTGAGAGTTTGGTTTATACCTGCTCTATATGTAAAGTGCCTTGATGTGACTTTGTTATGATTTGGCGCTATACAAATAAATCTGATTTGCTGCATGGAGATTGACTAACACTGATCAGCTTCTGCTCTTTTGTGCCTATTTAATAGAGGTAATTTTATTTAAGTGAGTAAAATATGTAAGTGGGGGGGTGTTGGAGCCAATCCCATCTGACATCGAAGGCAAGGGCGGCTTACACCCTGGACAAGTTGCTAGTGTATCACAGGACTGACATATAGAAACAAAGAACCATTTGCGATCGCATTCATGCATATATTTCATTTATTTATTCATTAATTATTTTGCAATGCAGTTCCTTCTTTTCTTTTTCTCATTATGCCTTATTGTGGTTTTCCAGTATGAAGCCAGCACAGAACAAGAAACCAGAGTCAGATATATCTCTCAGAAATGGGCAAGTAAGACCACAACTAATAGTGGAGGAACCATTGGATTTTGACTCTTTAGGAGGAAGCTTGTTTGTGGCACCTCCATTACTGCCCATTTGTTATGACAGCTTGTTTAGTTTCAAGTGAATCTTTTAACAGTGCCCTAATTCATCTTGACTGAATAGTCTGCATTGCAGACAATGATTCAGTTTCTGCTTTATTTTTCTAAAGTTGTCAGAGCAGAGGAAAAGAGAATAAATTCAACTCAAATTACTGGCATTAATGCAAACAATGCAACAGATGGTTAGGGTTAGGGGAATTAGCACTGCAAGTCAGTTAAGATTTTGGGAGTTTCAGTGGGAGTTTTTCCTGTAGTCATCCAGCTCAAAGTAACATTTAAAACATGGCAAGGTTGTAATGAGGTGACTCGCCTGCCATTATTGATATATCCAGGTCCAAGGCTCCACATCTCGTGCCATTAATCTGTGGTCCGGATTGAGGGGGATGGTCAAGGAAGGCGGTGTCTTCTCACTCTGGAGGGGAAATGGCATCAATGTCCTCAAGATTGCACCCGAATCTGCCATTAAGTTTATGGCATATGAACAGGTAATTAAAATCAATATAAAATCAAAAAAGAGGCAATCGGTAATTTAAAAAGCCTGTTCCAGATAGAGTGAATATGAATCCTGCATGTTCATGCATGACAAGATGATTAAACATTATTGTCTCTGCATGTTCCTCTCATGCTGCATTTTCACTGCATAACTTCCACGGCCCCTACGTCTTTCTCCTCTCTTACCCCAGATCAAGTGGGTGATCCGAGGCAGCAAAGAGGGGGGGAGTTTAAGGGTTCAAGAAAGGTTCATTGCCGGCTCTCTTGCAGGAGCTACTGCCCAAACCATCATCTACCCCATGGAGGTTAGTCAAACGTTTATATTAATACCTCAGTCACTCCTTTTTAATGATTAGTTTCTTGTTTCCTGGTCTCTGTTTTTTCACTATACTTATCCTCTGTACACAACCGTTAGCTCCAGGCTTTACCTTTACTGAAATGTGGGTTAGGGTTATTTTAGCTTATATTTAAATGGTCCAAATTAGCTCCTTAAAACAGTTGTATAAAAAACAAATATCTATTTCCACTGACTGATGCTTACAGTTGTTTCATATAGTCATCTCTGACACAGAACACTTCATTGAACCCAGGGCATCACCTATCATAATGAAGTTTTGAACAGTGTTGCATGTGAATGCTTTATTTGATAAAGACTTTGGTCAATCAAAGAGATTTTGAGGAATAGGGCCAATGTGAGAACCCCTGGGGGGCCTAAGATGGCGCTCTGACACGAGTACACAGCAACATAAGGTGGTTTCAATGTTGTTTTAGCTATGATGCCTTAGATGATACAAGAGGACATCCCAGGAACCCAGTGAAAACATTGGCTGATGGCGGAGAGGTATGTGATGACCTGATGGAGTGGAAACTTCTCTCTTTCTTCTTGAACTTGTGCCAAAAGCTCAATTTCAACCAGGAAATGAAGATACATTATGAAAACCATCAGGGGAACAAATGAGTAGTGGTTGATGAAACTGGTGGACAATTAGGTACAATTATGGTACAAAGAATAAAGGGGCAGACGTAGTGAAAGAATTAATAATTGATTGTTGTTAAGAGTGAGCATGAAGCACCATAAAGTGTTTAAATACATGATGTTCTATGGATGTAAGTTTGTTTGGTCACAACTTCAGAGATTGTTTGGCAGTAAAAGTGCATGACAGGTGTGGCCAAATAATGAAAAGAAGAAATTCAAGAGGAGGGTCAGTAGTTCAGCTGATGTAACATGTCTCAGGATGCACCTTACACTTCTGCTGATATTGAACTGGCAGTTCTGACCATAGAGTGCACATAAAAGACATTGACTTTGGAGGTCTAAAGTAAAGCGGTAACCTGCCTGATTATCAGCATAGAACAGAGCAGGTCAGATAAACCAGTCACCTCTCTTCAACTCCAAGTTTTCCTATAAATAAGGTTTCTTCTGCTTTAAAAAAAGCAACAACAAACACAAGATTCTGATATTCAAGTGACAAGTCAAGGCTTCAGAATGGTATCTCACAAACCATTTAGTGACATCAAAGTGAGTTGGCGCTTTGTTCTAACAAGTAGTTATCAATTTTTCAAAAGAAGAAGAAAAAGGAGAAGGAGGAGGTAGAGGAAAGTTTTTTTTATTGGTATGGACTGATATGGAGTTGAAGTTATTGAAGAAACACAGGAAAAGGGATCATTTCACTTGTCATTAGTCATGGCATAGCTCGTGGGCTCTGGTCCTCCATGACTGGGTGGCGCATGGGGCCGACGGCCTGGGAGCCCTACGCCATACAGTTCAGTTGGGTACCCAGGTTGTGTGGTGATGGCTCCATGACGGCTCCATGGTGGCCTTTGTTGGCCCAACGGTGGTTGGTGGGTGATAGCTCACCGCTTCCTCTCTCCCTTTTGTCGGTGCTTGGAAGGTTTCCTCCTCCCGCAGTCTCCTTGGTCTGTGTGCTTTGTAGGCGTGGGTCCGGCACTGTTGTCCCCTGTCCCTGCAACCCTTCCCCCTTCAGGCGCTCCACTGGTGTCCGCCTGCAGGGGCACTGCTGGGGTTTCTTAGGTGTATTTCTTCTCTCTTCCCTTAGAACTCTCATGGTCTTGAGTGAGGTGGCAGGAAATGCACAGGATCCTTCACTTCACCGGTTCCTACCAGCACCACCTGCTTCTCTTCCCCCACATCTTGTCTGTCCTTTACTCCCCTCTGTATTCACTGAAGTGTAGCACTGCCCTCCCTGCCACACGAAGGTCATTTCACTCAATAAAGATCCACAAACTGGCTTCCACGGAGGGCTGGTGATGGTCAAACACGTGCTGAAAATTTTATATTTCTTATATTTTATATTATTATTTATTATATATATTTATGTTTGAGAAAGACAATAGGCATCAAGATCATAGAAAACCAGGCACATTTAGAAGACAATCACTGAAAGGTAAAAATAAACCGTGGATGGAGAGAGAAAGGGGTGACTCATAAAAGGAGAATAATTCTTTTTGCCTTGCTTAACAGTGAATTAAATAAGGCATCAAAAAATCTCTTGTGAAATGGAAAGTGCCACTAGACTGTTGATATAAGGTTGTCTGAGGTGTCAAATTTCTAAACAAAATAACATTGAATGTCTTCCAGCCTGGATCTGTATGTGCCATTCATGACACCATAAGCATGACAAAGCTTTCATAACATTAGTTGATGCTGGCATTTCTCGCATCATGTATGGAATATGGTAAGTCTATTCAACAACTCCATAAAGAGCTTGGTCAATGCCTGCTTCATATGTAAAGTGCCTAATTATAATTTTGTTTCATCCATTCATTCATTCATTTTATAACGCTTATTCGTCTCTGGGTCGCGGAGGATGCTGTTGCCAGTCCCAGCTCATACTGGGTGAGTGCGGGGTCACCCTGGACAGGCTGCCAGTCCATCGCAGGGCCAACACAGAGACAGACAGAGAGAAAACAAGCACTCACACTTATAGCTAAGGGCAATTTAGAGTCAACAATTAAACATGTATGCCACCAATTAAACCAGTGCTTCTAAATTATTTTCTTTCATGCCCCCCCCAGGAAGAAGAAAATATTTTGCCCCCGCCACTCTCTGCCGCAACTATAAATAGTACCATTTGTCTAGAAAATTGTTATAAGTACACCTCTGCATAACATTGTATTCTTATTATCATTAAAGAAAAGAAAAAAAGAAAAAAGAAAGAATATAGATCACACTTTATTCTAGTACGGCAAAAAAAAGCATGGTCCGCAGGATCACACACACCCCCCCTAGCATCGAACCGCACCCCACAATTTGAAAAGCACTGTATTAAACATTCATGGATTGTTGCTTGAACCGATGTACCTCCAAACACATGCAGCTTAGGATAAGGGTATCCACTCTGTTTGCAACAAATGCATAAAATCATTTTGTCTCATCATTAATTGACTTTAAGGCCGGATGTGTCACAGTCTCCAGCCTGTTCCACCTGGTAGATCTTCACTACCAGAACCCCCTGCTACAGTCACATCTCCATCTCATTTACAATTATCTTACTTGCTGTGCCTCAGCTAATTATCCACGCACCTGCAATACTCTTCTTAAGCCCCAGATCCACACTCACCACTTGCCAGGTTGTTTTCACTCTCATGCAAGCCTTTCAAGCAACTTTCCCTATACTGATCACCCATTGCCGTGCTCCTTCGTCCCTGTTCCTGCCTGCTTGCCTTGCCTTCAGACTGTTTGCCAGATCTCAACCTGTTCCTATCCTGACCTGCTCATCTGATCCATGGTAAGCAACCTTGCCTTCTGTCCCTGACTATGAGACAGCCCATAAGTCCCTGCAGTACTGGTTATCTGACCCCTCGCCTGTCCCTGACTCGTCCCTGACTATTCAACTGCCTGCCCCCTTGCTGAGATGTGGGTTTGAGCTCCAGTTATTCCATAATTTGTGTTCAATAAAGACTTTTGACTGCATCTGCCTGCTGCCCCGCATCTGGGTTCTTTCCTGTGATTGTCGGTCATGACAGTATGACTTAGTCCAGAAGGAAAACTCCTCCAATTGAAGTAATAACTCCTTCCTTAGCATCTGGTTGACTAACAGCAGAAACAGCAGCAATAAGTTCAGGTCAAAGAATAGTTGCAGTGTGCCTGTCTCTTCTAAAGTGCTTTGGCTTGAAGTTGAAGTTCCACCACCTTTTCCAGGTCCTACAGCCATCTCAGCCATTTCTGTACAGCTTAAAGAATGCAGTCTGGTGAATGGTCGTTTTTCACTTTCACAATGAACATCTTTGTGGATAAGTCCTCCTGTTCCAAATGCAGCTGTTTTAGATTGCTTTGCCTCAGGAATCAATGACAACACAATGAGACTTTTGGTTGTCCACAGCTTTGATGGCCCCCTTTGAACATATGTCAATGAGGTCCACAAACAACTGTGCTGCTTTTTCCTCTGTGGGCAAAGATTTTAGACAGTCATCCATGTAAAAGCTATGATATATGGTGCTGGTCACTTCTACTTTAAAGTCATCTGTGTTGTCCCCTGCAGTCCAAAGCATAGTTGGCACAGCTTTATGATGCAGCTGCTCCAAAAATGTGCACCATCCTGCGCTCATCTGGACTCTGATGTGTCTCCTTTGAGCCACCACAGAAAGTAAAAGAAGTCCAAATGCATTGGGACCCTTACTTGGAGGAACATAGACTGTACTATTCTCACCAGCTGATGCGCTAACCAGTCAGTTAAACGAGTTCAATAAATGACAAGCCAGGACTTGTTTTTGGATACTTTACTGAACCAGAGTGTGAAACTTTAACAAAGAATAAAGCACAATTGCATTACAATTAGGCACAAGGAAGTAGGTATAACAGTTGAATACAATATATTGTATATATAACACAGAGGTAGTTATAACTGTAAACATCAAATAATAATTATGTTCTCTCTTCTCTTATTCACAGTGAATGAAAGCAGGTAGGTATGCATGAAAATGAAATCACAATAGCGATGTAACAGAAGGTCATTATTACTATCCAAATTGAGTTAGCAAAGAACATAAATTATGGTTGTAGTGCATAGTACATAGTCAACGCTAAACAACAATATAACCTTATAAACAAATGTGATTTAACAATAGTTGAACTGAATTTAGTGCAGAACTGTTACAGACAAATCCCGCAGACTTGAGGACGGCCATGATTTGGTGTTTTGAATTCTTTCTTAAGATAGCAGAGCAACGAAAAGCTGATTTAAATGGTTGCCCTATGGGATTTTTGATCTTAGCTTGAATGATTTTTCAAGGGCAAAATAAATTTAGTCTGTGCCAAACATACAGGACGTCAATAGGTTTTATGCATGGAAGTGTTTCACTGTAAGGTCTGGTCGAGGCAGGTGGATGATAAAAAAATCTAGTATGTGAAAGACTTTGGGTTTCCAGTTAGGTATACTGAGACATGCTGAGCAGTGGAGGAGTGATTACTTTTTATGCATGCTTAGAGGCTTGGGTTGATTGCTGCCTAAGTATGTTGGGGCAGATCCAGTTTGGATGGCAAAATAGAACCTTTTCAGCTTGAAGGCTGTCACCTTAAACTGCTCCTAAAAATGAACTAAGTAGAATGATCCCCATCTCATGTCACATGTCTCTCTGAAGCAACAAATATAAGAAATAAAAGAAAACAAAATGGCTCAAGTAAAAAAGGGGGTTAATCAAACCCAGTTTTAAAGGTGATTTATACCCCAATTCTTGGACCTTTGACTGTTGCATTGAGTTGACTTGGATGAATGTCATTTTTTCACTTTTTATGAGCTATTTGTCAATTTCACAGCATTGCCAATTTAGCATTAACATGTTTATACTGAAATGCTGTGAGTTCAGTATCAAATGTCAGTCCTTTATTTGCAGAGGGTTTCCATTTATGGAAAGCAACACAAAAGCTAACTTTGTAATATCACCCCTTTTCTTCTACTATAGTTGCTAACCACTTAGCCTCACCAATCTCTCCACTTTGTAATTGCATTACTGAAGCCTTCAATCTGCCAGAAATGTTGTGTTAAATGGTGTCCTGAACCCAAACGGAGACACAGAGACTGGAAGGTTGAGGTTGTGTTTATTGGTGTCCAATTAAGGGTCAATCAGTGGGCTCCAGGAAGTAGGGCAGGGCCTGGTAGGGTAGGTGGGCAGGTACTCCAGTGTAGCAAAAGGCAGTGTACCAGGGCTGGCAGTTGGCTGGAACTGAGGGAGATGGTGGAGGATCCTGAACACTAGGGAAGCAAGGTCAAGAGTGGGCTGAGGAATCTACCAAACTTGGTGGAATGAAGAGAACAAAGAAATGAGTGGATGAAAAGATGGAGAATATATACTGAGGCTCCTGATTGTTGATGGTGAATTTGTGTCCAGCTGAAGCTGCTCCTCCAATCACGCACACATGCACACAAGGGAGGGGGCAACATGGGGAAGAGAACACAAAGATCAAGGCCAACACCAGATGGCGACAAAAGTCCAGCTGATCCATGAAAAAAAAACAAAACAAAACACTTTCCTGGCAGACAACCTACAAACATATATCCTGCTTTATACCGGACGTCCTTGGGCTTTTCTAAAACAATACATAGGACATGTATGAGCACAAACAGATCCAGGCTTTTCATGCTATTTCATGCTATTTCTATGCATCCAAGGACCCAAGCATAGTTCTGTCTCTTCTGTATTTTTTGTCCAGCTTTTGCTACTGTTTCTCCTCACTCATTTATCATTTCTATTCATTGTTCTTCCCTCTTATCATCCCCATCTGCTGGGTAGGTTTTGAAGACTCGTCTTACGTTAAGGAAGACAGGACAATACTCAGGAATGGCTGACTGTGCAAGACAAATCCTGAAGACAGAGGGAATTCGTGCTTTCTACAGGGGCTACCTGCCAAATACACTGGGCATCATCCCCTATGCTGGCATTGACTTGGCTGTGTATGAGGTGTGTGTGCTTGACTCTTAGGTGTGTATCTAAATGAAGGGCCTCACTGATAAAATGGTGCATAGGATCCCTACTAAAAGTGTTCTTAGAGCCGAAAATGGCATACAGTAATTTTACACACACATATATATATATATATATATATGAAACCAAGCTAAGCACACATGCAAGCAATTTTCTTGTTATAAATCACAGTCCACCTGGAAGTTTGCTTTAATGGATCTGCTACATATTCAGCCCTCTATAAACCTACATTTAACCATAAATGGATGAAAGTACCCCATGAATGTTGATGCAGGTAAGTGAGCTTGTTGATTAGTGGTATTGTATGCTGTATCTTGGCAACCAAGGTATGGTATCACATATAAAAAAAATTCCAGTGAGTGGCAGCACGTTGTTACTGTTGTAAGTAATATGCTATGCTCCTGGATGAATGAGGCATGTGTTGAACCAGACCAGAGTGCCACTAAATCATGTTTGAGTCACAAATAACTCAGACAGTGATTGTATGCACAATTTCATGGTTCACAAAAGCAAGACACTTTTCACTTACCATTATAGTGTGAACACACTCAGTCATGCAGAATCAATTTGGGTAAATGGTAATTTCTGCAAATTGCTGTTTATGTTGGCCTTTTCATTCACTGTAAGGAAACCTGGACATCCAAAACTGCGTGCATTACTGCACTGAGGGACTGCTGCAATATCCCAGACCTTAGGATGGAATTTAATAGAATTATATCATACTCAAAAGGGGCTTAACACCTGAATGTGCAACAGGATTGTGCGGTTCTAGTAGGTCTGACTAACACTTGATTTGGTTCAGCACATAGAGCCAAGAGCACTGCTGTAGGGCAGTGGTCCCCAACCCCCAGGCCACGGACCGGTACCGGTCTGTGGATCAATCAGTACCGGGCTGCACAAGAATTAATTAGTTATTTCTGTTTTATTTATTATCTAAGTCTGGGACGATAATAAAGGGGGACTTACTACTTCATCTACAGACTGTAGGAGAAGAAGAAAATATTAAGTATAAATGCAAATTACAAAAGATAATTAATTGTGCGGGGTAGTTGTTAATTATTTTTGGGTTGATAATTCTTAATTGACTCATCGGATTTCACGGGCAACAAGCTACAATGCCTACTACATGTTCTCCGCGCTCTTTTGTTATTTGCATTCATACTTAATATTTTATTCTTCTCCTACCAACTTTAGATAGAGTAGTAAGTCCCCCTCTATTATAGTCCCAGTCTAAGTCGAGCGGTCTTTTATTTTGAAATGACCTTATTCTCCTCACTTGCGCGCCAAAATTTAACCCATCTAGCAAAATGAGTAAGAAACAGGCGTCTTTGGAAAGTTTCTTTGCGAAAGGTAAAAGGCACAATGAAGAGAGAGAAGAGCAGCATACGACTTCCAAGAAAAAGAAAGTTTTTAGCTGACAGTACCAGGAGTCCTACTTGAAGTATGGATTTATCGTGACAGGTGATTCCCACACACCAAGCGCGTTCTGCATAATATGTGGCGACCGGCTCTCAAATGAGGCAATAAAGCCTTCAAAACTGCTTCGCCACTTAGAGACCAAACACCCAGGAATAAAAGACAAGCCCCTGGAGTATTTTGAAAGAAATACTTGAACATACTTGAAGAAAACATGAACACGAAGGACAGAAGAAATTACTGAGGGCCTCCACATCAGTAAATGAAAATGCACTGAGAGCATCATACTTAGTGGCGAATCGCATTGCTAAGGCTAAAAAGCCATTGACTATTGGTGAAGAACTGATCATGCCCTCCACTAAAGACATTTGCCGTGAACTTCTAGGAGAGGATGCTGTTAAAAAGATATCACAGGTGCCTCTGTCGACTAACACAGTGACTCGGTGCATTGAGGAAATAGCAGAAGACATTGAGACACAGTTGTTGGAGAGGATTGATAAATCACCGTGGTACGCACTCCAGGCTGCTGAATCTACAGATGTTGACAGCAAGGCGCTACTGCTTGTTTATGTGCGATATATTTATCAGAAGGATGTGCATGAGGATTTGTTATGTGCACTATCATTGCAAACCAACACCACAGCCGCAGAACTGTTCAAATTGCTGGATGGTTACATAACAGGAAAACTGAAATGGTCCTGTTGTGTCGGCATATGTACCGACGGCGCTGCTGCCATGACCGGACGGCTGTCTCGATTAACTGCTCGGATTAAGGAGGTTGCACCTGAGTGTGAATCCACGCATTGTATCATTCACAGGGAAAGGCTTGCAAGCCGAAAAATGCCACCGGAATTAAACAGCGTAATGAATGATGTTGTGAAAGTTATTAACCACATCAAAGCACACGCGCTTAACTCGCGTCTGTTTGAGCAGCTTTGTGAGGAGATGGACGCGGAGCACAAACGCCTTCTCTTATACACAGAGATGAGATGGTTATCTCGTGGGAAAACACTGGCCAGAGTGTTTGAACTACGAGAGCATCTGCAAAGATTTCTCTCAGAAAAGAAGTCACCGTTGGCAGCACATTTCAGTGACGAGGAATGGGTCGGAAAACTGGCTTATTTGTGCGACATATTCAGCTTGCTCAATGAACTCAACCTGTCACTCCAGGGGAAAATGACAACTATCTTTAAGTTGGCAGATAAAGTAGCTGCATTTAAAGCCAAACTGGATTTGTGGGGACGGCGCGTGAACAGAGGCATATTGGACATGTTTCAAACATTAGCGGGGATTTTGTGTGAGACTGAGTCTGCACCCTCACTCACCAAGCTGGTGCACGATCACCTGTCTTCGCTGTTAAAGGAGTTTGAGCACTACTTCCCAACCTCAAAGGACCCACGAACGGCCAAGGAATGGATACGTGACCCATTTGTCAACAAACCAGCTGAATCCAGCATGTCCGTGTAAGAAGAAGACCAACTGCTGGAGATCGCAAATGACAGCGGCCTTAAAACAGTGTTCGAGACAACAACTCTGCCGGTGTTCTGGATTAAAGTCATGGCAGAATACCCAGAGATCGCTAACACAGCGCTGAAAACCCTGTTGCCATTTCCAACATCCTATCTGTGTGAAGCGGGGTTTTCTGCAGTGACAGCCACCAAAACAAGGCAAAGGAGTAGACTGGACATAAGCAACACACTTCGGGTGTCTTTGTCTGCCATTACCCCCAGATGGGACCATCTTGTTGCAAAGAAACAAGCTCAGGGCTCCCATTGATTTAGCGTTACGGACAGTTTTTGATGTTTTAATATGTTATATTGTTGGAGCAATGTGTTAATAAAGTTATTACTTCCTAATGTTATAATAGCATTGTAATGTTGGAGCAATGTGCTAATAAAGTTCCAAATGAGTACACAGTGGATTCACGTTTATTATTATTATTATTTCAACCCCCCGGTCCGCAGTAAAATTGTCAAGCGTTGACCGGTCCGCAGTTAGAAAAAGGTTGGGGACCACTGCTGTAGGGCACTGCTGTAGGGAATCTAAATAAGTATATTATTCAGTCATCATCAAAGGTGAGAAAATCTTCATAGTCCCTAGGCATAGGCAAATATTCAACAGTCCCTTGGGAATGTTCATCTTGTCTTCATATTAGATCAGACTTGTGTTTTCTTCTATATCATACCTAAATACTATCAGTCCATCTGTCCAGGACACATGTATTATAATCTACTTGTGATGATGATGATGCATCACTGAAGGTTTCACTACAATTCTACAGTTTCAGTAGTTACAGTATCGGCAGTTGAATTATTGGGTAGTTTTGCTTTATTCCAACTTAGCTACCCCCTAGCTATTCATTCATTGATTCTTTCATCTTCAACTACTTATCCGCTTCCTGGAACCAATCCCAGCTCAAATTAGGCGAGGACGGGGGAACGCTCTAGACCAAATAGACATGAATGACCACTCACACTCACACTCAGATCTACGGGCAATTGAGAGTCACCAATCAACCTAGACATGTATGTTTTTGGATGGTGGGAGGAAACCGGAGTACCTGGAGGAAAACTACACAAGCACAGGGAGAACATGCAAATTCTGCACAGAAAGGCCCCAGGCTGGGAACCAAACCTATGGCCTTCTTGCTGTGAGGCAACAAGGCTAACCACCATGCCGCTATGCTGCCCAGGCTCTAGCTTGTACAAATGCGAAGTCAAAGCGTATCTTTTAATATTTGAAAAGACAGCATAGCTCTATATATTTTCTGCACTTTCTGAAAGCCACACCTGAAGGCCTGGACAGCGTTTTCATAATTTATAAAATGACAAATATAACTTCAATCAGTCAGTCAGTAGGAACCGCTACCTGAGATATACACCAATAACTTGGCTTATCCCATCCCCCACTGTTTTTATTTAACATGTTGGTTTTTACTTTGAATACTGACAACTTCTTTTTTCAGTTGCTTTAAATGTCAATGTTATCCTTCAGAGGAAAAAGGAAAACAATGTTCAGACAGTCAGTCATTCAGAGCACTGTTAATCCCACAAGAAGGCAATTCAGCTTTCAGTCTCCAGTATGACTCGCAAACAAACACAGCAGGTAAAATATTGATTGATTTGAGTTATTATTGAACATGTCTCCATTTTTATCAGTAAATTTATTGCTAAAGGTGATACTGACATGAAAGTTTCACTAGTTGTCGATAACAACCCATACAACCCATGCATGCAAGGAAATCAAACCTTAGTCCATTAATTAAGTTATGTGTGATGAAATGGAATGACACAGGGAAAAAGTATTGAACACATGAAGAAATGGAGGTGCAAAAAGGCGCCAAAAGCCAAGACACCAGCTGTCAGCAATCAGAAAGCAATCCTGCCCCTTGTCTGTGCAAATTAACATCAGATTGTTCAGTACCAACTGATGGCATATAAAAAGGTGTGCCACTGTCAAGATGTCACACAAGAAACATCTCATGAACATCTCCTAATTAGAATCATCCAACTCTCCTCTTAACCAGCTCCTCTACACTCACTCTGCTTGATTGCCATCGCCTCATGCATGACTTTCCAGGATTCTTTTCCGGACAGACCTCCTGGTACCTGACCTGCCTGCCCCTGACCACATCTCTTTGTCTCTGCCCCGGTAACCAGACCTGCCGCCTGTCTCTGGACTCTACATCTGCTTGGGCTCTTGCATAGGACCAATAAAGTTCCGAACCTTTCCAGTCTAGATTTGTGCCATTCTTGGGTCCGCTCTCACGGTACAATTTGGCCAGAATTGGACCCTGCACAGATCAACGACCGGAACTCTAGAATGGAAGAAATGCTTGGTCAGCTGGTGGCCAACTCTGTCACTGTCGCAGCTGAGAACCGACAAGGCATGGTCGAGGTCCATACCTCTTATGTATTAGAAAATCCAACTTGACAAAATATTTCTCACAAATTTTTCAGTGTAAAGTAAAATAATACAGTACCCTCACAAGATATTACTTAAAAAAAATCTTTAGTTATCTTCTTCATCCTCCATCTATATATTGCTGTAGAGCTGATTTTTCCCAGCAGTTTCAGTTGCTCACAAAGGGTTTCACAAACTACTCTCACCTCACACTGCCTTTTTATGTTGTGCCCATATGAGCTGAGGTCCCCGGCACCTTTATTGGACACGGACACATATGTGCCAGCTTTGCACACGGTGCCCTCAGCCTCACAAACGTCCCGACCGCGTCGGTAAAATGGGATTTTTTTCCGCAGTTCATCTGTGAACATCTATTTGCGTTTCGGCATCTTGGCCGCTTCAGCTGCTTGGTCAGCTGGTGGCCAACTCTGTCACTGTCGCAGCTGAGAACCGACAAGGCATGGTCGAGGTCCATACCTCTTATGTATTAGAAAATCCAACTTGACAAAATATTTCTCACAAATTTTTCAGTGTAAAGTAAAATAATACAGTACCCTCACAAGATATTACTTAAAAAAAATCTTTAGTTATCTTCTTCATCCTCCATCTATATATTGCTGTAGAGCTGATTTTTCCCAGCAGTTTCAGTTGCTCACAAAGGGTTTCACAAACTACTCTCACCTCACACTGCCTTTTTATGTTGTGCCCATATGAGCTGAGGTCCCCGGCACCTTTATTGGACACGGACACATATGTGCCAGCTTTGCACACGGTGCCCTCAGCCTCACAAACGTCCCGACCGCGTCGGTAAAATGGGATTTTTTTCCGCAGTTCATCTGTGAACATCTATTTGCGTTTCGGCATCTTGGCCGCTTCAGCTGCTTGGTCAGCTGGTGGCCAACTCTGTCACTGTCGCAGCTGAGAACCGACAAGGCATGGTCGAGGTCCATACCTCTTATGTATTAGAAAATCCAACTTGACAAAATATTTCTCACAAAATTTTCAGTGTAAAGTAAAATAATAAAGTACCCTCACAAGATATTACTTAAAAAAAATCTTTAGTTATCTTCTTCATCCTCCATCTATATATTGCTGTAGAGCTGATTTTTCCCAGCAGTTTCAGTTGCTCACAAAGGGTTTCACAAACTACTCTCACCTCGCACTGCCTTTTTATGTTGTGCCCATATGAGCTGAGGTCCCCGGCACCTTTATTGGACACGGACACATATGTGCCAGCTTTGCACACGGTGCCCTCAGCCTCACAAACGTCCCGACCGCGTCGGTAAAATGGGATTTTTTTCCGCAGTTCATCTGTGAACGTCTATTTGCGTTTCGGCATCTTGGCCGCTTCAGCTGCACAGCCGGTGTCTGCTGCCTTCTTTTTGATAGTTTTGGAGATCCGCCATGGGGCAGCCTCTCAGGGATTACGTTACACACGCTAACCCAAACAATGACAAACGGGGGAGAGGGCACACACATATACACTGTTGCAACCACACTTACTATGCTCCTCTCATGGTTGCCGTCCCAAAGTCTGAATTAATGCGAAGACAAGTAAACCGGGTGAAGATAAACACTTTGACGATCGTTGGAGAGCATTACATGCAAGTGCCGTGTGTGAAAATGCTCTGAACAACAAAGAGAGGTCCCAGTCTTTTGTACCCCCTGGATCCCCCTATGCTCTGGTTTATTATCCTATTATGGAGTTGTTTTTCTGTGTTCGAATGACAGTGAGTCTTTGCAGTTCTCGGGTCCCCCCCCCCTTTTTCTTGTTCAGAGCAGTTTTCTCAAGGCCATGATTACATAGGTTGTTCTGCTTTGCTCGAGCAGCTCCTCAAGGCCATGATTACGTAAGCTGGGCTCAGTCCACTTTCTTTTGTGCACCTTCAGCAGGACTCAGTCTTGACCCAGAATGACTGCTGCCTGGTTTCCTGAGCACTGCTCGCCGACCTGCTTAGAGAAAGCAGACAACAATGCTTGTAATTCAGCAAAATAAGCTTTCGGGGGTCTGTTTTCCACCTCAGATTTCCTCATTCCAGGAGCCCGACCTTGAGTTCCAGGGAAAGGACGCCCCGTTTGTAATTCGAACGGAGTGAACCCGGTACTGGCATTTACGGCTGACCTTATAGCCATTAATGCTAGTGGTAATGCAGTTACCCAATCCATTCCAGTCTGTGTGCAGATTTTGTCCAATTTGTTTTTTACGGTTTGGTTCATTTGTTCAACCTTCCCCTGTGACTGTGGGTGATACACGGTCCCAAATGCATGTCTAAGACCTAACAGGTTCTCCACCTTTTGGAGATCCTGGTTCTTGAAATGGGTTCCATTATCTGATCAGATTTTCTCCGGGAACCCATATCTCGGAATGTATTGATTGATGAGGAGCTTTACTACTGATGAACTGTCTTCCTTTTTTTGTGAGGCAAGCCTCAGGCCACCCTGTGTACACGTCAACGCACATCAGGACATACCAAAAGCCTTTATGGGGTACTATCAGGTCGGTGAAATCGATGACTATTTCTGTGCCCGCCTGAGTCTGCAGTGGATATCTCCCTATCTCTGGTTTGATGGTTGGCTGGGGGTTATAATGCGCATAGACCTTACACACACTTACCCATTCTTTTATCATCTCTTTCAGGTAAGGATGCAACCATTCCTTCAGATTTTTCATCATTTGTGCCACACCTACATGTCCTACCCCAATGGGCCTCCTCAAACATCCCTTGTCTTAATGCTGGTGGTATTATGAGTCGTCCGTCTGGGCCTCTCCATATTCCACTGTCGCTACTTCCTCCCCGTGCTTTCCAGACTGACAGTTCTTGGGGCAAGGCCTTTCCCTGCATTTCTCTGATTCTTTCCATCTCCATGTCTTTCCTTTCCTCCATTTTGACGCAGATCATTACTAACCTAGCCTGGTACCCCGTCACTTCTTTGGCCGCCTTATCTGCTGCCTCATTCCCCTTGGCTGTTAATGACTGACTGGTGTCATGTCCCTTGTACTTGATGACTGCTACTTGTCTTGGCAATAGTAATGCTTCAGCCAATTCTTTAATTTCTGCTTCATGCTTGATAGGTTGATTGGAGGCTGTCAGAAACCCAGTTCTCAACCGTTGCCCTAGTTCTACATGCACTGCCCCTGCCCCCTATATATGTTCACCTTCTGTCATGCACTCATCTTTAACGCTTCTACTACTGTCCTTATTTCTGCTCTCTGTGCAGACTGTGCTCCTCTCAACTTTTCTGCCTTTTACACAGCGAACTGTCCTGCTTGTTCCTGCACAACTGCATATCCTGCTTTTAACCCTTCCTTCTCATCCCTATAACAACATCTGTCTGTGTATAGGTTCATTCCCCCTTCTAAGGGCTGAGCTTGTAGATCTGGTCTGACTTTTTCTTCCTTTGCTACCTGTTCTTCGCACATGTGTGGCTCTCCTACCCCTATCTACTCTGCCACATTGATTCCCTCATGTGTGTATGCGATGTTGGGGGCATCCAGCACACTGCTCAGTTTCTGTTGCCGCAGCGAAGTTAACGTAAATGCCCGAGAGTATAAGTATGCCACTACACTATGTGCTGTTAGGACTTTCAGGGAGTGTCCCATGACTATGTGGGCTGTTTTCTGAATCAACTTTGCCAAACCTGCTGCATGCTGTGTGCATTGTGGGTGTTGTTGTTCCATTCTGTCTAGCATTACGCTCACATACATCAACACTTTTCTCTCCCCCCTTTTTTTCTGGAACAGGACACCATTCATCACTCCTCCTGTTCCAGAAACATCGAGGAAGAATGGGCAGCTATAATCTGGGGTAGCCAGATCTGCAGCAGTCGCCAGAGCCTGTTTTAATGTAATAAAGGACTGCTCCGCTTCATAAGACCAAACGACATCCGAACTGAGGTTCCTCATCCCAGGAAGGAAAAACAAACCAAAAAAATGGCACACAACACACAGAGGGAAACCGTCACCTGGGACACCACCTCCACCGCTGGCTCCCAGCTACTAGAAAGGAAACCAAACAGAGGGACAATTAACCACCATAGGGGAACCACCATAAACAATAAACACAATCAAATAACAAATATGAGTTTAAGAAAAACAAAAACACAAATTAACCAAATAAACAATTAAGCTCTTTTGGGAAAAAAACTAAATATAACTGATTCTTAACTTGACAAAGTAGATAATTAGAGGACAAAATAAAGAATTACATGCAATCAATAGATTATTGGTTCTAGATAAGAACCAAACAAAAATAAAAAACCCAAAGAAAATAACCTCTGGCCAGAGGGACCATTCTTAATTACTCAATTAATAAACCAAAAAATAAATAAATAACAGAAATTCATCAGGTCATCATCAGGTCCCATCATCCCTGTAGTCACACACTCATACACACACACACACGCAGTCGTCTTTCCGTTTCACACGCACACACGCACACACACACACCCACACACACCCACACAATCCCTCTGATTCGGCCGCTCTGCCCGTCGCGGGCCACCAAGGACACGGCAGAGGGAGCGTTTTTGAACAGGTGCCACAGTCCATGCGCCAGGACGTGACGCCGAGTAGGAGACACGCCAAGGGGCGCAGATGTAGAGCAGCAGTGAGCTATGTCAGCATCAGCATAAAGTCAGTGTACAGCATAGGCTGGAGTCCGGCTCAACTCCGGGTGAGTGCTCCTTGCTCCTTGCAGGTGCTCCTTGCAAGTTTTCTGAAGAATTATCAGAGGAGTGAAAGACCACTTGTGGAGAACTTCAGAAAGACCTGGAATTAGCAAGTACAACTGTTTCAAAGAAAACAGTTAGTAACACACTCAACAGCCATGCAGCCTGAATGCACACGCACCACGCAAGACTCCATTGCTGAAGAAAAACCATGTTGAAGCTCATTTACAGTGTGCCACACATTTAGACAAGCCTGGGTTGCATGGGTTGTTACTTACAACAGGTGAAAATTTCATGTCAGTAGCACCTTTAGAAATATATTTCCTGAGAAAAATGTTAACATGTTCAAGACTTAGTTTACCTGCTGTGTGCATGTGTATATATATATTTGTTGTTGTCGTTGTTGTTGTCTTAAATTAACCCTTTTATTGTCCAAACTCTTTCTGACTGCTCATCCTCCAAGACTCTGAAGAATGCCTGGCTGCAGAGGTTTTGTGTAGATTCAGCAGATCCAGGGGTTCTGGTCCTGCTTGGCTGTGGTACTATCTCTAGCACCTGTGGCCAACTAGCATCATATCCTCTTGCTCTCATCCGGACACGCATGCAGGCACAAGGTGAGCTGTACTTTTCTGCTTTTGCTACAACCCAAACATACTAAGCATGAATAATGACCCCAGACTTGGATCCTTGCTTGTTCAACTCTCTCTTGCTTCCATTGTTCTTCTCCTTCAGTCATCACCGAAGGTAAACCCACGATGACGATGTTGGGCCAATTCAAATACATCATATCCCATGAAGGTGTACCGGGCCTATATCGGGGCATCACCCCCAACTTCCTTAAAGTCATTCCTGCTGTCAGCATTTCCTATGTGGTGTATGAGCACATGAAGAAAGTCCTTGGGGTGGGGTACTAGACTGAAACAAATTAAAAAGCAAAGACTCATTAAGCACGAAGCAGCTTCCGAGATGAGAAATAGAGTCAAACCATGAGTTCAAAAGCTCATCAGATGCTAAAAGGCTTCACAGTGGTTTATCATTCATAAATCAGTTTATAAAGGAATATTCAAGAAGATTAACATCACTTAAATTATTTCTGGGTGATATTGCTTGATATTGCTATATCTTGTTTTGCTGCAAGAACATGCTTGTTTGTGCTGAAGTGCCTCTGTTTTTGGACTGCTGCTGTTTTTCTCTCATTCAGACATTCACACAATTGTTAGGATTTAGAACAACAATTATTGACTCGAACGCCAAGGTGAACAGGACAGAACACAAGGAGGCTGAGTAGACAGTAAAATATTACATTGAGAGAAAATGCAATAAAAAAAAAAAGGTTGCTCACACAGGTGGGAAAAATACAGAATAACAAAAATAACCAGCTAACAGAAAGTTTCCCACAAATAATGACACAGATAAGGAGGTGGGCAGGCAGGGTCAATTAGTTCAGCTAAGCACAGCAGCTTAACACCAACCCAAAACGCAAGCAGTCTGAAATCCTAGTAAATCAAATCAAATCAAATCAGATTTATTTGTATAGCGCCAAATCATAACAAAGTTACATCAAGGCACTTTACATATAGAGCAGGTCTAGACCAAACTCTTTATAAATTTATTTAAAGAGACCCAACAGATCCCCCGATGAGCAAGCACTTGGCAACAGTGGCAAGGAAAAACTTCCTTTAAGAGGCAGAAACCTCGAGCAGAACCAGGCTCAGGGGGGGCGGCCATCTGCCTCGACCGGTTGGGTTGAGAGTGGGACAGAGAGAGAGAGAGAGAGAGAGAGAGAGACAGGCATTGGAGGGGGGGGGTGTAGGCAGGAACATGTTGTTGCATGAAGTTCATGGAGTTGAGCTGTAATACAGAATTCATGCTATATGAGTAGCAGTAGCTACTATATAGTAGTACTAGTCTGCTATATAGTAGTCTGCTACTATATAGTAGCTGTTATATAGTAGCAGACAATACACAGGTAAATCTACAGCGACCCCCAATATCCAGAGAGAAGTTCAAAACGGGACAGAGGGCCTGAATACAACGTGCAGGAGACACAACGGTCTTTTCATCATGGAAAGGAACCAATGAGTTTAAGTAGTCAGGCTGATTACTCCACAGAGTCAGCTGTGCTTACTGCTGCCACACCTGCGCCACCAGAATCTTATACAATGACCAACACAACACAGGGCAGGTTAGCCTGGGTGCTCAAGCCCATTCTATCGTTTAGTCCTAAAATTGTTTATCATTTTTTTGCAAACTTGTTTTGTTGGGAGATGGGGGAAATGGTAAAAGGCTCTAACAGGCCAGTAAAATCAAGTACAACTTGCATGCATCTCTTCTCTCTGATTGGTGGGTGGGCGCCTCCTGTTTTACAAAACAAAAAATGCAGCCCGAGAGCACTAAACATGGGTTCTACTGTAGAGGCAGGATCCCCGTAGTGCAGCTGTTGGAACCACTTGAATGCAGCAATGTGTTGTAACACTAATGACCAGGTAATGCTTCATTTTAGGACCTCAACATGATCTGTCAGATGTCTATTAGATGTCAGATGTCTATTAAAGGGCAGTTGACCACAAGACAATTCTATCAATGCTTCTTACATTTAAATTTGTGATAAACTAGGGTGCTAGGACCTAGCGCTAACTATTATGAAATGTCACTATGAAAAGCTGTCTTACACCAAGTTAGAAAATTGTATAGTGTCATATAGTGTCAGGTGTAATATTTAGAGAAAATGACACATATGTTTTTGGATATTTTGTTGTTTTTGTGTGGACTCTGACTTACTGTCTACCTGCTGTGTTTTCGATCTCCATGGCAACGGGAGAGTAGAGATGATGAAGATACCAAACCTGACACTATCTATTTGTATCTAGTCGAGGGTGATCAACATAATTTTAATTTTATTTTAACATAAGCCAAAGCAGTGGGCACACATCCTTATCCATGCTGGCTTAAAAGCTACATGTGAAATTTAACTATAGTGGCTTGAGTCCACTTACTTCAACAATATCACAAAACAGGGAGGTTGGGGGTGTTGTACTTCCAGTCAAGGAGTTGGTCCTCTTTATGACTATGAGCAGAGAGATGTCAGGAAGCAGGAAGAGGGAAAAGAGTGAGTATGAATGACCTACATGAGGTGGTTCTGGAATCTGGGAAATAAAATTCATGACACCTTAAAGTCTAAAGCACTTCCAACCGCGCCATACATTTTTGGCTGGATCACGTCAGCTGACTTCACATGTCATCAATACTGCTGACTCACTGCCTGAATAATGCAGTAAAACCGCTGGTCAGCCAGGTGCTACGTGACTGTGTCACAGTTTACATAATTGAATGGCTTGATTGGTCCAGTCAAGAGATGGAGAGGGAGAGGAGTCTGGATCAAAATCTAGGTTGTCTTCTACTTCCGAGACATCCTCTTCTATCTCTGGTTCAATTTCAGTGCCCTCTTCATCATGTCCAAAAAGCTGGACCAGAACCTCTTCGACAGAGAACCGCTTGGTCAGTGGCCTACTCATTGTGCTCAGGGTAAAAGGAGTGCAAAGCAAAAATCATGCTATATATATGGGGTCTGTGTGAAGATGATACATTGATTAGTCTGGAAGGTGTGGTTCATGTGGGGGATAGGCACAAAAGCGTGGGAAAGAGATGGGTTCACATAACAGACACCTGTCTAGTCTGTGTGAAGATATGATACATTGTTTCATCGTAAAGTTGGTTCACATGGGAGGATTGGCACATAAGCACGGGAAAGAGATGTGTACCCGCAAAACACATTGTTCAATCTGAAATGTGTGTGTGAGTGAGTGAGTGAGTTGGGCTGGTGTGTATGGGGATGTTTTCTGTCTGATGGATGAATATAGTCTGGATACCCATTCATTTCCTATGGCAGTCAGTTTTGACCGGGAACACCACAGGTGTAACAAGGTTGATTATTGATTAAGTGATCATCACTTTTATATGTTCAAGTGCATAGTGTGGAGGATATCATAAGGCCTTGAGGCAATCAGATATAAAACACAATATTTATGAGTGTTTTAAGTTGTAAATCGGTCAGATTTGACCCGAGCACGACAGGAGGGTTAATGTGTTGATGATGTTGTCAGATGATATCCTGGTTTTAAAATAAGGATTTTAGCAACAGCCTAAAGTAATGGCTGGTTATTGTGTTGCTTTCTTTGACCACATTTTGCTAGACTGAAACCAAATCCTGACTTAGAATTGTTTTGTTCAAATTCTTTTATTATAGATGTAATTTAGCATATGGTAACATATGTACTGTTGTAGATAAACAACATTGAGCTCATAATGGTTTGTTTTTTAATATTATAAGGGCTGTTATTATGTATTTTCTATCTAGTGTCTCTTTGTGCTCGGGCTGTGTTCATCTATTTACCACCATGGCGCAAGAGTTGAATGTGTCCTGCATGCAGTAATGTAAGGGGAGACACCACAAACCTGGAGTATATTTTAGCAATTCAAAGCATATTGAACTATTTTGTATAGGCTACCTGGACTAGCACTGAAGCTTCAGCCAGTAGCTTGTTGGTGCTGCTCAGAAGCAGTTGCAGGCAAAGGGAGTGGACCATAGGCCATAGACTTCCATAGACCATGAATGATATTATTTGTATACTAGGCAAATACATACATCATTTAAATTATTATGCTTAAGAATGCCAAATTCCCTGAACAGTTGTTTTATTGTTTGCAAGTCTACTTGAAATAATCAATATTTGTTGTCACTGGGGCCTTGCAAGGATGGAATATAGTATTTTGAGAGCATGGGTGGATGTTTAAGAGCATATTTTCAAAATGTATTTGGCTATCTTCAGTGTGACAGCTGTATTGCATCTCATCTACAGGCTATTTTCCCAAAGCATCAATAAAAAAATGATTTTGGAATGGGTTTCGTAAAAAAGAGCTTTATAGTATTGCTCTTTACATGCCTGGGTGACAGAATTAAATCTATGAAAAAAAGAAAGCCTGCTTTCATCTGTGACATCTTCATTTTGCATGTATTTGATCATTATCATCTTTAAAAAGCTGGAAACACAACACTGAAATAGCATCACCTCATGAGATTGTCATGGTGAACTGCTCTTGAATATGTTTGTGTTATTTTGCTCCATAGATGGAAGATTGTGGCAGATATAAATTAAGTAAGTGGAAACTTTCTTGAAACATTAGATTCCACTTCCTTCTCCATTTCAACATATTTTTTAAGTTCCCAGCACTATCTGGTACTGGCTTCTCAAGGAAAATACAACAGGAGCGAGTGGTTTGTTCTGTTTAGTTGAGAGGATTGATTGATGTTGTTGGGAGCCAAAAAAAAGAGCCACAAGAGGTGTGATAAATATCTGAGTTCTTTACTATGAGCCACAATGTCATATCACAAATCTGGACTTATGCAGCTTTACATACAGGTATAAATTTATACTGTATATATATAGCAACATCTGTAATATTACATACAAAGGGTGGGCATATAGGCGGCTGGTCTATGCTGCAGTCTTTTTACTCCAGTTGTTCAAGCATCAAGTGGCCAACAAATCCCTGGCACATGGACTCAGCCGGCTCTTAATGAGCTCCAGCCATTGTTCACACTCTTTAAGTCAGTCTTCTCAGCAGTTCTTGCCATGTTGTCAGAATCCGTCAAATTACATCTGTTTGTTAATGTCAGTTTTGTGTGTCATTTCCTGTTTTATTTTGAAAATCTCTGTCATGCATGTTGCCATTCCCCATGTGCTATTAAGCTTTCCACCTATGTAATATTCCCAAACCCTAATGTCTTATACCTGATTCTTGTCACTTATTGTGTATACTGTATTAGGTGTGTTGGCCCCCCTCTCGGATTGTCTTCACCCCAGTGTCAGTGGTTCAGCCTTTGCCTCATGTTTCTGGGTTTTGTTTGTCTTTTGACCAGTGAGCTAGCCCAGTGTTGCCTGATTTATACTTGGTCTGGATTTAAAGACACTCACTGTTTTGCCCTTGTCCAGTCTGATTTGTGAGTCCAAAGAGCCTGAAACATCTATATGAAGGTGATCAAATGTTGTGGGTCACTGATGGTGTTGCCAGTAACCAAGATTCTGGTGGGCAATGCATCCAATGGAGTATAGGGGAAAGTTCTCAAAACAATTACGGAAAACATTTGACTGAATGTGAAAATATTACTCCCATATACATTTCCAGAGAAGCGCAAACCAACATTACAAAATATGAAACACTTTGTTTGAGAGTTTGAGACAAATTTACATTTTGGAAAACAAATTAACAAAACGTGAAACACTTTTATAAAACCAGAGACAACTTTACAAGTCCCCAAACAAGTTTACATTTCCGAAAACAACACTTTTACGAACGCCAGTACAAAGAATACTTTTGAGACCCATCCTTAACTGTCCAACTTTTCCCATCCCTACCATGTTCTGTCTTTCCTGGACATATCTCCTACAATAATAGCATGTTCTATTGTTTCAGTTCGTTGACAGATATCACACACCAGTTGGATGTTTTCCAGTGATATAAAGTGTCCCATTTAAATTACTTTATGCCATTCTCAGTGTGGGTACTCAGTGTGGGTACTCACTGAAAACAAACAGAAATGGGTGATTCTAAAATTTTGTTTAACTTGTTTGGACAGTACAAGGATTTTGAGGAATGTGATACCGCCAATGACAGAGGAGGAGAAAGAAGAGATAACTTCTAAAAAGACTGCAAAATGGGCAGTTCAGATATTTGTGTGTAGGAAATGTTTGTGTGCCACCTGGCAGCAGCCGTGTCTCCCTTCCAGTTGAAGAACTATTTGTGTTGGCGGAGCCAAATAAATGATTAAATAAGCAAACAAATCTCTTGCCGTTTATTACGATTAACTAATAAAAGGAGCTTGTAGAACATTTGTATCAAAGCAATATCACTCTCGAGGTCATGCTGTTGTTATTATCTGCAGCCTCATGCCAGTGTTGATATTCAGCACAGTAGTGATGTGTCGGTCGCGAACGATACTGCTCTTTGAAATGAACGACGGAAACCGGATCCTGCCTGGCTCGAACTCGCTTCACTTTTTTTCTGTTCAAGCCGCACGTGATTGGTCAGCTACATGAGCACTGCGCATGAGGGGGAGGGGTGGGTGCTACACACAGTACAGAGACGCTAGAAACAGGTGGGAATTGAAAATGAGTGGCAGGAAGAGAAACAAACAAAATTTTGATGCATTTTAGTTTCATCGATCAAGCAAAGGCAGAATGGTTGACCACGGCGTCAGTCTACCCACGCTTTGCACATGCGATGGCATGGAGACTGTGTATTGTGGCCACATTCATCCCTCTGAGCGAATCTTTTAAAAACAGGGCAAATAGTTACAGAGAGAAGGAACAGAATCTTCTTGACCAGCTGAAACTGTTACCTGTTTTCCTTTTTGTTTTACACATTTTCATTTATTGTTATTGTTTTTATTTTGTTCTTTTTGTATTTATTGTTGTTTCACACTAAATAGTTACAAGTTGATGAATAAAGTATACAATCAGTGTTTGGACCTTTTGTCTAATTGAGAAGGGTCTTTGTTTTTGTACTTATTTATTTTTTTTTTTTTTTGTAGCAGTCTGCTCCATGTTAATTAAGCTATATGAATAATGAACATTTCATAGAATGCATGTTTTTTACATTTAGTGATTTATTTTACATTTTACATGATTTATGGTAGTAAATTAATTTAAGCAACAAAAAATCTAAGGACCCACTTGAGAGTGGAAAGAGTCGGTTCTTGTTAGTGAGCCGTGCCACAAGAAACAGCTTCCCATTGCAGGCACATGGGATGGCGATGATGGAATTTCCCCTTTTCCCTGAACTGTAATTATGCTTGCTTCTGCTGACAATAAAGGTCATTACCGATCTACCTGGTCTTGTTGGTGCTGCTTTTGGGTCCAAACCTCACCCTTTTCAGACTGAGGAGGTAGCTGGACGGTTGGACTTTGAGGAACTCCTGAATCCAACTTGCACATCCTCTGGGGTGGAGGCAGAGCGGGAGGATGATGGAGGATCAATGCCGATCTCCCGGGAGGAGGTCACCGAGGTAGTTGAACAACTCCACAGTGGCAAAGCCCCAGGGATTGATGAAATCCGTCTGGAAATGCTGAAGGCTCTGTGTGTTGAGGGGCTGTCGTGGCTGACATGCCTCTTCAACATTGTGTGGATGTCTGGAACAGTACCAAATGAGTGGCAGACCGGGGTGGTGGTTCCCTGGTGGAAGAGGAAGAGGAAAAATGGTGGTGGAACAATGGACCAGATCTTTACTCTTGCACGTATCCTGGAGGGGGCATGGGAGTATACCTATCCAGTCTACATGTGTTTTGTAGACTTGGAGAAGGCAAATGACTGGGTTCCTCGGAATATGTTGTGGAAGGTGCTGCGGGAGTATGGGGTGAGGGGGTCTCTTCTGAGGGCCATCCAATCCCTGTATTCCCAAAGCGAGAGCTGTGTCCGAGTTCTCGGCAATAAGTCGGACTTGTTTCCAGTGGGGGTTGGCCTCCGCAAGGGCTGCGCTTTGTCACCAATCCTGCTTGTGATTTTCATGGACAGGATATCGAGGTGTAGTTGTGGGGGAGGAGGGCTGCAGTTTGGGGAGCTGAGGGTTACATCCCTGCTTTTTGCAGATGGTGTAGTCCTATTGGCTCCATCGGTCTGTGACCTCCAGTGCTCATTGGACAAGTTCGCAGCCGGGTGTGAAGTGGCTGGGGTGAGGATGAGCACCTCAAAATCGGAGGCCATGGTTCTTAGCAGGAAAGCAGTGGCATGCATACTCCGGGTAGGAAATTAGTTCTTACCCCAAGTGAAGGAGTTTAAGTGTCTCAGGGTCTTGTTCACGAGTGAGGCTAAGAAGGAGCATGAGATTGGCCGGAGAATCGGAGCAACAGGGGCGGTGTTGCATTCGCTCTCCCACACTGTTGTGATGAAGAGGGAGCTGAGCCAGAAAGCAAAGCTCTCTATCTACTGGTTAGTCCTTGTTCCTACCCTCACCTTTGGTCATGAGCAATGGGTCACAACTGAAAGAATGAGATCGCGGGTACAAGCGGATGAAATGGGTTTCCTCAGGAGGGTGGCTGGATTCTCCCTCCTTAGGATGAGAAGTTTGCAGGTTTCAGGTTTTGTCTGCAACAAAAACCAATGTATGCCTGATTGCCTTTCAGGGAAAGTGAAACCGACAACACTGCCCCAGCAGGAAGCACTTACTGAATTCAACAGTCAAGTTCAGGCTTTTGAGACTTTCAACCTTTCTCAACTCTGCTGCTTGATTCAAAGAAAACAAGGCATGATATTCTTCATCTTTTTTTTCTAAATTCCAACCAGGACAACCCCAAAGAGAAGCACTTGTGCAGAAGGGAGCAATCAGTGTCTGTGATTGAAATGGTCAGAGTTAAATTCTAAGAAGAAATCTAGCATTGTTCTTGTCAGTCAGCACTGCCCCAACAAGTAGCACTTACTGAATTCAACAGTCATGTCAGTGCTCAAGTTATGGGAATATTTATGACTTTCAAACTGCTTTCTTAACCTCCACCCCCCCAAAACTGACTTGGTGTCCTTGTGATTGACATTGAAATCACCAACTCTACCCCAACTAATAGCACTTACTGCTCTCAGAACACAAGTCTGTGCTTCAGTTCAGGAAATGTTGATGACAAATTCATGAATTAAGCTGATCTCACAAAATGTACTAAAACTTGTTATAACTTTTGTCCAAATTCCAACCAGGACAACCCCAAAGAGAAGCACTTATGCACAAGAATTCATCAGTGTCTGATTGGAGTGATCCAAGTTAGATCTGAAGAAAACATGGCTCCAAGAATAAATGTTGTTTTTGTGAATTAACCTTAACCAGAATTAAGGTAACTCTAGTGATCGTTGATTGTGGGAGTGTTGCTGCAGATAATCTGAACAAATCTTTTCAAAAAGGTAATTTTTTTTTTTTTTTTTTATCTTTTTTCCACCAAATTGTTGAATAAAGTCCCTGTCCTTTTGAAATCACCAACTCTACCCCAAGAAAGAGCATTTACTGCTCTCAGACCACAAATCTGTGCTTCAGTTGGGGAAATGCTAATGAAAAATTCATACATTTAGCTGATTTCAAGAAATCAATAAAAAATGTGTCAAAATTTCAACCAGAGCAACCCCAAAGAGAAAGCACTTATCCACATTTCGATGCTCCAGTTAAGGTAGCAAGAAAGAAAGGACACATTGACAGAACCACTGTGCCAGGACACAGTAGTAGTATCTGAGTATCTGAGTTCGATTCTAAGAAGACATTGATTCTATACTTCTGTTGACTTACCTTTTCGCCGTTTCGGCTTGCTCCTTGAGTGTCCATAACTTGTTCCTTTTAAGTTTAGCACAATCATACTTCTGTGTATGATGATGCACCCCCGACTGCACTTTAGCCCCCGCTCAAGGACGGTACTCTTCGAACATTTTAACGCTTATATTGCACATTTTAGCCCACTTGTTTTATATAAATTTTATGGACTTTTAGCATAAATACTACTTTTATTTGTGGGCATTTTTAACTTATTTTTAACCATCTTCCTCTTGTCCTCCTTGGCAATTTTAAAGTGTGTTCCAACCGGTCACTATTCAAAGGTTTACAATAGCATTTGGTTTATTCATTCAACTTTATCCATAGCCCCCATTACATAGATTCTTTCTTGGCGTTGTCGGCAGGACCGGGTTTTGAGCACATTAATTGCCAAGGAGGAACCATGATGATGCCAGTGTACCCCGGGGCCCCCTGGCTCCCAAGGTTTAAAGGGCCAGGGGATGAGCTAAAATTTGGTGACTGGGAAGAACAAATTGAGGGATTGTTGGGGTCTCAAGAACTCACAGAAGCTCGCAAAGTTGCTATTGTGTTGGGAGCATTGGCTGGTGAAGCTAAAAGGCAGGTCAGTGTCCTAGAGGACGAAGAGAAAAATACTGCTATTCCTGACGAGCCCGTCTCGTCATGTCGTCAACAACAGTGCCTGGCTGTCATCTGGGATGCCAATTTATGTTAGTGCATTGATAAGTAGTTTGGGAGTGGTCAAATCAATGACAAGTGTAGGCTGGAACATGTCGGTGTTTGGCAATCTGACAGACTGCCATGACTCTTACCGAAGTTTGTCTCCTGTGAAAAGCAGCCAATCACCAAGAGACTGCTGAACACAGCAAATGTCCAGATACTGTGGATAAAAGCTGTAATACAGGATGTGATGGTTTAAGTTTAAGATTTGTTTAAGTGATGAGCAGGAACTCCACTGAGAGCAAAGCACTGCTGGGGTTTGAATGCAGGTTGTCCTGTTTACAGGAAAGGCACTTTAAGCAGCTAAGCATCAGTACTGCCAGTTTCTCTGCAGTCTGTCTCTGAAACCACGTCTGTTCATTCATCAATTCATTCATTGATTATTAATGATCAGCTCAGAACCAAACAGTGTATCATTCATCTAAACCCTGATAGTTTCTCCACACAGGAGGTCAGTGGACCATTTATTCTCATTTCATATGAATATTTCTGGACAGACATGGTCTTTATTTACTGCTTTGTTCAATTAAAAAGAATTTAAAAAAAAAACAAAACTAATGGTTTTGCACTGATCAATGTAATGATTCATATAATTTGTTCTGTTGTCCATTTGGAAATAATCATACAGCTTCAAAAATGGAGCATAATCTAAATTTGTTTTTGTATTTTTTTGATTTGCTTCTTTCAATTTCTAGATCTGCCCTCCTAATCTGACAGAGTCCTGCATTTCTTTGTCAGTTTTTTGGATTTTTTTCAGCAGGTGAATTTTTTAAATCTCTTTTACTGGTAACTGGTAACACATAAGGAGGACATTAAATGATACTGGAACAGAAAACTCTGAGCAGATCAACTCAGAGTTTGTTGAACCTGCTTTGTGAAACGGACCTCAGTTCTGAAAAGTAAAATTCATGTATGTGATACCGAATGTGACAGGAGCCTTTCGTCAGATTGGGGTATATGTTTGACTCCAGCTGTCAGTGTAATGATGTTCTGGCTGATCTTTATTTATTCATTTGTGGATTGTCTGGCAAAAGCACGAAGCAGGAGGAAGTTTTCTCACAGCTCTTTGTTTCCACTCGAGCTACATTAATGACGCATCCAAACCGGAAACGGCCGGAGCTATTCCACAGAAACGGGACTGACGGTCTTTTGTCCCTCAGCTGAAAAGTGAAGGAGGTAAAATGTCCACAGCAGAGGCCCTGCGGGGTTTTGTCACCGACAGACTCGCCGCCGCCTCCCGGGAGATCTTAGCGGCCGTGGACAGAATCGTAGCCGGATATGAGGAGGAGGCTTCGGGCTTCAGGCAGGAGATCGACCGGCAGAGGAGCCAGCTGGAGCTGTTGCAGCCCTTAGTCCTGATCCACAACACGGGTCGGTTGTTTTTATGACAAACTGAGCTTCAGAGTGAGAAAGGCTGAGGACTGTATTTGGCAGATGTAGAATGAAGCAGCTGGAGGAATAACTGTGTTCACATTGTAACTAATGAAGAGGATTTATTGAATCGTTTCTTCCAGATGTTCCGCAGCAGATGGTGATAAAAGAGGTTCCTACTGAGTTCACCTCCAGTCCGGATCCGGAGGATTCAGAAAGTCCAGTCCTTAAACAGGAACAGGAGGAGGTCTGGACCGATCAGGAAGAAGACCAGGTACTAGGATCAGAGGAGACCAGGAACCCTGTGAGGCCGTTTCAGGTGAAGAGTGAGGATGAAGAGACAAAGCTTCTGGAGATTAATGGAACAGAAGATGAACCGGCCAGGAGCTGTGATCCACAGAGTCCTCTTCAACCAGATCCAGAGGAAGAGGTCTCAGACTCCTGTAATACTGAAATCAGTGAAAATGATTCTAATGAAACCAGAGTGGCCCAGTTAGATGTGATAATAGATGAAGGTGATGTAAATGTTAGAAGGTGTGACGACAAAGAAAAACCCATCAGCTGCCCCGAGTGTGGGAAAACGTTTAAAAAAAGGTGGTATCTGAAGATTCACATGAAGACCCACACAGGGGAGAAACAGCACGGTTGTGATGTTTGTGGGAAAACATTTTTGCGGAAGGAGACTCTTAATCGTCACAAGATAGTCCACACAGGAAAGAGACTGTTCAGCTGTAATGTTTGTGGGAAAAATTTTAAACTAAAGGGAGGCCTTAACGTGCACATGGCAGTTCATAAAGGAGAGAAACTGTTGGTCTGTGACACAAGTGAGAAAGGATTCGAGCAACATTGGAATTTAACAGCACATGAGAGAGATCCCACAGGAGAGAAAACATTTATCTGCAAAGTGTGTGAAAAAGCATTTAAACAGCAGGGGGACCTTAACATGCACATGAAGAACCACACAGGGGAAAAACAGCACGGTTGTGATACTTGTGGGAAAAAATTTAAGTGGAAAGGGACTCTCAGTCGTCATATGATAGTCCACACAGGAGAGAAACAGTACAGTTGTGAAGTTTGTGGGAAAAAATTTTTGCGGAAGGGGACTCTTAGTCGTCACATGATAGTCCACACAGGGGAGAAACAGTACGGTTGTGATGTTTGTGGGAAAAAATTTTTGCGGAAGGGGACTCTTAATGTTCACATGATAGTCCACACAGGGGAGAGGCTGTTCAGTTGTGATGTTTGTGGGGAAACATTTCAGCGACAATCAAATCTTAAGCTTCACATGATAAGACACTCGGAAGAGAAACCGTTTGGCTGCTCATTTTGTGGCAAAAGATTTAAGCGTCGGGATTATATTAAATCACACATGGTAGTCCACACAGGAGAGAGACGGTTTGGCTGCTCATTTTGTGGCAAAAGATTTAAGAGAGAGGAATATCTTAAAGTACACATGAAATTCCACAAAGGAGAGAAACCCTTCAGCTGTGATGTTTGTGGGAAAAGATATAAACTAAAGAAAATCCTTAAAATACACATGAAGGTCCATACAGAAGAAAAACCATTTGGTTGTGGCGACTGTTGAATCGTTGCTGGTTGACCAAATTTAAACGGTAACATGTTTGGTCATTTTTAACTTTTAACTTTTTTACTTTTTTTATCCTCACTCATTTGTGTTTTTGGATATTTGTTGATCTGCATTAAATTGTTCCTTTAATTCAATATAAAATATTTGTGAAAGACCTTTTTTCTCTGAATCAGTTGTCACTCCAGTTGAGAGGAGGAAGATGATGAAGACTGAAGGAAAGTGGGGCTGCTCAGCTCTGAAAAGTAAAATCCATGTGTGTGATACAGAGTGCGACAGGAAACAGCGCTGATTGGTCACATTTAAGTAATAATATCAACCATTAGTCAGATGGGGTATATGGGGTATATGTTTGACTCCAGCTGTCAGTATAATCAGTTCTGACTGATCTAACTTCTATATTAATTTGTGGATTGATTGGTAAAAGCACGAAGCAGTAAGTTTTCTCACAGCTCTTTGTTTCCACTCGGGCCACGTTAATGACGCAGCCAAACCGGAATCGGGACTTAAGACCATTGTAAGACTTTAAAAAAAATTTAATTTAATAGTATTTTTTGGGGGAAGGAGTTATTTTCTTTATTTACGACAATTTAAATCTGGCCCCGCTGTGGCTAACTGCCACCACGTATCGCTGGTGTTTTTCTATGCAACTTGACGGCTTTGACACCTGTTGGGATCGCCTCACATGTGCTCTGAAAAGAACAATAGAGAGGCCTACATGTCCCTCCAAAAGCCTGGGCCAGAGTTGTCTGCCTGTTTGAAAACAGCCCCCATGATCCAGGCTTAAGGTGTGAATCTGAGTTTGAAGTGACCCTCTGCTGACGCTTTTTCCCAGTGCAACAGTTGCAGTAGAGAGCTGTCCCAGCTGTCTTCTCGACCGGATTGCCAAAGGGAGCAACATCAAACATTTGACCCCTACCACCACAAAACCTCGGTTACAGTCTTCAACTCGCAGGATGAGCACAGACTGCTGTGTTTTGTTGTTTTTGTTTTTTTTAACTCCTTGAACCCAACGCAGACTGCCGCACAATCAGCTGATCTCACATGCTGCAAAGACCAGCACGCCAACTTTGTTACCAGAACCTAACAAAGTACATCGTTTTCTCCTGTGATCTTTCCCCCTGCTGCCAAGGAACTCATCATGCCACGGTTGTCTGAGGAGCAACATGGACCGCTCGACCAAGCCGAAGAATGCACTGTGGACACTCTCTCTCCCTTTTACTCCCTCAGTCCGGAGGAGCGGAGCAATAAAAGTAAGAGGCAGAGACAGGGCAGAGACAATTAGAATAGTGTGTATTTTGTTTTGTTTTGTTTTATTTCCTTTCAATCCCATAAGTCGTAAACTTGATTGGTGCTACAGATCTCTTGTGTTGGCCATCACCGTGATCAGTGATTAAGCATTATCACTAATTAAAGGACCAATACCCGACCAGTGAACTCTGTTTGCCAGCTCCGCTATTGTGTAGTGATATTGTATTTATCAACTGTGGCGACATTGTCTGTGATCTATTTATCCTTCTCTTTTCTCCCCCTCACACACACTCACACACTATACATTCACCTTGCCTTGATTGTAATTGCGTGATCTCAGATCTGATACCGTGTTACTGCTACTTCAGTAACTAGGCCCAAGGACCTCATTCTCTCTCTCTTTCTCTCTCTCTCTCTTTGTTCACGCCATTCACACGCTGCGATTAGTTGCCATCTTGGCTCCGACGGGTGCATAGTTGTCATCACTCCATTGCCATCTTGGCCAACACTGCGGCCATCTTTGCTGCTCACACACACACACACTCTCACACACTACTTCTCTCTCTTCCCCACACGCACATACACAGTCAAGACCCATAGATAGACTGGTGTGATTGCTGTTGCTGTGCCATTGTGATTGTCATTGCTACCACTATTAATTAGTGTTGCTGCGCATGATATTGCCATTGTTACTGCTAGAGCTATCACCATCGCTAAGGCTATCGACGCTGCTAATCCACCTTTATTATGTTTGCGTTACCTATTGTAGTTAGTAGCTGATGTGTGCCATTGGATAATTGAAGTGTAACATCCATTTATCCTGAGTGATGTTGCTTTGAATGATTATTGCCATGAATAAATTCAGAATAAATTTAAACCTTCATTGTTTGTGATTATTGTGGTTGTAATTGTGACAATTGCTGGATTCATAACAGTCAGTGCTCAAATTCACTCCTTTTTGTTAACCTTCTGAGGCTGTATATTGATTTTGCTAGTTTAGACATTGGTCCCTGGTAACAAGGTGGTGCCCCGAAATTTACTCCTTACAGTAAACATTATTAGATATTATTAGATGTCGTGGATAACCAGTAGAAAATGAGTGAGTGAGTGAGCGGTTCCAACTAATATGTTCAGTTAGTCTGACATTCATGGATTGCCTATCTTTGAAAGATAACAGAGACCTGTTTAGATGATTTAGATGATTTAATCTTGTTAAAATGTAAGGTATCTTGGGGGGCAGGCTCCAATCCTCATCCCAAACAACACCACAATGTTAAGGGACGGCCCAAGAATGTGAGTAGATTAAACAAAGTACGTCCCTAGGTGGGCTCCAACCAACATCCTTTCAGTTAACAGCCGAATGCACTGACCCATTGAGACATGATGGCCAGCAGCTGTAGTTACACTTTTTAAGCCTCAGCTAGATTAATGTTGGTTCAAACTGAGAAGTGAAGATATTCATAGTTGGTCTATGTATGCTGGATGGATGGATGCAAGTGGATTAAACACAGCACGTCCCTGGGTGGGTTCCAGAAAACCACTCTGCCATCCTGACGCGTCCAGCTACCAGTCTCTGATGAGGAAACAGAAAAGTTAATGCTGCCTTTGATAGCACAGTGTCAGCTACACAGTGCATTGCAGTTTGGGGGTGCCCATGCTGTGCATCACCTGCCTGGTGAACGCATGGCACCAGGATCCACTGTGGGGAAAAAGGCAAGCTGGCAGAGGCAGAGTTCTGCTGGGTAACTTTTAGTCTATTTAGTCTTTGTTTGCTTAATGTGAAACTGCTTCATCCCTTGCTTGTCAAAGGATGAAGCAGTTTCACATTGACTGGTTTGTTAAATGAACTGGCTGGTTTGACCCTGACTGGTTTGTTTAATGTGAAACTTTCACATTAAACAAGCAAACAGAGCTTTTATTAAAATGGCCAAGTTTACCATCCAACACAGAAATTCATTCAGAAAATCTGAACTACAAACGTGCCTCTTCCCAATAACACTGAACAGGGTTAAGAACACCTGCACAGAACATTCGGCCACATTCAACAAGGACAGAAAATGGAAGAGGAGCATTTGTACATGAGGGCTTTTCTGACCATGGTCCTCAGAACAAATGTCCATCCCTCTTGAATGAGAAGACAAATTATACAGCTAAAGGGTTCCTTTGATAGCTTTGATAATCTATCAAATTATCAAAACAGTAGCATGTTTCATCCTCCGGTAATGTACCCCCCTTCCCCCACCAAATACTTGGTATTACCCAACCCACCTTTTCTGCCCGCTGTATGTTTGGCATGGATGGAGACAGCAGAAGCATGGAAAGAGCACGAAAAGGCGGACAGACAACAATTTTTCATTGTTGGTCAACACCTACCCCTAATAAAAAAAAGAGCTAATACCCGTATCATTAAGTTAGGTGATGATTTGTGACTGGAGTTGGCAGGCTAGTTGTTAGATTGCAGTGTCCTGTGAGGTAAAGCCAGAAGGTGTCAGGGATGTACTGTGTAGGACCGAATGTCAGTTTTGCTGACTTTGCTCCAATACACAGTGTTGCGTAGTGGCGTTACTGGTTTAACTACATTTCTCAGTAGCGTGGTCATAATGTCGCTTTTTTCCACGTCAAATATCTTTTCAGTAGTGAAGCTATTTTACTGACCAAATAACGCGATAGCCTACACAGAAGCTACATTTCCCCGCCGTTTCAAATTTTTAAATACAGCGGAGTTTCTGCTGTGGTCTGAAGCGGTAACCATGACAATGCTGCTCCATCTGACGTTATGTAGACTGCAAAATTTTTCACTGTGAATTTACAATAAATAAATTGATAAGTTTTGCATGACTTTCACAGTAAGGATTACAGAAATATACTGTGAATTGTACTCACAACAATTTACTGCAATTTCACAACTGTGATATTACAATCGATTGTTGTAAAAGCACAACTGTATAATGTAACTTCACAACTTCAATTACAAAGCAATTACTGTGATATTACAGTACATTACTTGGGAATTACAACCTTTTGCTGTACATCATAACAACAAGGCCCTGTACTTGTATGTACTGTGAAAGTAATGTAAAAACTGACACTAATTTACTGTGAAAGCAACATAGAGTTTCCTTTTACTGTGAATTTACAATCATTGTACAATTAAAATCAACCCCCCACTTATTCAACATGCATGATAAGAAATTCTAGAATTCAACTTCCTACTCATAAAATTTCCAAAACCATCGTAAAATGCAGATAAATTGTGCAGAAACTTGCAATACAATACACACCCAGCTGTGTCACATTAACAGAGGCTAGAAATGAGGCCTACATGGCAAGAGAGGAAGGGAGAGAGAAATAGAGGGATGTCCTGAAGGGGTCAGATGCTTCTTTCTGCCTCAAACATTCTATAATCCATAGGCAACAGTGTTGTACAAACATTCTGTAGTGCAAAGTTTCTGTACTTTATCATTTATTATTTATGGCATTAAGCTCTGAGTTCAGTTTGATAAATATATAAATAAGGCAATGTAGATGATAAACATTTGATAGAATGTATACAGTAATAATTCATTTTACACATAATTTTTATAAATTAAGTTAAGCAACAGAGAGTAATATGTACACCTTCTCGTCAAACTTGACAGGTCCTTTGATCTTTTGACCCCTCCCCTCTCAACCAATGAGAGTGTTTCCTGGCCCCTAACCACTCTCCTAGTGTGTCCATGCCTGTAGTGATGAGGTCACAGCCAATCAGATCATTCAAGGGAGGGTATGAGCAGAATACATGAGGAGGACCTGTTGTTACAAACTGACGTCTATCTGATAAGTAGGATTTGAACCACCTTAGTGCAGTTCCTTTAATTCCAATTTCACGTTCCAGTCTCTGTAGCAAAATATTATTATTTATTTATTATCTATGGTGTCGAATGCAGCACTAAGATCTAGAAGGAGAAGTATGGAGGCTGATCCATTGTCTGAAGCCTTTAGAATATCATTGGAGACTTTAACCAGCGCTGTTTCTGTGCTTTGATGGGCTCTAAATCCTGACTGAAACTCTTCAAACAAACTCTTCCCATCCAGATTGGTCGTGTAGTTGTTTTGCTACAGCTTTCTCAATGATTTTAGAAATAAATGGAAGGTTCGATATGGGTCTATAGTTTGCCAAAACATCTGGATCAAGATTAGGCTTTTTAAGCTGGGGTTTGATGACCGTGGTCTTAAGTGCCTGAGGTACATAACCCAGAAATAAAGTCAGATTAATGAAATCTAGAATGAACGGCTCAATTAAAAGAAAGATCTCTTTAAAGTACTGGGTCTAATAGGCAGGTTGACGGTCTGGATGATGAAACTATAGAAGCTAGCTCTGAGAGATTCAGAGGTGAGAATGATTCCAGATGTAAAAGAAGTGTTGCAGCTGATTCAGGATTTGTTGTATTCAGTAGGAGATTTTTATCTAATGTAGGCAAGAGCTAATAAATTCTGTCTCTGATCATGAGAATTTTATCTGTAAAAAAGTCCATAAAATCATCACTGCTTAGAGCTAAGGGGATCACTGGTTCAACTGAGCTATGGCTCTCTGTCAGCCTGGCTACAGTGCTGAAGAGAAACCTGGGGTTGTTCTTGTTTTCTTCTATGAGTGCTGAGTAATATGAACTTCTCGCACTGCGTAGAGCTTTTTTCCATGTTTTTAGGCTGTCTTTCCAGGCTCTGTGAGACTCTTCTGACTTACTGGAACGCCAATTTCTTTCTAATTTCCTTGATATCTGCTTTAAGGCACGGATTTGGTAATTATACCAGGGAGCCAGCCTCCTCAGATTGAATACTTTCTTTTTGAGAGGGGCTAGTCACAAGGTCAACAACCTGCGTATGGGAGAAATCCTCATGTGAATTTAGTCAAAGATTTACGGAAGGTTATTACAGATGCGCCGAGCAATTTGCGGACGTGTTCAACACGTTTCTTAGACATATCAATTTGGACATGAAACTAGTCTTTAACAACATTCACAAGAAATTTGAATATCACGCCAGGGGTCAGGTTCATCTTCGTTGTTTTCCACCCGTGGCTTATATCCTGGGTGTAAAGCCTGGAGAATGGATCAAGTTGAATCAAAGATGGCTCCTTACCCTGCGGATATAAGAGCGGGGATGTACCACCTCTACTGTTACACAGACGTGATACAACACCAGGTGGTGGGTGACGCTTACTCTCCTCTCTTGAGAATCGGCAATGTGCAGGGAACGCACAGGGACGTGATCACACAATATTTCAACCCCGCTTGCTATCTGCCCGTGGCCAAGAACCACATTGAAATAATTTGCATAGAGATTAAATCGGATCAAAACCTACCCGTCGATTTCACCTTTGGAAGACTGTGCTGAAATTACATTTCAGACCCATCAAAACTCTTTCTGGTGTATGAAAAAAAATGATTCAGAGTCTCAAAACAGACCCTCACCATTTTGTGAGTTATTATGAAAATCAAGTAGGGGGAGCACTTCCCGGCTTTTACGGGTCCCCTGTGATGTATGGGAGAGGTAAAGACTCTGTATTTAGTAAGTTATTTCGTTTTGTAGCGCCTTTGGTGTGAAAGGGCTTTGCGGTTGCTAAACCTCACATCAAAACGGCGGCCAAAAACATAGCCTCAGAAGAGTTTATCCGCACCGTGGGTAAATTATCCGGCGGTGGTGGGCGAGAGAGCCCTGGATCTCAAGAGGGCGCCAGAGGTATCATGGTTTTGGCCAGAAGACGTAGGAAGAGACCTCCTGGGGAGCGTGTTGTTTTGGGAGGGCCGAGGGTAAAAAAAACGCAAAGGAGGCTTCAAGAAGAAATCAGTCGGAAGAAACTGGTGACTCGGTGGTTGTCACCAATGGGCCCAACAAAGGCCTGTGCAAGAGAGCTGCTTTCACCTCTGAGTCCAAAGAGGTCCACCTGCTGGGACCTCTCCACGCTGACATATTTCTCAGCAAGAGGCTTTTTCTGAACACGGTGGATTTGAGAGTCAAGCTAACCAGAGCCAGCAACGCCTTCAGCCTCATGTGCACCATGACACCACCTACCGTTTAAAAGGGCTGGGAGCCTCTCTGTTGGTGAAAAAAGCCACCGTGGCCCGCGCGGTGCGTTTAGGACATGCTGCGGCCTTAGCAAAGGGAAATGCTCTCTATAATAATATAATAAATAGAATCTATTTCTGGGGACCATGCCCAAATATGTTGTTTTGGCTATGGTGCACCACGAAGCTTTCACAGGTAGAAGAGACTTGTCTCCGTTCAATTTTATCCACAACAACGTGGAATACCTGGCTCTGTGTCGGGATGGGAGACAAATTCCGGCCAAAGGTTTTCAACCTCAATTTAACCGAGGTATGTCCATCAGAGAGTTTTACAACATGTTTACCACCACAGGGAGACACTTGAAAGATTTACCTCTAAGCATCAACAGGTTAGAATTTGAGCAGGGTTACTCTCTGTCTTTAACCTCAACGCCACTGAAAACCCTGTTTCCAATGGAAATGAGATTCAGGGTGCTGTTATCTCATACCACCACCCTGATCGTTTACGCTTGCTACGAATCTATTTTGGAAATCAACTCCAAGCAACAACTGTTGGTGGATTACTACTAAAAGTTAAACTGACGCAAAAAATTAATAACCTTCAGCTGGAAAGTCTCATGTATCGTTTACTGGGAAATGTTTTCTGTGGGGTTTGTGCCTCGGATCAGTTGCCTTTACTGACGTCATCTTTCACACTCCCCGCCTACATAATTGTGAACACACATCCGGGACACAAGCCCGGAGAACACTGGTTGGCCTTTACACTGGAAAAAGACGGAACGCGGACTTTTTTCAACTCTTTTGGATTCCCTCCTGATTTTATACACTACCCTAAACACATTTTAACATTTTTAGAAAAATGGTGCACAACCGTGTCATATCACAGCAGACAGCTGCAGCACACCTTGTCTATGGCCTGCGGCCAGCATTGTGTTTCTTATTTATGTCACAGAGCCTGCGGTTTAACTTTTGAAAATGTTTTATCTTTGTACGCCGGTGAAGACGAGGCATTGAAAAATTATGATACGGTGACTCATTTTGTGAAAAAATATCAAAGCTGTACGGGGAGTCGTAAAGACTCTCACCACACCGTCTGCTCTTTACAATTGTTTAAAGATTGTCACAATTTGGATAAGAAATAAAAGACGCACACACAAAAAAGAAAACAGTCTCAAGCGTGTTTTCTTTTTTCAACTATTAACTTTATTAAAATTCAATCCACAGAGGTTTCTTCATATCTTTATATCTTTTCTCCACCGGGGGTGTTTCTTCTTCATCATCATCATCATCATCATCTCTTCTCTCTTTGGGGGGCATGCTCCATCGTGGGGATAGGATGATTTTCTTCCGAGCCGTTTCAAAACCAGCACCACCACCACCGCTCTCTTCCACTTCCTCCTCTTCCTCATCCCCCGTTCTGAGTCTGCTGTATTGTTTGCAAGCTTGAGGGTTATTCACGGAGGATAGGGGAATGTTGACCTCCGTAAGAGTATTTAAAAAAACCATCCAACTTTTCCACAAATTCACCGTTTGGAGTCCATACACCATTGCTCTTGCTTAATTTCTTCATGCTATAGGAAGCATTTTTATGATTGCAATGAGCGAGGTTTTGCAGTACTTCAGTTACCGTGTCGTCCTGTTGTCGTTGTTGTTGTTGCTGTAGCAACGGCTCCGCCTCTTCTTCTTCTGCAGCGGCATCAGCTGTACGATGTCTCTTCACCGCCCCCTCTCTGTCATCTTGTTTGATGAGGGTGAGATATCTTTGCAACAGGGCGTTGTATTTTTTAATTTTCTCATTAAGGGGTTATTCCCGCCTCGTTTAATATAACCCAAATTTTTTCATCCGAATCACTTTAGGCGGCACGTCTCATGGTTTTTGTGAATCAGACCGCCAAGAAGCTGACCAAACATGGGTACCACGGCAGAGAGCAGAGGTAAAAGAAAACCTCTGGTCTGTTTCATCAAAACCCCTCGTTTTCTCTTCAGACTAGTTTTTCTGTCTGCCAGCAGTCGGCTTTTGAGTTTTTTTATATTGACGCGTTCAACGGCACGTTTCCTTTCAACACGTTTAAACAGAGCTCACTGAAACACTGAAGAAAGTCTGTGGAACAGTGCTGGAGAATGTCTTTACGTTTCAACGGTGTGGCTCGACTCAAGGCCCTCAGTAAAGGAGCGTTCCTTTTTATACGCGCTGACATACAATTTTTTTTTTTTTTCCAAATATGTAAATTATTTCACTTTATTTTAGGCAAATAAACCACCGGCCACGGATGAGGCAGTATTCCCACCCTGAGTCTGAATCTTTCTGGACAGGCAGGTGTGAGGTCCACCAATAAATAACCGAAAAGGATCTTGCGTGACATATTGACCGGGACATATTTGTTGAGCCAATATGTTGATTTGTAATTTGTCCAGTGGATTTTTAAACAGCACCAGGTAATTACTGTTTAAGCTGATGGTGCGACTGTATTTACCTTTGTAAAATACATTTTGGGTTAGCAGCATCATGCTCATATTTTTATGGTGTCTGTATTGCGTGAAAATTCTTACCACTTCTGGATGATCCTTGTAATAATACATCATCTAATATAATGAGATGGCTTTGTTGAGGGGGAAATAATTGAGCGTCTTCAGAAGAATCCGGCAGTCCTTCGACAAATTTAATATTTTTTCTTTTGCAGTTCTTCGTACATGCTTCGATAAGAAGTATAAATCCATACAATATTCTCAGGTACACGGTTCATCACGTTTTCCAATACATTTTTTACAAAAAAAGTTTTTCTACAACTCCCTCCCCCTCCCCTCTCTCAGCACGCCCTCCGCCAATCGTCTGACACTGCCAAAGTTGACTCTTTGACAGCTGTCTGCGTAATACCTTTGACTTTGAGCACCGCTTTTTTCTTGTTCCTGGTCTGATAAGCGTAGCTTTTAGGACCGGCTGTAGCAGTTGTATGCTGTCTCCGTCTAATTCGTCAGTCTAATCCCCCAGGTAGTTGCCCAGAGGCAGTGTGTTTTGGCCCTTTCTAATGGTGTAAATGAGGCTGTCTGTGTCAAAGTAAAGAACTATGTCCTGCATCTGTTCCAAGTAACCGTACAATTTTAATCTGCCGTAGGCCGTGGTGAAAGCGGCTACAAACACATTGTCTGCCTTGTTGGGAGGGGTGATGTAGCGATCTCCGTGCACCCACTGGATCAGAGCCACTCTGTCGTTGATGAAGTTAAAGTATTTGACTTTGTGCTTTTCTGAAAACATAAAAGAGAAAAACTCTTTGGGTTCTGTGATGAGAGACGTCTGACAGAGGTTATTTCTCTGAGCAAGCTTTCCCCAGAAGCTGTTGAGACACAATTTAGAAATTTGTCTTTTTGCCAGATTTGGTTTAATTTGGGAGGCGTCCAGCAAAATACCCTGACGTGTCTGATAGTCCCTGATGTATCTTTCCCTGTTCTGTTCATCTACGACCTCAGGCGAAGTCTCTTCTTTGCCATTCAAAAATGTCTGCATGTACTTTAGAAAGATGGCTTTGTCCCTGCAATCAAAATGCCATACTTCTGTGATCTTGGCCAAACGATAACCCATCTCCAAAGCCTTGTTAGACTTAGACGTGACCCAGAACCCCTTTAAAGCTCTGGCCTTGTCACTGTGAGTGCACACCCCCTGCTGAAAATTCATCTCTGCGCAGGCGCGGCACAGAGTAAACACCAGTTTACCGGAGAGAGTTCTGTAGGGTAGAACGGGGAAAAACAAACCTCTGGGCAGATTCACTACGGCTTTGATTATCCCAAAGTAGCTGCTGGGGTGTTCAAAAGGATTATTTCAGGGTGACCCAGAGGATAAAGGAACCTGCAATTTACATAGGGATACAGGGAGGTCACGTCCACGTAGCGGACGGTCTCGTCAGGCTCTGCCATGTGCCTCCGTACAAAGCCTCGCGGGGTGACAGAGGCTGAGGAGCGTCATAACATCTGAGAAAATCTTTCACTCCCTCGTGTGTTTTTTCATCTCCCAGCACCCACCTGTGCTCCCTCATGACGACCGGTGTTACGCCATGCACCGAACGTAACCTCTCCAGTCTTCTCATGGTGCTAGAGTGGAGCTCCCCAAATGTGGTCCCTGTGAGAGGAGAGCGTTCTTGAAGCTGAAAACACACAGGGCAACCGTGATAAAAACAACCCAGATACTCCCAGGCGTACTTAATTCCTCCTGCTTCTGCGTAACCGTCTACAAAGTACTTTCCGAGCTGTTTTTCACCAGAGTTCAAAGCGTGCATTATAAAGATGCCGCGGGTGTTAGAAACCCATTCTAACCACTGTATGCTGTCGTGCGAATAAGATGTAAACAAACGTTTGTAATGATTGGGAGGAGGAATGGCTAAGGTGAGAAAATTGGTGAGCAGGCTATGGTCGACCTGCTGAAAGGATCCACACCCGTTTCCTGGATGTAACCGTTTCTGAAAACGGTACAAGCCTCAGAGAGAATGTCCACGTCGTTTTGACAATAAAACAGTGCTTCTTTTTCAAAGTGAAAGACTCCACCCCTGACCGTTTTGTACCACGCCTCAAACTCATTCTTACCAGCGGCTGTCATGCGCTCTGTGCGGTAGTCCTCAGCCCGAGGGTAAGGACCTACATATTTCAAACGCTGCTCAGAGCTAAAACCGTGAGGAAAATAGCCTTTGGTTTTATCAGCAAAACCTAAAGCATGGCGGACAGAGGCATGGTCAGAAAACTCAGGGAATCTATGTATTTATGACCGTAATCGTTTTTTTTGCTACTTTGCTACCCTGCATGACCAAGGACGGCTTTATGCCCAGCTCTATCATGGCGTTGGGGACCAAGTAGCTGTCAAAACCTTTAGAATTATGTGCCATAAAGACAGTTTTCTTATAAGAGGCCGTTCTGAAATGTCTGACAAATTCTAACGCGCATGTCACACCGTGGTTGTTCCATCTAACGCCATCTAAGGTTTTTGTACACCCCAGATATGGCACGTGTGCGCTCTGCTCATTCGTGAAGGTTTCAAAATCATAAAAGACTATTTTCTGGTAATGATCCGTGTCTGCCTGTAAAGGCTGCATGTAACACAGATGCTTCTTGCTCCCTGACTGTTGTCTCGAACAGTCATCCAGCTGCCCTGACTAGATCCCAGCTGCTAGGGAGCTACTGGGTGGGAGGAAATTCTCTCGACTGCTATAAGAGCTGGTCTAGGTCAGCCCACACTGGCTACAGGGGGGCAGCTGGCTACACGAGCATAGGCTGGGCTAGCTAAGGTGCGGAGTTTCGACTCTAACATGCTAATTTTCGCCTCCATTTCTACCATCATCCTGCATCTATGGCAAGAGGTGCTATCATAAAAGGAGGCAGAAGAATAGTTAGACATGAGGCACACAGGAGAGGAGAGAGAGAAGGAGGAAGAGAGAGTGGAGAGAAAGAGCTACAGGCCATTGGCAATCGTGTAGTTTGATTAGGGAGCAACAGTATCATCTATAAAATTAGGAAAGTGGAGAGAGATTGAGTTCTATACCAGTGTTAAGTGTGATAACAGTTTGCTGTCAGATTAATCAGGTGAACAGGAAACAATAGCAGAGACAACACACGAGGTGATACAGAGCACAACCACCAGTGACCGGAAATGACATAATACGTTTACCGCAACCGCAACCAGTTGTAGCAGCAAAGAGACAGAATTGAGCTTTAATCCAGCGCCTTGGACCACTTGGCCACACTATCACCTTCACAGCAGCAATGACACCCATGTCACATTATGAGAAACCTCAAAGCTGTAACAAAGGTTTGGATGAGAGAATGGCAGAAAGATATTTTTGAAGCCTCCTGGACACACAACCAGTCAGCGTGCCAGCATCCAACCTCACAAATTCTCACAAAATATTTATATAACCTCACAATCCTCACAAAATATTTAATGGTTTGTGTGAAAGAGGAGTCAGAACGTCAGAAATGCTTTAATTGAAGTTTTGTTCTTGTTTTTGTCAGCAGGACCAGAAGGTATGTGTCATGACCATGATTGTCTTATGAGCTTCATTAACAATATGGTATGCCCTCTACCACTTCTGGGGGGGACAGTGGATGTCATTGGTTAGTCTTAATCACTATCACACTAAATCAGAAAGCAGAGGTTCCACCAAGATTTGAACTCAGATCACTGGATTGGCCAGAGTGCTAACCATTACATCATGGAACCGCAGCGCCATGACTTCACGTGGTTCATGGCACTGGCTTGAGGTTCCAGTGTCAAGGGAGACATCGTTGATGGAGCAAAACCATCTCCAGTGCTAATACGGTGGACGTGTGTGGGTGTGTGGGCGGAACTGATACCCAATCAGCATTGGTGGTTCAGTGGTACAATTCTTGCCGGTTGTGTGGGAGGCTTGGGTTGGATTCCTGGCCAATCCACAGGAACTTTTTGCCAACATCCAAATATATACAATGTAAAAGTTGTCATGTTCACCTCACACACTAAAGGTCCCTGGATGGGAAACAACTTTATTCTCCATTTGTTTGTCCACAGAGGAAGTCACGTCACACACCACGTGATGTTTCTCTTTCCAGCTCCTTGTTAGTATAGTGGACAGTATCTCTGCCTGTCACTCAGATGACCAGCGTGTGATTCCCCGATGGGGAGAGAATGTACATTTTTCCATAACAGCTCATTAACATTAATCATCATGTGACCAGAAGGGGTTGGGTCACAGCTCTAACAGTTTCCTTAGTGTAGTGCTCATCAAATCAAATCAAATCAAAGCAGATTTATTTGTATAGCACCAAGAGCGAGAGAGGCATGAGGCATGGCACCATTTATCAAACAAAACACTCTCGTCGTGCACAAACTCCACGTATGTCTGGTTAGCAGTTTTCTCACTATTTCAAAATTTTTGACGGTATGCCTCAGGGTCCACCTCATAAGCCTGCAACACAGTCATTTTTAACTTAGTATAATCAAGGCTATCCTCAGTTGATAGACTGGCACAGACCTCCTGGGCTTTACCCACTAGTTTGCACAGGAGAAGAAGCGACCAGAACTCTTTGGGCCAACTCAAGGCAGCAGCTATCTGCTCAACAGCGCTGAAATATGAGTCCACCTCGGACTCACGAAAAGGAGGAACTCATGCAATGTGCTTACTAAAAGAGCTGCGGCCAAAAAGAATCACCGTGGGTGGAAACTGCAGGAGCTCCTTTTTCAAGCACAAGTGCCCTTCTGCGCAGATGCATGGCTTGCACCTCCAGTTGTTTGTTTCTGGTTTCTTTATTTAATGGGCTATGCGGAGATCCTCTGTGGTCATGTTACCAATGAGAGGATCCATGATCGGCCTCGGCTCCACACCAGCAGCGAGCATGCGAGCAGCCTCTGCTGCTTTCAGCTCTGCCCCCAGTGCATCACCCTCCGTATCACCCACAGCAGCAGCGTCAGCAGCACCAGCAACTGGGTTAGGCAGGACGCCCTGCTCCAACAACTTAGCACACAGCAACTGTTTGAGTTCTACTTTTGTTGCACTATAGGACACCTGCACATGATAACAATTGGCCAAAATCAACAGGTCTGCTTCTTTGCATTTATCAATCCTAACTAAAGACAGACTAGTTACAAAATCATCCAGCACAAACTCCATAATTTCCCCCTACACACAAAAAACACCTGCCAACCAGAAGAAGAGAGAAAAACAAAGAAATAACGCACGAAGAGAAAAACAAACTTACCAAGAAACAAAGCCCCCAAATCATGTTCTGCCCCAGTCTAGGGGTGCCTAGAGCACAACATGATAAGGCCCCATCTTCCCCAAGTCCCAAGTAGCCACCTATGCAACAAGGGATGTGATTTTATTTACACAGTGCATTATGCACAATACATACACAAAGATAAACTAAAGGTGAGCGCTAGGCTTCAGGGTGAACCAACACCAAAACAACAAATAAAAGATTCCTAACTATATAAAAAAAAGAGACTTCCCTATCCAAAACAACTCAAACAAAAGACAGAGGACTTACCACCCTACCTAATAAAAACAGGAGAAAAAACCATGAACCAAAACTAGCAGTCCACCCCTACTGCTCACAAATTTGTATTAATAAACAGAATCTTGTATGTCCAGTTGGGAGATGGGTAAGATGAGCGAATGCCAGCTGCCACCTGACGTCCGCCACCTTGCCTCCTTTTATCTCAGGTGGTTCCCGTCATCAGCCTATCACAGGCCAGGCTGGAACTCATCCACCCATCGGCTCATGGCTATGGCACACACCTATTTACATATGGGATAGAACACAGACAAAGGGCACACACACACACACACACACATTAATTACATATGGAATAGAATACAGACACAGGGCACACACACACACAGCAGGTTCAACCCACACTACCGACCACCTTTAACAAACATAATGGCCCCAGTCATAACACAGCTAACACAGGATAGATGTGATCTGTTTTCCTAGTTCCTGTTCATATTTGTGCAGCAGCAATCTGAGTCAACTGAAGGCCTTTCAGAAATTAGTTTGGACATCCAGATAGTAATGAGGTACAGTAGTCCAAACTAGAAGTAACAAATGCATTGACTAGTTTTTTTACATCCTCTTGAGAGGATGTTTCTGATTTTCCTAATGTTTCTCAGGTGGAGGAAAGCTGCCCTACTGGTTTCTTAAAGTGGAGCTTGTAGCCAAATAAATGCTATTCAGACTGATTAGATGAGTTCAATAGCTTCAGTTTTGTCAGAGTTGAGGAGTAAAAAATTTTGGGTCATCCAGACTTTTATGTGTTCAAGACATATCTGCAGTCTGACTATCTGACTGATTTCATTTGGCTTCATTGATAAGTACAGCTGCGTGTCGTCTGCGTAACAGTGGAAGTTGATGCTGTGTTTCCTGATAATGCTGCCTCGAGGAAGCAGATAAAGAGTGAAGAGGATTGGTCCAAGTACCAAACCCTGTGGGACTCCATAACTGACTACAGTGCATATGGAGGAGCTGTTGTTAACATGAACAAACTGATGTCTATCCAATAAATAGAATTGGAACCACCTTAGTGCAGTTCCTTTAATCCCAATTTAATGTTCCAGTCTTTGTAGTAAAATGTTATGATCTATGGCAGGGGTGTCAAACTAATTTTAGCTCAGGTGCCACATGAAGGAAAATCTATTCTGAAGTGGGCCAGACAGGTAAAATCATAGCACAAAAACTTAAAAATAACAACAACTTAAGATAATTTTCTTTGTTCACTTCAGTCCAAAATAGTACAAGCACGTTCTGAAAATGTACACATCACAAGCAATCCACTTGACAAAACACTTCAAGTTGGTGAACTGCAATTTCATTAGCTTTAATGGAGCTGGCTTTCACTGGAGCGTCACTGATTTCTCGGCTACGAGTAAACACAGACACAGACTCTTCAGATCTGCCAATTCATTCACCTTGACTGTTTGTTGCCCTTGAAAGTTGTTGTATTTGTGGGCATGAAGAGTCTCATAGTGGCGACGAATGTTATATTCTTTCAGCACTGGAATATGCTATGAACAATCCAAACACACAGCTTTTCCATTCACTTCTGTGAATAAATAGGAGGATGACCATTTTTCTTGGAAAACTCTGCACTCTACGTCCACTTTTGTCTTTTTTGACAGAGACATTTTGGGGCAATGAGGGTGCCAAAGCACGTAATGTTCAAATTGGTGTAGCAGACAAGCTAGCTACAGACTAGCTGTAGCTTACTTGTTCAGCCCCGGTATTAACAGTATCCAGTGGACACATTTAGAACAGCAGTTTCTAACCCTAACCCCAGGAGGGAACAGCTTTATTTAAGAGCACAAACAGCTTCCTGTCTTCTCTCCTCAGCAGGACTGATGAGGAATAATTCATTTATTAATGACTGAAAAAATATTTAAAATTTAAAATATCAATATTTAAAACAAAATGTTCTCCTTTTAGCTTCTGCTGTTATTCTTCTCAGTTTACTGTCCCTCATCACCCTCAGCTCCAATTTAGAGGGACATAACACGTTATGATGGCTTCCCACGTTTGGTTTCAGCCTAGTACAGACGCTGCAGGTCATTCCCCTCTCTGCCACTTGGACTAAAGACCAGCAAACCCTGTAAAAATTGTATAGCATTCAAGATCTTTCACACCACACTTACCATACAACAAGACAATAAGACTTTTTTTTTAAATCACTTTCATAATTTTTAAAATCACAATCATAAAATCACTTTTTTTGGTATATATATATACCAATATGGGGGCTTTGTTTCTTGGTAAATTTGTTTTTCTCTTCCTATACCAATATATAATATATATACGCGCTATTATAGAAAAATGCACACATTCTCCTGGTCTTCTGCGTGACAGGCGGAGATACTGTCAACTATACTAATGAGGAGCAGGAAAGAGAAACAAATGGGGAATTAAGTTGTTTCCCACCAGTTTCTATCCAGGGACCTTTTTTGGATGAGGTGAAAATGAAAACCGCTACACTACAGAAATGGAAGTGTGCCTCCTGTGAGGCTTGAACTCACCACCTTCAGATTATGAGGCTGACACAATGCCTACTGCACCAACGAGGCCTGGAACATGCAGTAATTAGAAGAGTGAGATGGAGGAGACCTGTTAGTGTTTCAATGTAAACAAATATTATACAGCACTGACCACTGTTGTATCCAGGCAGTGCTGACTGCTGCTTTTCATGGAGAGCTTCAGCCAGACTCCTCATTAGTAGAGTGTACAATAGCTCCACTTGTCACATGGAAGACGATGTTTTGAAATACACATAAAAGTCTGTCTTTTTGGGGCATTTCTTGTGTTTCCAACAGCCTGGCTAGCTCAGTTGGAAGACCATGAGACTCTTAATCTCAGAGTTGTGGATTTGAGCCCTACATTGGGCAATTAAATAATTTTGTAGACTCAAGGTCTCCCAGCAGAACTCCACCTCTGCCAGCTTGCCTTTTTCAGCACAATGGATCCTGGTGTCATGTGTTTGCCAGGCAGGTGATGCACCTGACTGGTCTGCAGCTCAGCTGCCCCAAACTGCAATGCACTGTGTAGCTGACACTGTGCTGTCAAAGGTAGCATTAACTTTTCTGTTTCCTCATCAGAGACTGGCAGCTGGACACACATTACAATGGCTGATTGGTCTTTTGGAGCCCACCCAGGGATGTGCTTTGTTAAATCTACTTGCTCTTATCCAGCATACATAGACCAACCATGACTGCTAGATTCAAATATCTTCACTTATCGGTTTGAACCAACATGAATCTAGGATGTTTGTTGGAGCCCCCCCTCCCAAGGCTGGGTGGAGTTTAAAGTATTAGTAGTATTGTAAGTGTTGTTTGGGATGAGGATTGGAGCCTGCCCCCCCAAGATACCCTACATTTTAACAAGATTAACTTTTCTCTCATCTATTCACCAACCATGATTGGAAGAGGCCACTTACTCATTATAGTGAACATGTGTTTGGCTCTAAACTGAAAGGATGGTGGTTCAACCACATCCAGGTATGTCTAAGGATGTCCTACATCTAAACAGGTTATCTTTCAAAGATAGACAATCCAGGAATGTCAGACTCAGTTAACTGACCATATTATCCATATCTGCAACTGCTTAGACCAGACCGTGCTCTTTACTTGATAGCAGCCGTTAAATGTGACGAGGTGGCTGAGTGGTTCAGGCGATGGACTGCTAATCCATGGGTTAAACACATGGGTTTAAATCCCGTCCTCGTCAGAGTTCAGCTCTCTTTGATCTCACTAGAATTATCCTGAACATCTGACTTTAGGTCCACCTTTCATGATCACTAAATATCCTTGAAACCTGTTGATGGTGAGCTCAAAGGTTCTCTGAGACCTTTTCTTGTTCCATCAATAAACATCAAAGGAAATGCAGATTTGTGATGTCACAAAGGTTCTAATAACATCAAAGAGATCAATGACTCCTCACATTTTTTCTCATGACCTCCACCATAGAGTGCACACTGTTCATTAAACTCAAAAGACAATCATGGTCATTGATACCATGTAATATATATATATATATATATATATATATATATATATATATATATATATACGCTCATTCTACTCCTAGACCACACAATTATATCAGGCCTTAGCTTTGTACAGGCTGTTTCCTGGGGAACAACAAGCTTTTCTCCTACATCCACCTGCATCTCCTAGTCACTGGCATCCTCTAAGCTGCCTTGCCTCCTTGTTATCTTATTAACATTCCCTCCTTCTTGAACAAACTGAATTGCAACTCTCTTTGTCTTAGACCCTCCTAAAATTGCCTGCCTTTTTCTTCAATGCCTGCAGCTAAGCTTTTTAAAACCTGTTTATGTCGCCACGTATACTGTCCTTGTGACAGACTAACCTTACAACCTGACAAGTTGTGCTTTCGAGTTGCAGTACCTGAACACAACGAACATAGCGGGTGTCCATTTACCCAGAGTTTTAGGTTCTGGGGAGTTGGCAATACATCATTTGTTGCCCCAATCAAAAATCTAATACTACTTTCCTCCATACTCCACAGCTCTTTCCAACTAAGCTTTTTCTTCTCTACACCTTCCCAGTTCAGCCACTGTCCTTGCTTAGCCTGAGCCACTGCCTTGCACTCCTTAATATTTCCTCCTGTCTACGAACCTGCTCTACAATTAGCTTCCTCTTCTGTTTGGGACCTGCTCTACTCCACACCAGTTTGCCTGGGCCAAGCCCCAAGCCTCCCCGGCCTATCTGTACATTACCCACAATCTCTGTATGCCTAAGAGTTGCTTTTTCTTCCTGCACTGCCACTCTTGGATTCCATTTTCTCCCCTTGGTTGGGTTTGGAACCACCTTACTAACTACCACATCTTTACTCCCAGATACCAGGAGCTCTCTCCTAACCTTAGTACATTTAAACTTCCACTAGACTAGATACTGGGAACTGAAGTATGCTTTTCCCATAGAGTGTCTCAGTGCTTAAACATCTCGGAACTCCTAGCCACTGGAAGCCCTGATTTGTCTTTTCTGTCCAGTCCCTTAGCAACTACGTGTTCTCCGTCACGCAAATCTGCCTTGTACCACCCACCTAGACTCTTTACTTGTATTTCCCTAATTATTGGAATTTCTTCTTCATCAATTACAAACTTTTGATCACTAAATCTAATGCCAAATCATGCTAGTGTGCTCTAAACACCCTGTGGAACCTGGTATTCCTGCCTTCTATACTGAAGTATCAATTAAGCTATTCCTTTCTAAAAACTAGCTAGTCTCCATGCAACTACACTAAAGAAAATCTTCCCCTCTACATTCAGGAGAGAGATCATACAGAACTGACTCAGGTCTGAAGACTCCTTCTCCTTTGGAATAAGAATACCTCCTGCCCTACTCCATACTCTGGGAATAGACTGTTTCTTCCAAACTATTCTTAATTTCCTCCACAAAAATTTAGGATATCAGATCCACTTTTATAAACCCTGTAGGGGACTCCATTTGGCCCTGGGGCCGAAGAAGCCTTCACACGGCTAACTACCTCCTCAACCTCCTTCCACCTAGGTCGCCTAACATCCATTTCCTGATCTATCTCCCCTAATGGTGGCATGTCAGGTGGAAGCCCTACTACTCTATCCTGCTCACAATCTGAATATGTATTTCACAGGTACTCCTCTACTTCTGTCTTTGTTGCTTGAAGCTGCCCTCCCTTTTCCTGGTTAAACAATCCTTTAACAAATTTGAACAGGTCCCTGGAAAACACTGTCCTTACATATCCTTTAGTTTTCTCTCTTTTCCACTGCTTTCTTAACTGTCTTCTCTTTCCTCTCTTTTCTCTTTGCCAACTTAGATACCTGTTCTCTTTCAACCCTCTTTCTATCTTTCTATACCATAGGAGTAAATTATGTCTCCCATCTTCGCTAACCTATCGCTTGTGCTTCCTCCTAGTCTGCTCAGAATTATTGACAAGTCCCTGTTGACTGTCTCCCATTCTTTGCTGCTATTTACCCTCGGCCATTTAACTCTAGCTTTCTGCTCCATATTTCTCTCTCTGACTGGCCTGTTTACCATATTATCAGCTGCATCCCCTCTTATAACCTCCTGCTCCACCTCTGTGGCTGTGTTGTTGATATCCTTCAAACTGTGGTTTTCTACCTGTCGCTGGATTTTATCCGACTTACTCAATTGACTTCTTAAAAAGTCCTGATTGATGTGGCCACACTGCTCTTCCTTTCCCACAAACCAGGAGCTTCTTTCCCTCCCCTACCATTTTTATTCTCTCCAGCCATGCTCACTTTGCCCTGCAAACCATTCTGCCCACTTCTAGTCCTAGAGAATAGGTCCATGCCCCTATCCTTCACTGAATCACATATACAACTCATAGTCTTGTTCTTTCCAGTGTCTGTTACCATGTTGTCTGCCTGTGAGTCATCTTCCATCCCTGCTCTCGCTGAACATTAGGATATTTTCTTTATCTGACTTGTAGCTTGTGCATGGTCCTACCATGGATTGCTAGCCCATGGCAGCACCTTTGGGGTCCTCCTCCTTTGCCTCCTGTCAGTGGTCTCTCCAAGCTGTCACATTGTCTTTCCCTTGTTGTCAGCTGCCCTATTCACAGCAGTCACTAGCTATGCTCGTTTTGAGTAAACACAAGAAACTTGTGCTACAGAAAAATGGACCAGACTCAGTGACTAACTCCCTAGCAGCTCCCTAAAGATAATATCTAAACTAGGCAGTGATAGCTAACATGTCTTTTTTAAAACATTTATTTACGTAAATATTATCATTTACCTCAATAGCTTCTAGGTCATGTGATCAACTGACTCAAAATTGGTGTGGGATCATAGTACTCCACTAGCTGCATGAGATACACCTCTTGGTTTTCCATTTTAGATCTGTAAATATTTTTCAGACCTTGTTTTACTTAAATATTATGATTTTAGCTCAATAGCTTCCAGGTCATGTAATATGTTCCAACACAAAACCTGTGTTGGAAGATATTGATACTTTTTGACACCATCTGCTTTTATTGCCTTTAAACACAGGCGTAAATATCCCACTTCTTTATTTTGAAAACAGGAAGTTGGTATACGCCGTAGCCGTCCTCTGTCTCCCTGTGTTTAATGTAAAGTCTACAATACGGGTGCACAGGTGAAATGTCGGAGTAACTGCCTCGGAGGCTTTATCCAGAGTGAATGTCTGTCGAATATCCAACTTAAAACTAACTTCACCGTAGTTGCACACCGACACTCACACTCACAATTCAAACTTGTGTTCCTCTTTCCGGTAATTATACATGATGAGTTTTATCTTTTGTTTCATGTAATTTTCATGTAATGTTCTATGATCATTGTAGAGGACAGCTGTAGGAGTTACAGATAAATAAAATCCAAACGTTCCATAGAACGTTACTTGCCCTACTAGTTGGAACCAGAGAAAATAGTTAACACCCCTCAATCCGGGGGGCAGACTCTGTCACAGCTTTCAAAATCAGGCTAAACCTTCCTCTATGACAAGTCCCACAGTTAAAAATTTTATGTTTTATTACTCTTTTCAATGTGCTGCTGTAGGCCTAAAACGCCGGGTTTGCACTGAGCAAACTCTAGCTCTCTTTCCCTCCCTCTCTCTGTCTCTCTCTCTCCCTCATGTACATTATAACCTTACATGTCTCTAATTTTGCTTCTTCCTGTAGTCTGTGTTTTGTCTGTCCCTGTCCTACAGGAGCGGAATCCTTTCTGCTTCCTATTCACGCTTAGAACCTTCTG